>NC_134648.1:46604095-46907345 GCF_030463565.1 Pelecanus crispus | reverse complement strand
AAGTTAGCTGGTAGGAGGGGGAGAAAGGAGAAGGTATATGTAAAAGAGACTAGAGAGTCAGTTTAGGAGTTGTACTTCATTTCTTCTTTTTTCTATATCTATGCCTCTCCCTCTTCACTCAGGGTTTCTGTCCTGAATACATTCTGATGGGCCCTTTTTGTTCATTTGCCCTTGTTCTTCTTTGTTTCACCAGTGGAAATCATTTGGGGAGTATATTCTTACTTCAGTGAAGAGACAGCGATTTGGCTTTTTGCTTCAGTTAGCAGCTTGAGCTCAGTTCTGCAGGGGATCCTGAGAGTGAAATTGAGCAGCTGAATTTGACTGAAAACCCAGGTTAGCCTGCTTCTGCTGCCATTTAAACCCATGCTGTTTAAGATGGTTAATAATTTCTAAGAAATTCTCCCCACCCCCTCATCCCTCACTCCCCATGTCCCTGTATCCCTCTTCAGTCAGTGAAACCGAAATAAAATGCCCTCTTAAAAGCAAGGTACATTATGCTTTTTGGAGGGTGTTGTTTATTTTCCCCTGATTTGTCATGATGTTGCTTTTATGAAAATGGTGCACTTTCTTTTTGTAACAGCTTTTAATTTAATCCAGACTTGGATTTGTTTATATCTACTACAGTCTGTTTCCCTGTACGTTTCTTATGCAGCTCTAAATATGAAAGAGAGACATTATCTTGACATTTTATTTGGGCTAGATTTTGAATAAATGTAGTTAGGCTTTGCCACACTTCTTTTAGACAGTCAACACACTTTTCTCTTTGATATAAAAAGATCTTTTAAAATGGTCTGCTTTTAATTACTCCTGAAGATGTTCATATTTGAATAAGGCTGTAAATGTCAAGTCTCGATGAGTCAGACCCAAAATGTTAGAAAGCAAACTATTTCCTAATGTTCTCACTCTGGCCCAATCCAATGTGAGGTGCCAAGAACTTCACTGCAGGTGCTAAGTGCTTTTTTCCAGCATCAAAGACTGGGAAAGCTGAAATTGCCTAGCATCTTGCAACACAATCCCATATCAAACAGCTTGCATTAACCCCAAATGTGCCTGATCTCCATACAAAATCAGCTATGACACGTTTTCAAGAATTAAGTATCTTATTATAATTGATGTCTTCATTTTTGAAAGGCAGAGCCAAAGCCAGGTAGCATTTCACGTGTTGGCCCCACTTTATTATCTATTTGGAGATAAAATTTAAATTAGCAAGAGCTACCTGTATAGGCAGATGCCTGCATAGAGAGGGTTCGCCGAGAAGTACATGAAAAGAGAACTATAGAGCTATAAAGATGTCCTTAAATATGTGTACCCATACTAACTCTGTTAAATACTTCCTGCTCTCTCCATCTCTTCTGCCTTGAGCTGCGCTGTGACATGTTAATTAGAACTCATTTTTACGTGGAAAACAGATGTAGCAAACTGTGGTAAGCAGCAGACCATAGGCCTAATTTTATGAACCTCTTCAGTTTCTAATGCTTCAGTATTTCTAGAATGTTACAATATTATTTAGATTCAGGAGGCAACCTGATCTTTCCAAAAAATCTTTAATTCTTCTTCCCTCTGTCCCATTTCTTTTTCAAGCACCAAGGGTCTTGAGACAGGTCTCCTTTTGCTCCTGCCACCTGACTCTTGTGCTCTGCTGTGGATATCCAGAGGGAGAAAACCTGCAGAGCCATTCTTTTTCCATAAGCACCTGGTGCCGAAGGGAATACTAACTCTCTTCTAGCTTGAACAGTTCTATCAGATTCTGGTTTTCTACAGAGAAAGGGCTTCAGTCTTATAAACTGCTGGTGCAATCTTTTTTGTTTCTTTTCCTCGAGATTTTCCTTTTGGTTTAACAGACAGTGAAGGGCTGGGAAGGTGGAATTAAGCTGGGGCTCCTGACAGGGGAAAATAGTCTTTCATTCCACTTGCATCTGTCCTTCCACATGTCCCTGGTATTTTTTTCTCAGCAACTTCAGAAGGTTGAGCTCATCAAGATCACTGCAATGTGAAGTAGAGAAATCCAGATTAGTGTTAACCCAATTTGTTTTGTAGCTACGTGACTATTCATATCAGAGTTTAGAATTCAGCACTAACTTCCTCTCGCTTGTTTCTGCTGTGGCTGCACCTCTCCTGTGAATTTAGCATGCTGAGATGTCTGGCTAGAGTTATGTCTACCCTCTGGGCCTGTGCTAGCGACCTCATTAGCTTGTCAGCTACAGTCTCTGCACTGATTTCTGATCAGAAGTCTGGTTAATGTCCCTGTACCAGGATCTTTAGCTTGCTGGTGTGCCAGCTATGAGAAGTTTTTACAGCCCAACCTCTTAGTATTGCAGGTGGGTGTTAAGAAATTAGTCTGTGGGTTTAATAGGTTGACAATTTTCATAACATTCCCATGCCCGTATTGAAAGAATAAATTGTTTGCCTTCTCTATGTTTCCTACACAACTATGCTTGTCTTTTTGTGTCACCGTTTTACAGTGCTAACTCAGGTTTAATATGCTGTTCACAGTAACTCTTGCCAAACATTGTTTTCCAGGTGACAGCCATTCGATAGCTTTGCTTCACGCTATAGCTCTTGCATTTGTTCTAATGTTCTGTCCAAGATGACTCTCATGTTATATTGCAAATTTTCTTTCTTGCTTTAGTCTCCAAAGCATTTGCAGCTATTCTTCCCTTTTAGTGGACCTGTAATTGTGACTTACAGACTTTCTAATCTGTGCGTTTCATTTTGTTTATTAACATTAGTAAATTAACATTTTTCCCAGAGTTGCAGGTACCTCCCACCAGTTCAATATAAATGCTCAGCATCTGTTCACTGTTTAATCCATTTCATTAATCCTTCTGACTGTATCTATTATCAAGTTCATTTGAATTAGTTTTGTGACTAGGAGAGTCAGGACATAGTAAGCATTGTTAAAAATGGTGATGTTTGCCACTTCATATTGCTGTGCTAGGTTTTAAAAGAAGGAAAGTTAACCTGTCTTCAAACAGTAACAAGTCTAAATGGGAATGGGAATTGTAAAGACAGAAACTTCTAAAAAATTTGAATCAGCATTCTTTATCCAGCTATTAAAGCATACAATAAAGTGAGTGGGGTTGGTGGAAATATAAAGCTCAGATTGTTAAACTATTTGGGCATTCTGACCCAGTAGATACAGGCAATCTCCAAGAAATCCTGGGATGATGAGCAAGATACCACTAACATTCAACAAAGCAGAGAAAATACCAGAAAACTTTTGTTAATATTTTCTAGCACTTCCTGATATGCTCTCTATTTTCAGTTGTTTACAATTCTAGCACAGGATAAACCTTCTGCCTGAAACTTTTCAATTTTTATTCTTGTCTCTCAATTTGCTTGAATTTTGAATTATTTTAGTCAAAGCTTTCTTACAGAAAAAAAAATACTTTTTTAAGATGGAGGAATTAAAAATAGATAGTGTTGTTGATGCCAAAAGCTCCTGTCATGTTTGTTTCATTTGATGTTGTTCGGTCTAACTACTTCAGTACATTGCTTTATGTTTATCTACATTACATTTCATCAGGCCATATATTTGTTACTGTAAGGTCTTTCCTTGGCAGTCAGCCCTCACCTTTTGTAGCCTGGATTATACATCTCACCAGCAAACTGTCTCACATGAGGCTTCATCTTCTTTTCCAGATTGTTTATGAATATATGAGAGAGAGAATGGGCTCAGTACAGATCCCTGTGAGATTTCATTAATGACTACTTTCATTAGAAAAACTGACCATTTATTTCTGTCTTGTTTCCTAATTTGTAAGGAGTTTTCTCTAACTTTTTATTTTTTTGAACCCATGTGAGAACAACTGTCTCATTGCTTAGCTTCTTCAGGAATGTACAGGAGAGGAGGGGGACCTTATCAAACAGACTGCAAATTCAAACAATCTGCATGGCCCATTTAAATGCTGATTCAAGTTGTTGAATTGTTTTAGTCACCTGTGGGATGGTTTTCATATCAGATTGTGCTCTCTGAATAGTTGTTTTGTAAAAAAACATGATTCTCTGGACAGATGAGACTTTTTGTCTAAAGTCTCCCCATGATTCTCTGAACCAGGCCTCTGTCCTAGTTATCTAGCTCAGCCAGAGGTAGGGCTTAACATTGCTACAGCTTTGCTGGTGTCTCAAATGGGAGGTCTGTTAGGAGTTCTGAAAACACTTCTAAATCTTGGTTGTGGTATGGTTGGACTCCATGTGCTAACAAGACTGAACAAAGATTTTTTTTTCTGCTTGAGAATGTTGTTTGAGACCATGCAATCTTGCTGCTGGTCTGGATCTCCTTGCTCTGTGTGTGTGCACACATATGTAAGTATCTGTTGCAGTGAAGAGCTATAGGGATGACTGCATTTAAGGGCCAATTTATTCTCTGACTGGAGTGAGGTACAGAGAACATTGAAGTAGTGCTGGGTTAGAGTAGGCCCACACAGCATGATCTGGTGCAGATATATCCATGTGGGTCCTCAAGGCTGATCCCTCAAGTCCACGTGGCAATGAACCTGAGCTAACAGAGTCTGATACTTCAGTGATGCTACAAAAACATGGCTAGGATATTTCTGGTTCTGAAATTACCTTAGTAATTTGAAAATACCTAGTCCTTCCCAGGCTGGGGTTCTCTACATAGCATTCAGTTTTGTTGTGTAGACATGCACTAGGACTCCTGGAACAGCTCCCAGAAGCGCTGTTACATTTTGTTCTAGAATGTCATGCATCAAAAAGAATATAATTTTCTGTCACAGAAAAAGGTAATTTATTCTTCTGTATGTCCTTCTAAGGTAGAAACTATGCCTATACAGAAAATCATACAGCTCTGTGATACTAAATTTCATCCATGTCACACAGCATATCTTGCATTAATCCTCTATTCATAGTACAGATTTTCTTGTTATAACAACAATTTAGTGCAATATTATGTGATTGTTCAGCCATGTTTTATCCTAACGTCAGTGTTTTCTCTGACATATTCTGTTTCTCCTAATCGTCTGAAGAAATGAGTTCTGAAGACTTTTAATATACTCACATAAAATACATGGAAGTATATGTAGAATACAGCCACTTGAGGAACTTTGATTGCAGTAACTCCCCATTTTCCTGCTTATTCTCCATATATTTTAATGCCAGTACAATGAAGACGAAGGACAAGGTGATTTTTCATTGTTGGAGACCTTATAAGTCAATTCATGGAAGGAATTCTTCACAGAAAGTTATCAAATACATTTTAGGGTCAGCTGTGGATAGATCTGTAAAAAGATAGTTGTCAGTAGAATGTAAGCATAGTATGACAGACCTCTGAAAATGTCTCTGAAAGCAAAAGTAGTTCAGATCATTTATATGACAGAGCAAAGGATTTGATGGAATAACTGATTCATTTCAGTTGGTTTTCCAGAACTCACCTTCACAGGAACACAGCATGGTCTCATGTTTCTTTTCAGGACTCAAGTCCTGATTATACTTTACGTGTGTAGAATGCAACATGGAGAACCAGAGCTCTGCTCTAGACTGTAATCCAGGTGTTCCTGAAGGACAAGAACTCGGGTTCTGGAATTCAATTTGTAAGTGTGATAGAGACTGTTAGCTGTGAGTGAAAAATGTATTAAAGTATTTCCTGAGATGATGTTAGGTTAAGCTGTGCGTGCAGAGGCAGCCAACGGGAAAGCAATTTTCAGTGTTTTTTCTGAGTAAATGATGCAGCATCTGTCATTTTCCTAGCCAAATTCTGGTAAAATACTTGAAAAAATAACCTTTTTTGGGGAATACTGAATCAGCATGAATTCTGGACAACCTGTATAAAATGAATTCCATAGTGACTAAGCAGACAAGGATCCTTTCTCATAAAGAGGATGTGCTGGGAGGCACTGGTTCTTGTGTAGGATGTTGCTTTGTGCAGAGTTGTGCAATTACTCACCCAGAAGAGACTGCTGCCCTTAAAAAAACATGCACTCTTCTGAACTGGGAATGATCAAAAAAGATTCTTTTAAATTAAAAGCTGGCTTGATTTGTTATTGCACCATACAGCTAGACATAGCTCTTCAACTTTCCAGAGGCAAGTGTTTTTAATGGTTTTCTTCTTTATATTTTTTATATTTGGTATATATGAAGTTCAAGAATGCATTTTTGTGTTAGAAATACATCAGTTGTCAGTCTTTATTTTTTTAAAAAAAGGGAAGCATGTTGGATTTGTTTACATTTCTTACTGTAAAACATCTTTCCGGCATTTTACCATCCTTTCATAATTCCCGTATCTTTCAGTATCCTGTTCTAAAATATGGGCAACAGCACTGCCTTCAGTGTAGTTCATTGATGCTGGACATCAACACATAACCATTTTACTGCTCAGTATTGTGTTGTTTGTGAGACTCTGACATTCACATTAGCAACTCCTGTTGAGGTGTTCCTGACCTATTTTTCAGAAAAATTCATTTTAGTATCCCTTTAATTATGAGCATGGTTGCCATTTCTATGAGATTGTTTGATATAAATGTTTCCTAAACTTGTCATTGCTTTTGTTTTACAGGTGTTTGAATAGTAAGCAAGGTTGATGACATTGTATGCTATTGTTATTTAGTGGTTTACCAAACACTGGGGCATCTACACTTTTGTTAAAAGTAGTTGTATATCTACATTTGAATCTTATTTATTGTGTTGAATAACATCAAGCCTGAAAGCAAGCCCTGAATAATGCTGCTAACATACTCAGTTATAAGACAAATGACAAAAGCAGCTACTTTCTGATACCTATCGAACAGTTCTCAGTTTATTTCATGTAGGACAAACTGATCTTTTGTAGTGCTAATTCTTAAATGAGACCATTGCCAGTTAGTGGAGGTTCAAATATCTTTCCAGACTTGTATCTACCCAGTTATCTTTATCACTCTTGTAGTCTCGTACAAAATTTATCAATTTGTTTGATGAGACCTATCTTCTCTAAAATCATTTTGCCTGGCATAAATTATTATTCTGTATTTATTAATTGAATCTCATATCAACTTTTCTTTATTTTTTCCTTGGTTTAATGGCAGGCTAGGAAGCCTATAATTACCTGGGTGAGTGCCATTACTCTTGTTGTCAGCGGAGCATTAGTATCCTTCCAGGGTTCTTGAATGTCCCTGCAATTCTGAAACCAGAAATACACTCATCCAGCTGTTTTGGGGTGTAAATTACCAATGCCTCAATTTTAAAAGTATCTATACTTCATAGGGTTGTTTGACATTTCCAATTACTAGTGAACTGTAAATCACTTCAGAGCTTCTTTTGAATACTGCATTCTGCTTCCTTTTTAAACACATAACAGAAAATTAAATAAACACTTTTACTTTTCCACATTATTGTCAATATTGAAAATCTATGTAATTGTGAGGCTATACCATTATTACAATATATTTTGCTATAAGTATACTTAAAAAGGTTTAATTCTTTCTTGTGTTAGCTTTGCTAGCTATGAGTTGTCCCAGAGATTAACTTCCCTAAACATTTTACTCGTTTTTCATTTGATATATAAAAATTTACATTATTTTAAATATTTTTAACACTGCTACCTTCATTGAATATCTCTCTTAAGCAGCTATGTACGTGTAGTCACATCTTTGCTTGATTATTTTGCTTCAAATTAATGGTTTTCACATTTAGAAAATTAGCTCTATTGAAGAACCTAGTTTGCATTGGAACTGGGATCAGTCTTCTGTTATGAAATTTAAATCATGTTGTGATTACTGATTCTTAGATATCCACAAAGTTGCAGTGCAGTGATTAATTCATCTTTGTGTATTGTGTGATTCTGCTAACAATTACATCATGCCTGGTACAATGCCATTTGCATTAGAAAATTATCATCTGTATTATTTAGCTAAAACAGTTTCAGATTTTTGATTTAATTACGGAACATGGTTAAATTAGTCATGCAGAAATGTTTTTGATAGAAAAAACACAAGCTAGAGATCTGAGCCAGGCTGAGATGGAAATCTGGGTTCAGTGCCATAAATCCTTTCCAGATTTTGAGGTAAAAAACTGGACGTAATTTTTGCTTATGCCTAGAAGTGTCTGAACTCAATAAATTGATATTTTATTGTGTTTTGAAAATATGATTTATATGTATTTGTCTTCATTGAAAATTATAGAAAACAACTATGTAAAACTGCTCTTGAAAGGTACAAGAGTCACAAAGGGGAAAACAATATAAATATCATAGAAGGGATGATGTTACAAATACATTAAAAGTATTTGTTAATTTTTGCATGTTCCTTTAGAACAGTTGATTTGGATGCTCATGGTTGCCATAACAACCAGATGCATGTTTGAAGTTTTTTAATTTACTTAGACAGATGAGGTCTGTTTTGTGACCTCTGCATATGGCCTTGTCCCAGGTCTCACTCACCAGTCACTCATCTGCTGTTGTCAGTCTGTGAAGCCAAGAAAGGTGAGGATAACCAGAGATTACCACCCAGTCACTGAGGGATGCTGCTGACTTTGGGTATGGATGACAGCTTTTGAAGGTATTGTCTGTATAGGTAGATTTATTGAAGCATGCAATGTGTCTGAAGAATGGGAATTTTTGACAGCATACCAATGCTTTCCTGTCCCCGACAACTGTAGTGTGCTTAACATCTCAATTATGTACAAAGTGAACATGGAAATAAGCCATAATGTTCTCTTGGTCTTTTATGTAATTGTAACTAAAAAAATGTGTAGGCAGAGTTGCCCATTCATAATGAACTTTATTGGTTTGGATTGGATGTTCTAAAACAAATCTTCTTTGTAATAACAAATCCACTGAATTTACTATATTCAATAGATCTTACAAACGATTCTAGATTCCATTGACATGAAAAATGTCATCTGTATCAAATACCTTCAAAACAACTCATTCAAGTCCATTTCTTTGGTGGTGTTTTTTTTTTTTTTTCCTATGGAATAATTTTTCACTTGTCACTGGGGTCCTCTGCTTAATACAAAGTGGATATTAGATTGAGTTGAAGCACTTGGGTAGTGAAGGAAAGGCTCAAGACTCTACCAAATGGCTATTGATACTTAAGAATTGTTAAGCAACAACCTTGAGTGCTCTTTGTCTTCTGAACTATTGTCCAAAGCAGTCACCAATGTAAGGATAATGAGCACTGCTGATTTTGTCTTGATCTCCTTCCCAGGTCTGCTTTAACTAGAAAGACCAAAGCCAACAATAGAAAAAGAACTGTGACAGGATTAAAGAAAAACCCACTCTTTCATTGACATAGAGGCAATTCAGCTGAAACCTGGCCAAGATAAGAATGTCTCTAGAGTAACTCAAGTAGACTTCATTTGTAGTAACAGCTTTAGATAAGAGAACCATACACACAGACTTGTTTTTAAAATCCTTTTTTTCTTTTACACTTGTTTTAAAAATAATACTATTTTTTTTAACCCCAATAACTTCTTATATAAGAAGAAAGCTTTTCTTGCCTGTCACTGTTTATGTTCTGGATAGAAAAAAACAGTAGTGGCAGTACGCACTGAATCCGAGGAACTGTTTTAAGGAGAATCCAAGAATGGTAAAAGCACAAGGCCTGACTTCTGAGTGAGCGAACTCAGGGACACCAGTCAAAATTTCAATAGCTTTGAAAGATATGCTCATACTATATGCTACAACCCAAATCACAATGGAATTTGGATTACTCCATAAGGCTTTGCTATCTGCAAAGCTCGCTCCTTTCCCACATCATAAGGAAACAATAAAAAATATATTGTGCCTTAAAAAAGAGTAAGAATAGAACAAACCCTAAAGTGGATGTAATATTTCCTCCTCGTCCAAGGACCCTCCCCCCTTAAAATCTTCTGCATTGAATCCATATTTTCTTTCCCCAAAATGTCACCCATCTGCTGGGTTTGGCAAACCTGCCTGAATTCAGTAGTTCTAAATTGCACAAGAAAGTAATGAAATAAACTTAAGCCCCTTCTGATAAGTGTGGGGAAGTTGGTGCAGCCTGTCTGGATTTCCTTCAGAGTGAGAAAATCTCTACTAAATAAGAGCCATGAAATATTTTGCTAACATGAATGGGACAGAATCATAAGCTTAGAGAAAATTGCAGCAGCAGAGTACGTACATGTAGCTGCCAAATATAGCAGCTCTTCTTCTGATAACTTTGTCAGAAATCCACCCACTCCTTTCTCATCTCACAGCAGGGGTACCCCACAGAAAGCAGTCCGTCAGCTTCACATCCTTCTTTGTAGAGCAAACCCTTCTTCTCTGTGGGACCAATGGGTAGGAGTAGACCAGGTCCCTCAGTGCCTGCCTGTTGCCAGGTCTGAAGGAAGTTTTTCTTAGTCCCTCTCATGGAAAGGAGAAGGGGCAAATATTTGTCATTACAGTCATGGGAAAATAAGGTTGATACTGAATTTCCATGTAAAGATATCATTCCAGGACACAAACCCCATTTCTGAGTATGTAGCATGGTAGCAGAAGTGGACAGCTTGTTCAAGGGCCCCTCAGCTCTCATTTTGCCCTGGTCCTTGGCAGAAGGGGACCACACTGGGCTCTTTAGATCTGTTCTTCCTCCCTGCATGAAGCTGCAGCCATTCATTAACCCCAGGATAGGGGGTGGGGGCAGACGCAAGCATTCTTGGTAAAGGGAAAATCCACGAAAGACCAAGAAATAATCTGTTTCTGTAATCACATAATCTACTGCAACCACAGGAGCAGTGCTTGCAGTGAAGCCTCACTGTGATGTCTAGTTTTTAATACCTCTCAATATCTCCTTATGGTATCACAAAATGTCAGGACAGAAAACCATGTTCTACTGCCCTGGAAGGCTTGGTTTTGACACAAATCTTTGTCTCTGCTTCTTTAGCCAAATCAAGGATCTTTAAGGTGGCAGCTGCTTCTACCTATCAACAATTAACATGCAAGTATACCTAGGGGAAGCCTAATAATGCCAAACCCTGGCATGAAAGATGGTGGACTATTGTTTTTATTGTAAAAGGAGATGTCTAAGCTTCTCCAGGGAATTTTTCAGAGCATTTAAATCAGTCTCCTGTTTTAAATTGCCCTTCAGAGGAATCTACCTCTTCTATAGAGGGAGCTGAAGGAGCTAAATACAAGAAAATATTGATGCTTACTGCACCCCATTGTTGGGTAATTATCAAATGATTTTCACTTGTACTGACTTCAAAGAGCTGTTCTCATTATACAGCTAATGTCAGAGAAATGGGGCTTTGTAAGAATGCAAACTTTTTTCTCCCAGGTAAATTAGTACTTTTTATTATTGAGTTGGGCTTTTGAAATCCTCTGGGCTTTTAAATTCTTTTTTTTTTTTTTTTTTTTTTTTTTTGAGTTGGGCTTTTGAATTCCTTTTATTTGATTCAAATTAGCTGAAAAGGAATATTTTAATTTGAACATTTTAGTGCAATTTTATTAAAGCTGTATTCTTAGAGGCATTACCTTAAAAAGGGGTTGTAAACATTTACAATACATAGCTCAGAATTAGCATAGCTGAAGTGGGAGTAATTTTTCATTTTTACCGCTCTCTGCCATGCCTCACTTACCTACTAAGTGCAGTCTGTTCAGTGCAGCCTTGATGGATGAAACAACATACTTGTAAATAACAGATATATTTATATTGCTTGCTGATCAGGAAAGAAGCACATCATTGCCACAGCCATGTATCCATAGCAGCTTTAAGACTCTGCCAGTACTCTCAGATCAGTTTTTCAGTTTGTGTCTAGAAAGTTTTCAATTTTCATATATTTACAACATGATGGAAAATAACAGGGCTATAAAATGACATCAAAGTTAACTTTTCTATTGACATTTCTGCTTTTTCACCGGTCTCTATTAAAACTATTTTCATGTTCTACACAACAACGTAGGAAAGCTTGGTTAGGACAGAATTTAAATCCAATTGTTCACTTTGCATTTCAGGCTCATCAATATGTATTTAGATGTCAGTAACCTCTGTCAGTTGTCTTAGCCCAGTGAGAGAGAAATCTAGAGGTCACTCAATCAGAAAACCTTGATCCATTTGCAAAGGCCGAGTTCTTCAAGGCTGTGTGAGTAATTATAGTTTACTAAAATGTAGATTTAGCAGCCTAAAATATGAGGGCTACCTTTCAGGCATACTAAACAACCCTGTATTTTCATTGACTGCTACATAATGCAAAACTGTTGACTGAAGCATTCGAACCGGTGAGCAATTAAGAAGGAACTGCAAAATGTTATACAAAATTCTAAATTTTTCTAAGTTCTAAATTAAGAGGTGAAAAAACACAAAAGAAAAGTTAATCTTGAAACATGCATATGTGCATTTTCATGTTTAACAGATTTCTAACTGAAGAAGTTAACTGAGAAGAAAACCCAGAATTTTCCCAGTGAGAAGGAAGACTTATATTCTATTGCTCATTTTTCCAGCACACAACTTTTGAGGAACAGGACAACAAAATCAGATTTTTCTTATATGTAATACACAGGCAGCAGGTTTTCACATCTTCAAAATCTTGTGCTGTTTTCATGGAATCATCAAGTGAAATTTGTAAGCAAGTTTTTTCTCTGTGTACCTGCAAAGAAGTGGTCATTTTCCAGCGTAGGAAAAGAAGGAAAAAGAAAACTTTTGTACTACTGGCAGTAATACAAGCTCACTAAAAAGGGGATGAACGCTCTGAGTGGGGCAGAGGAATGCTGTCTGAATGAAAGAGTGGACAGCTGTATTGTGCTGTTGGGGTGGGAATGGCGTAAGCACACCTACAGCTGTCTGTGAATGCCTGGACTTGCTAGGAGAGTGTCTTAACCTCCACTGGTGACAGACTGAGTCATAGCATAGCTGGCTGTCCTAAGGAAGTATTCTTCAGCCAACATCAGGCTGTTATTTGAGTGGAGAACAGGCGATTTATCGCATTAATATATTTCCTTTAAGACTATGGGCCAATGTCTTTCTCTAATACATTCCTAGACAAATGTAAGGAAAGTATTTCTGATTATTGTACATTTTAGGGGTGTATCTAGCTGAGAACCAAACCCATTGAGATAACTGTAACATATAGCTCCTCACTATAACATTTACTAAATGCAAATATTTCTGTTTTCAAATATTTATAGTACATTTTGAAATGTGAAAACAATCACCATTGCCTGACTGGGTCTTCTGAACTGTGTTGGCGGTCTAGCCAACAGCTTGCAAAGGAAAGGAAATGCTGAAAGAGCCTTTGAAATAGACATCTCCCCAAGTTGTCCCAAGACTTTAGGGCATTAGGCCTATTGGCTTAACAATGAAGACGTATACAGTAGTGGGTAACAAGTTTATCATCATTTTAACCACTCTGTCTGTAAGAATTAAATACTCCCTCAGCTTTTCTACAGAATCCTTTTAGAACCCAGTTGGCCTCCCACACGGAAGGAGCAGAGTGCCCAGAAAAGAGTGTAGACAGAGCCCTCTGTTTTGACTGGGCGGGGTGGTTCAAAGGAAGAGGGTCTGGTTGCAAGCTGGTAGTGAGCCAAATGGAAAGCCTGAGGACTCTTATTGTTGGCTTGATCTGGAGTACTGAGAGAGGGACTGGGTCAGAACCAAGCCCAAATCTGTGTTTATCTTTGACCCATTGGGACAGTTGACCTGACAGTTCCACAGTCTGTTTTCTTTGCACTTTCTTGTGCTTCTTGTCACCTCATGGTGTTATTTCAGTGTGTCTTCTTCCTTCCTTCTTCCAGGCAGTACGACCTATGCCTTATCATCTGAATTCTCCGCTGCCACTCTGGAAGGTCCCTGTTCTCTTACAGTGGGGTAGAGAAAACCATCACAGAGAGAACTTTTCTTCAGAAGATGGCAGTGATATATAAGAAGGCAATTTCAGTGGATATTTTGTGCTCCTGTATTGGAATTTCTGTGTTGGGAGGGAGTCTGTTACTACTCATTGGGTTTTAAGAATGTCTCAGAAGTTAAGGGGTTTGTCTGGGATTTTTTTTTTCCAATTTAAAGTCAAATCATTTTTTTCCACAGATGAAATTTGATTGATAAGAATACTTTGATCCTTTGACTCTAAAGAGTAGCTGGTGTCCTCAGAGATTTCAGAGATTTTTGCTTTCAGCAGTAATAGGTGTGAATTTTCACACTTTATTATCACATATCAACAAAAAGTCTCCAGACAAAACATCAAGTTGTTGATCTCTGGGGTATGTCCAATTTATGTTTGGATCAAGAGCTTGGCTTGAAGCAAATCTGCTCATTCTCCATTTATGCTTTGGTTCGTACTTCGAAGCAGTCTCAGTTGATCCTTTCAGTATCCTTTTTGGCTTTCTTTTGGATGAAACTGACCTGGGAGATGTGCTCCAGGAGCAGGTATAGATGCAAATTGCCATTCAGTCCGAGGTACTAGGCTAGAGTTAGCTCAAATTTTAAAAAGCAAACCAGCTGCCACTGGAATGAGTATAGTGTGGACATTAAATCCTTTTCACCAGCTGTCTGGCTTTACAGGTCCACTGTGACTTGTCTGCATTATTTTCTAGCTGGACATAGCCCTCATGAGACTCTGTGCTGAATAAACAATGCTTGCACCACTGACAGCAATATCCTGCCAATCCAGTCATATTTTATCACAAGCAGATTCCAGATCAATGTGTACCTGCAAAAATCCAATTGCATACCTGTATTAAAATATAGTTGTATTTGTACTGTAACATAAAAGCAGTGAGAGTGCATTTAGTTGGTATTTTATAGAAGGAAGTATTTAGTAGGGGTATGTTAATATGTACTTTGATATATTTTTCCGCATTACTCATTGTAGTCATTTAAATTAGTTGTTCATTGTGATGAGTTTTAAGGTAATGTGCCTTATCAACAATGGAACATCTGAAAGTTTTAGGTTCATAAATGGTTTATAATTAAGCCATGAAAATTAATTTAGCCATTTATAATGGATTGTTAATTAGTTTGCTAATAGGGCTGTCACTTCCAAACTCTCTGTAGAAGGTGAACATTAAGTTAGTTCTGTCTCTTGAGGTTTCAGGGAGGTTTGTGACATTCCTTACGAAAGGTATTACTGTCCAAATTTTTCTTGTCAAGGGGACTCTTTCCTGCCAAACATTTAAGGTTTATTATTGTGAATGCTGATGATTTCTATTCTGCCATGTCTGCTTTTTGGCATCGTTTCCTGGGTAATCAATGGCTTTTTTTTCCCCCATGTGGCACTGATTACTGCAAATATTTGAACAAAATGGAAGTAACAGAAAATCCTATCCAAATGCTGGAATAACCTTACTGTACCCTGAGCTTAGAGTATACAAAATACCTTTTAAAAGAGGATGAATTTATTCTCTTTGGAAAAAGTATATTCCAGAAATGAAGTTACCTTTATTACAGAGATATTTGGAGTAAAATATTATGCTAGCAATACTAAATCCTGAAAATTACAGTAAATATTATTTCAGGTCTATTCCACACAGAGGTCAGAGTGTATACCGTGTAACAGTAGTTTTCTGTATGTTCCATCTATAACTAAGCCCTTCGAAATTACCAAGTAAGATGCTGCTTCTAAAAAAAAAAAAATATCATTCTAGTCTTTGTATAACAAAAGTATTCCCTCTCTGCCTCTCCCCTGTTTTTTTGGTGAATGCTATCTCTGGTGGCATTAATGTGGTGGTATTAGAGCTGTCATCACTTAGACTGAACAGATGTGAGACAAATGACAGTTTAAAGATTTCTGATTGATGATCCAGGCTTCTTCAGACTCAGTCTGCTGGTATGATGATTTTAGGTGCATTTAGATAAATTAATTCTGCCACTGTAGCCTCTAGAAACTTTATAAAAACTACAGTTAAAACATAACCTCTACAGACTCTAGTTATAGACCAAGATTTTTTTCTCTGTATTTAACTTCAGCCTGCTAAATCACATGAATTGGCTTAATCCAACCCTGGGCTATGAGATAAACTCAAAGTCCAAGTGGTTCCAAGTGTGCTGAGGTACAGCTAGAAGATGTATTTGCATTTTTAATACAGCTGTAAATTGCTTTGCTTTGCGGTTTTGTCAAAATAACAGTTACATATTAATCTGCGACGACAGGGAATTGCTCCAGTCAGATTTCATACCTGGAGTTTTCCCTACGTGGGTTTAACTTTGTATTCAGTTGGTGTAACATCAAAGAATGAGGCATAAATACATATATTGTATAAAGGATGTTACTGGAGTGAAATGGGAGAATCTCCAAAGCAGGGAGTCATTCTAAATAAGAACTATACTAAGGAAGAAAAAGGAGGGCATGGACTACCATTAGGGTTGGTTGGTGGACTGACTTTAACAACAGAATTTCAAATGATGGCACAGATGAGAGCCTATCTAACCAAACACGTGTAATTCCACCTTATTCACTCATCATGGTTGTTTTACTGACGTGTCAATGCGCCACTGGCGGTGTCATAAGTAGGCCTCATGGCAGAGTGGAGAAAGTAATTAGTGTAATTTCTCTTGTTTCTGTACTTGCTGTCAGTGCTGGTCTGTTGTTGGTATTTGTGCTTTATTGCTGTCGTGGCTGTTTGAAACAGGGGAAGAAGAGATTCCTGAAGCATAAAATGGAGGAAATGTTAATGGATTTGTTTTCAACAAATAAAATACATTTATTCAAAGTAAATCAAATACATCAGGATATGCAGAAGCCTCAGTGCAAATTTATTAACATCATAGGGATTAATAAGTGTAAGGAGTGAAAAGATTGGAAGTATTTTGAGCCTACTTTCTAAGGTTACACTTGTTTACTAATTTCGCATTCTTTCCATAAGGGAAATATTACCATTTTAGAAATTTATTTTGCTATTATGCCTTTATCTTAAAAGTATTATTGCTTTTCTAGCGATTTCTGTAGTCCTCACAGAAGGTGATGTATCCTTGAATTCTTTATTGGTTTCTGAAGGAATAGCCTGAGAAGTAGACATTTCCTTCAATCTTTTTGTTAATAATAAATACAGTTAAACCCAATTACATGCAGAGTTGTAAAGCCATCAATTCAGAGAACTAAACTTACCATAAAGTTCATTTACAAATGAGAGTAAATGTAGGACTGAAATACTCTGGGGAGTATTGATTCTGGGGACAGCTGGAGAAAAGGAATATATTAATAATTCCATTATTACTTGCAATAGAACTAAGCTTGTGTTTGCTTTTTTTTGTTTTTCAGTGAAGGCTTTTTAAAATGTATCGGGTAGGATTGCTTACTTTGTAACTTGACCGAAATCCTGGAAAAAGAGCTGATAGAAAAAGATACTAATGAAAGATTCAATGTCCCTTCATCTTACCGTGATTAAGAAATCTCCATTCTCCAGATCTCAGGCTATGCAGTGACAATAAGCCAGCTGGGTTGTTAAATTATTGATATTCAAGGTGGAACCTTAATCCCCTTTATTTTCTGGTCTATTAAATAAATGATACAGAATACTAAGGCACACAAATTCAGGTTTGCTAAAATTCTTAAAAAGCTTCAATTAGCTGTTAGCATAGATCTGCTTTTAACTTATTCATTTAGAAAACTTTACAAGAGTTGTTAAATAAATTTAACAGACTAGTAAATATCTTTATAGCAACGGTTAAGATGATGTGGCAAGAAAGAAAATAGTTGCACAAATGAATAAGAATTCTGAAACATGGAAATTAATCATTAGTCTGATATAGTTTGAGTTCTTTCTGGATTGTTTATTTTTAGCTGCAATCTGCTAGCCATGGACTTCTGTGATAAGAAGGCTTAACACAAAGTATTGTTTACTCCACCAAAATGAGGAATGCATATTACATGTATTAAACATGCAAAATTTAATGTGTATGTACACTTGTTTGAGTTATGCATTTCTGCCTTGCCATAGTGGAAGGATGACTTCCTCAATGTTCTTCTCAGCATTCCCATTTTTAAAATTAAGGCACAGTATATTTGCGAGAAAGTGAACATATTTATATTGTGGGAGAGGGACTTTCTGTGTGCTCTATGTTTGATGCTGATGTTCCTCGTTTCTAGTCTCACTTTCAGAAAACTATTTTAATAATTAAGGTAGGTTCCTACGTAAAGTGAGGGGAATGAGTGACTAGAAAGGGGTGAAGAAATGAAAAAAACATGGGGTGTGGAAAGCAGAAAGGTTATACAGCTCTTCTTTGTTTTGCCCTTTACTTATTTCTTGTACCTGCTTTTATTTCTATTATTGCTTGCTTACAGGTGCTGGATGTTCATAATCCCAAAATAATCCCATAATTCACCTAATCCCAAAATAAGAGCATTATAGAATCATAGAACCATTTAGGTTGGAAAAGACCTTTAGGATCATCCAGTCCAACCATTAACCTAACATTACCAAGTCCACCACTAAACCAATTAAGGGTAGAGTAGCAACCCACGCCTCCTGGCTTGGTGGCTGGATCATTTATAATGAAAGTAAAAACTAGGAATCATTAAGGTTGGAAAGGACCTCTAAGATCACCATTCCAATCATCAACCCAACACCACCATGCCCACTAAACCATGTCACAAAGTGCCATGTCTACCTGTTTTTTGAACTCTTCCAGGGATGGTGTCTCCATCACCTCTCTGGGCAGAAAACATAATATGTGGAAGAAAAATAATAAGTGGAAGAAAACACAACATGAAAAACACTAAAGTATTAGGCATTATACTGAAATTAAGTATGGCATACTAAGCCTTCAATGTTTATATCCCATAGCAAGTCAAAATGACTTATATTTTAAGGCCTTCAATGAAGAGCCTTGCTGAGGACCCAGAGGCTGAACATAGCAATCCTTCCTATACATGGTCAGCAGAGGGGAAAAACTCAAATCCTGCTTTGATTAGGCTAAATTTTTTTGCTATGTATTTTTGCAGTCAATTTTAATTGCATTAAAAATGATCAAATTTAAATTTTAAAGTAGCTTCTCCTGTCTTGTCAGTTGTTGTGCAATTCCTGCAGGAAAAGGACAGGACACTGTACTGTCTAAAAGATTTTTAGTAAGTAGGTTGCTATAAAATAGAAAGTAGCTCTTTTCATTGTAACCTAAATACATAGTTATGTAAAATTTTAGGCTGCTAAAATGGAGATACTTTTATCTATCACTGAAAAGATGATGACAAGGTACCATATAGCTTTTAAAGGCATGAATTTAGGAGGAAGACTAAGGTGGCACTTAGAAGACTTTAGCCCAGAGACTGAGCTGTCATGGACTTTGGGAAGGGGGTCACTGTGTTATGAAACAAGACATTAAGGAAAGTAAATGGTTTATATTACCTTATATTCATTCATTCATTCATTGCTGTCTTTCTATTCATTTCTACACCAGGCATTCAATTGCTCTCTAATATTTTCAGAACTCCATTGCAAGGACTGTCTGTATCTGAATTTTTCCTGGGCCATCTGCTATGAGCTGGGACATAAACAAAGTATTTCTGTATACCCTGGCCCAGTCTCTTTTCAGATCCTCTCTATTAAGTCTTCTACATTTTCCTTACTCACATGCAATTTGACAGAAAGATGTTTTCAGCCCTTTTTACATCTTTCTGCAACTTGATCCACCACTTTCTCCTGTGGCAGATTCTCTGGCTTTGTCCTTTGTATTTGCCCCAGATATTTTCATCTTCTTTTACAGAAAGGACTGGCAGGGGTTTTTGAACTCTCCAGATCATCTCTGCCCTTGTTATTAAATCCTTTTAATCTTTTTCCTGAGGTACCTGCTTTGGGAGACATTTTAGATATGTCCGCAACATCCTAGACTGTAAAAATCTTATCTCCTATTGTAAAGATTAGCTTTCATGCTGCCATAACAGTGAGATGGGCAATATTACTCACTAACCTAAACAAACCAATCTCTACAATTCTCCTGCTAACCCACCTCTCCTTGGTATGTCAGTTGTGCTTGGAGAGGATGGGGCGTGGTGACCTGGGGTTCTGCTCCTTCCGTGCACCACTGAGTAAAACTGGCAGTGCAAAGGAAGGGGAGGAAGCTGCTCTCATCATGGCTTTTGCTGGGTTGAGTGTAAGCGGAATGAACAAGCATTTATGAAGGATTTCTTTTTTTCCCTTCTCTGAATTATTAATTTCTGAACTCATTGAATTGTTTAATATTTCTATCTTCTAACAAAGGAAACAATAGCTAGAGGCATGTAATGAGGATATTTACAGTAATCCATCTATAAATACAGCATGCATATGGTATAATCCATTTGAATTTAGAAGCAAAAATGGATTATTTTCATGCTTAATTTACACATGTGTTTATATACAGCCATATTGTTTTTATTTGTCACTGACACTACAGACATGGGGTCTTTTTGTATAAACACTTATTAGTAAGTCTTTTCTCCTGTAACTTGAGATATTCATCTGAGCAAGGGCAGATCATGGACTCTAGTGTGAAACGTTGGCTTTGACTGAGTTATTGTACTGTGAGAAAATGCATGCTGAATGGAGATCTTAGTGAAATAAGTTAGAGCTTGGTGAGACAATGAGGCCAGTGTCTGGCATTAGCTTACAACAGGTTTGAAGGACAGCTCTACTACAAGGTCAAATTTAGAGTAAAAAAAAAAAAAAAAAAAAGAAAAAAACAATGATCAGTCATCTCAAATACAGTCTACTTTGTGGTGCTGACTTAAAATATCAGTGGAAAATCCTGTAGCTGAAATTTTTAAATTTTTGAAAATGCAATTTGATTTCTCTGACTGTCAATGGAATTCCATCCTTTAAAACTTTGCTGACATGCAAGAAGACAGTGTTCTGCTCATATTTTGTCTTGTGCATTGTTCATATAGTGATTGTCCTTTAGAAACTTTTAAGTTGTCTTTGTACCTACTCTAATGATCCTAGTAACGTTACTTGAGGCAAAAAGTATGGCAACATTCCCCTTAAAGAGCACAGAAATAATGATTTAAGGTTATAATGTGCCATTTCCATAGGGATCTAATTTCGGTCCAGATGGCAAATGCTGTTTAAGCTGTTTCATGAATTAAACAGAAGAGGCCGATTTTAGTTGTTACAAACAAGATGTCTCTCAGCACAAAAAGAAAGTCAAATGTGGTTGTATTTTTCTTAACTACTCTGAAATGTTTATTAGCAAATACTTGAAATTTCTAAGAGGAAAGGTTTTATTTCCTACCCCCTGAGAGGCAATACAACTTCTCTCTCCATAGATAGCAAAGAGTTAATATACTCCCTATTGTGATTTAACCTGGAATAGGGCCACCACCAAGGCTACTATAAGATATCATATTTACTAGCATTCCTTTGTTTCCTGGGCCAAAAAGAGAAGCTTGTTAGATCTGCCTTGAACCAGGCCATGCCTGGCCTCTGACAAAAAGCATGGAAAGCCTCCCTTTTTCTTATAGCTTTCTCCTAAACACTGATTTGCCTGTCCAGGGTTAACAGAAGGGTGTCTAACTTCTTCGCTGAACCTCACCTTCCCCTTGTGAACACAGTCCCTGTCTATATGACTTTTTATTACCAAACAGGGACCAGTACTAGTATAAGAGGGTTCATTAAAATTTATGTATGTAACAAAGTCTACAACCTCTCGGAGATATGACTGCTGTCAAAATATGCATGAGAATAACAGCTTGTCTGAGCTCATATAGCTTTTTATTATTCTTTCAAGTAGGATGAAGCAGGAACTCTTTGAACTACTGAATCAATATGGCTAATAATTGTAAATATATTTCCATCATTAGCAAAAAACTGTCTCTAGTAGAGAGCCCTGAAACAACAATAACTAATGCCAACCAGATAAATGAGAAATGGTCACATTACCTAAAATATCTTATACTAGTCTTCCAGAACCAAAAGTATATTGTAAAGGTCATCAGAGTTGTGTGCACTAGAATCCGTTTATTTTACTCTTAATATTTTTTTTTCAACAACAAAATATCATCTAATAAGAATTTTTCTATTTAGTGCCAGATTATACTTGTTTTATCGTTGCCTTTCTCAGTTCTTGGTCCAAGTGCAGTTGACATCAAAAAGGGAATGGAAATATTTTAATCAAATAAAATTCCTGTTGAACTCATATGTACAATACAAATGCTTTCATTAGCTTCATAGTTATATTTCTGTTTAAAGTAAGGAAAATTAGCAATAATATTGACTTGGCTCATACATTAAAATATAATTTATTTCATTTAAATGTTCTTTTCCTGCCTTGCTAAAATGTTTTTATTGGGAAGATTAGTGACGTTGTGGAGGATTGTATTTCCCTTTTTTTTTTAATCAGACTTTTAACACTTTGATGTTTTCAAATAATAACCTTGGCTAGACCAAGCCTGTAGCCTTTAGGAAGTCAAATCTCCCATAGAAAGACATCAGGCCAGAGGAAGAAAGATGTGTTCTGTCTTTAGCAATCAGTAGATGCAGAATTGGCTGTTGTGACACACTCATTCAACAGCTGGTTTCTATTTAGTCTTAGTAGCTGAAAAGAGAGCTAGAGAAAACCACACAACTAGCTGTTATTCCTATTTAAGCTCAGGTTTTAAAATTTCTGCTCCACTCATCTGTGCCTTTAAGGATGGGAGCATTAATCCTTTAAGGATTTTGAGATTTGAGCTCACATTATTTCCTCTGGAAATATTCCTAAAGATGAATGGTGTCTGGTCTTTTAGACTTGAGTTTCTATTTAAGCTTTCTGAAGTGTTTGTATTGTCTATTCATGTTTACTGTGTTTGTAATGATATGCATACTGTTACTTCTGCCTTGCTACCTTAGCCATTCTATGAGTTAGTCATGTGTGTTCCTGCAAATTGTCACCTCAGAAAAAAGTAATCCAATTCCTAACAGTAGGTCACAGGTTTTCTATTTATTTTTCCTCTCTTGCTACAGTCCAAGACAGATGGTCATCAGATTATTTTTTAAAAAAATTACTAAACCCACAATGTTTTTTAAATTTATCACCCCTGTCCCAGAGGAGCATATCTCAAATTCTCTTAAAGAAAGATAATCTCAGAGGACCCTTCATTGCTATTGCTCTTGATCGAAAACTTCCAGCTTTTAAGTATGTTTGGAAATCTAGGTCAAAGGTTTGTAATCCTGACTAAATCTTTGACTATCTCTAAATTCCTCCTTTATCTCATTTGTAAACTCCTTCTTTTTCATTAATATCTCTTAGTCTGTGATGGAGCCACTAACTGTGCTTGGCTTCTGAACTAGTCTTATATTGATTTTTTGTGTTGTATTGGGAGCTTATGTTTTCATCTTTCTTATTTTTTTTTTTCTCTCAGAAGTTCCTGCATTTCACATGCTTTCACTTTCAGAAGATAGCAAAAGAGTCAGTCTTCAGAATAGGTTTTCTTTTAGGATTTTAAAACACCTGCAGGTAGATCATCTTTTGGGGCAGTGGAGGTAGTTGTGAAACACCAATCTACGTGCAAGCTGTAGTCTTCTTATAGCTTTCACTGTCTGTAAATTATTCCTGCAAAGCAAAGTTTCTGCTATAAGGATCTTGAAAGGGGGATCTTGTTCTGTCCATTAGTGACAGAAGACAGAGATGCAAAATCTAGAAAACTTTTTCAGGAAATGGAAAGTCTATTAACATTACTTATTTGTAGTAAATAGCATAATAAAAAGAGGAAGACAACCCTTTTGCAACTACAAATTCACCCTGATTTCTCAAACTGAAAAGATATTATGATCTTTTCTAATAAGGAAGTAATTCTGGTTTAATTAGCCAAATTGGGACAGATTTTTTTTTCCCATGAAACTCATTCATCCTGGGTTCACAGGTTCAGACTAGATATAAGGAAGAAATTTTTTATGACGAGGGTAGTGAAACACTAGAACAGGTTGCCTAGAGAAGTGGGAGATGCCCCATCCCTGGAAACATTCAAGGTCAGGTTGGACAGGGCTTTGAGCAACCTCATCTAGTTGAAGATGCCCCTGTTCATTGCAGGGGGGTTGGACTAGATAACCTTTAAGGTCCCTTCCAACCCAAACCTTTCTATGATTCTATACAATAAAAAGGTAATGGGATAAAGAATCAAGTAAGTTATTTATGTATGTATAGAGAGGTGGAGCTGGCTTACATTTTGGTTTATAGTTTACATTTTTTACTGCCTCCTGCCATGCTGCTTTCCAAACTAGAGGCCCCTTCTGATGTTTCACAACATGGTAGTATGATGGTTAGTAGAAGAAAAAAATGGAACAGGAGATTTGCATATGGTATTAAACTACCAGCATGTCACTCTGACCTGTACAATAGGAAGTCAATGGTCCAGAAAATAATTTAGCATATTCCATAAAGCAGTCAACAGTAGAAAAGACAATGCTGCTGTACAAAGAAAGATAAGCCAAAACCTAGTTCTGACTAGTTCTGACTTTGCTTCTGGGATATAACAGCTGGGGTCGTGAGTGTAACAGCTACTCAAAAAAATTAACAGGGAGAGACCAGGAGGGACTTTTATAATTAATTGATCTGACTGTTTCTGTGAAGCAGATCTCAGTATTTCTCCTAATAATTCTAGCATTCAACCCAGTGTCTTGTCATTTGACTACAGCATGTCTTTTGGAAGCATGGCTTGCCTTGGTTTATATGACTAAATCCAATGTACCAAATTACAGCCTGAATGTCTTATTGTGCAAGTAGCCTCCCATAATTCAGGTGAGTCAATGCATTGTACAGTTAGGGGAGCAGATGAGGAAATGGAGAAGGAATGAGTGGGAAAGACCCCAAACTTAGGACTTTTTTTTGAGGAGGAAGGAAGAAACGGTTGGACAGAGAACAGCTCAAATTTTTGAGATCTAACTAGCAGATTAGCAGACTATACGCTTGCCTACCATTTTACTTTTGGCTTAAAGAAAAGGTTGCATTGGATGGACTTTTGAAAAAGGTTGCTTCCCTAAAAGTATCTCTTTATTGAGAAAAAACAATGATTTAAAACCTGTTATACTTAAGTACTGATCACATCCGCTGGAGAACGGAAGTTCTGGGAAGAGGCAGTAAATGCGTCTCTTTTATAAGATGGCCCTTGGAACATACTGTTCAGCTTTGATCATAACAGTATTTTTTGTTACCTGAAAAGATGTGCAAAGAACAAGATAGATTGATTCAAGTTAGAATGTAGAAAGTGAATGCTTGTTGATGGATATAAATCCTAAGTCTATCTGAAGAAAGGACGAAATGGACTTCTGGGTTTGTGTCACCTCTGGAAAAGAACAGAAAACTTACTTTCTCTCACTGACGTTTGTTGCCGAATTCCCCAAAACGGCCTTTACTTGTTGTAATCTGTAAACAATTGGAGAGGCACAACATCCATTTAATCCATGAACTACTGGACAGGCACAGGTGATTTCACTTGGAGATGTGAAATCACTTACCATTAAACTAAACTGTCAGGAGATGTCTGCTATTCAGCTCATACACCCTTCCTAGTAATGTGCTTTATTTTACCTTTGTCATCCATCAGTGTTGTCTTTATTGAAGGAGCATCTGCAGTTTTGTCTGCAAATGAGGCTTCTTTTTGCTAGGCTCTGTACAAACATGTAACTAAAGATGGTCCATATAACCAATGGTTTGCAGGCCCTGTGCAGTACAGGAATAGGTTTTTATTATTTAGAAAGTCTTAAACTATAGAGATTGCACAGTTTCCCCTAAGCAATCTATTCTAGCATTTCACTATCCTTACCACTAGGAAGATTATCCTAATAATTAAATTTTCTGAAACTTTTGTTCTTTATTGCTAATCTAGAGCAGATAAAGAGAAGGTTTCACTCCATTAATTTGGGAAGTTTTCTGCATGTGTCTTTTACATACCTGGACATATTAGATTGTCTTTTAGTTTTTTCTTTTCTAAACTAAAGAAGTTATCCTATAATTTCTTTCCTAACAGTCTAAGTCTCCTAGTCTTTTGACCATTATCTCCTTGGACTCTTCTGGGCTCTGTCTAGTAGTTCACTTCTTTCTTGGGGGCAGTGGTAACAGTTGAACAGAATTCTCTTGCTGGAGCCTGAGGACTGGAAAGATTATTTTTCATAGCATCCCGACAGAATACTTGTTTGTGCTTCCCAACATGAAGTCATAACTCGGATCTTATTCTACAGAACTGCCCATCTTTGACTTGTCTTTACTGAATTGTATGTTGCTTTTCCCTATGTTTATTCAGTTTTTCACAGTTGTCCTTAACTGCAGCCCTGGACTTTTCTGCGCGCATAGAACCTCCTTTTTGATACCATCTTCTAAACATATACTTTGTTTCATCCAACTGGTTACTAACAAAATACTGACTTTTTCCAAACCTAGAAAAGACAGCTGCCCTTGGGTCTTTCCTGTTTGAGAGTACTCTGTTGATAACTATTGCTTTGCATGTGTGTCATAGTAATTCTATTTATACCCTGCTGCCTTATATCATGCAGAACCATGTCAAAGGCCCCCCTAAAGTAAGTGTATATAGTATCTACACTATAGCCCTGGACAGTTGTCCTTTTACAGGAAGAAACATGTATTGCATCAAAAGCTAAAAAGCCGGAAATTGCCTAAGCAGTTTCCTATTCTCTCCTTCCTTTCAGCCCCTTGAACTGAGATATATAATATAAACAATTATCTTTTAAAATATTTTGTTGCTTCATAATAATTTCCTCTATTTAATTGGCAGTGGGACAGTCCTTTCATAGACTATCAGATCCATTTGCCTGCTAGTACTGGCTCATTTCTTGTTTTGTATAGAGAAAAATACTGTATAAATAACTGAAAAGAAATAACTTAGAAAAATCTGTTCAGTTTTTTAGTTAAAAACATTCCTTTTTAAGGAACAAATATTGGACAATATGTATGCATGGACTATGTTGAGTGGCATGAATACTTCTGCTTTGGTTACTGTGGTTGATTAGCCTGAAAAGGCACTATGGTTGATTAACGTATTTTCTTGGAAAAACGCAGGCACTTCAGCAGAAAAAAAATGAAGACATATTGTATTATAAAGTGTGCTCTCATAGTTTGTAATAGTTTATAGAGGAAGACTTTTTTTGGTACTGTAAGAATTACATACAAAAAATAACTTTTATTGGAAAAATCTCGTATTTCAAATACTCACAGGGACTATCATTACTTTCTATGAGCATGCACATAATTTCTGCAGCAGTAAATAAGTGTGTCATTTCTTGAGGTTTTAAAATCCACTGAGAAGCAAGAACATGCTTCTCTTCAGTAGTTGTCTATTTGTATCCTGCATATTTTTGTCAGTCATGTCAATTTTTGCTTTTCTTAGCTCTCTGCCTTCAGGTCTGAAGGCCACTTCTCCCTCCAGATTAGCCACAGCCTATTCTTCTAATGGAAGAACTTTGCACAGGACTTCCACACAGTACAAGTTCTGGTTACCTTAATTTTCAGGCATTACATTAATTAGTATGAAGCATGTCTTCTCTCTTTTCTGTGATCATACCAATCTGGTGCCTACCACTGTCAATGGAAACCTTCATTTGACTTCAAGATACACTGAATGAGCTTCAGCTGGTAAGTCATGTCAAATCAGTAACTACATGTTATTTATCCAAGTAAGGACAAAGACTGTGGGCTGGATGTGGCAATACTTCTTGAGGAGATAGACTGAAGAACAAAAAAATTCTACAGTGGGAGACATTACAATGAGCAAAATGGTATTTGCTAGTACTTGTTCTTGCATTCTTTGGCACCATGGGTTTTTTTAGAAAACTTCTGCAGATTTCTTCTTTCTTTATGCCAACAATACATCTTAAAATGGTAGAAAATCAACTTTGACAAGAAATGGAATTTACACTGGTCCAGGGTGTCACTTGCTCTTTCTTTCTAGAGCCAAAATAGAAAACAATTGCTAGACCTTTCAGTGGAAGACCTTTGAGTCTGAGAACCTAAGAATAAAAGGTATTTATTTAGTTCTGAGAATATGTGAGATATCTTGCAGTAGTTTACTAATGGACACCGAAGTCCATGACAATTTTAATTTTGGGCATGCTGAAAATGCCTGCCCTCTCTGTTTTGAAGTTATGAGCTAGTTCAGAGCCATTTATAACTATAAATTCCCTTCTTCTGGCAGTTATAGAAAGAATATCCTCTGCATCCTCTCGAGCCAGTGGACTGTATATCATCTCATGCCTCTGGTTTTATTCACATCACTGGAAACAAACCCTAAGCTTCTTGTCTCCAGTTTTCTTTCTGCTGTTTGTCACTTCATTTAGACATACTGCACGTTTATGTGAAAAATTCAATTATACCTAGCCAGTTAATGACCACTTAATCCAACTGGTGCCTAAATGAATTCAGAACCTTGTGACGTGTCACAGCAAATGTCAAGAGATTATGAAGGCTTAAAGTAACTTCTACTAGCATAGAACTAATAATATCATACATGAAAGAGGAAAGTAAGGAAAAAAAAAAATGGTTTTACAAAGTTTTCCTTCTCCTCTATGTGTGATGGTTGAGAATAGTTACTTTTGAAAAGGATGCATACGTATCTTAATGTGAAGAGTGTTTAACCTTATGACTGCAAATGCATTACTTAAAATAGGAATTAATTCCACCCTAGCCAGTGACAATTAGAACAGGGGAGAAGATGAAAGCTTTTAGCAGATGAAAGTGAAACTGTGCCTGGTATTTCTTTATCAAAGCCTGAGCCTAAAGAATTAAACTTCAGAGGAGATATGTTATTAGGCAGAAAGTACAATTCAGAATCAGCTTTTCGGTAAACCTTGGAAGACAGTAGTTTACTGGAAGTTTAACACTCAAAAAAAAGGAAGTTGAGTCTTCTTTTACCATAAAATGAATTATTTTAGGCTGAATCATGATCACTGGTGCTTAAATTAGATCCTTTCCTTCAAACAAAATGGTTTTTAAGCATAGATTAGCATTTCATATCAGAAGCTCCGAGGCATCTGGGAATTTGATCAGTCTCATCATGAATATGCATTTAGAGTATTTTACAATAGATAAACTACACAACTGTCAAATTCTGTAATCATGAGGAAAAACTAAAAATTACTAAGCATCTTATAGTTCAGTTGTCTTCGTAATTTAATTCCTAACAGTTGACAGGATCAGCCCTTACTTAAGAAGTTCCACTGATCTGGTAGAAAATACTACCTTTACCTTGTCTGGCTTGTATCCTTTGAATATGACAGCTACCACCCAACCACTATTTCCTATAATTTCAATTCCTAACTGGAAGATGAATAGGCATTTCATTTCTGGTCTGACTTCTCTAGTCCTGCTTTTATGAGTTTGCTTTTCAGAGACTGGGTCTGAAACCAGTGAATTGACAAAAAATTTCTACTTCATGTGGAGTACAAATTGGAAACAACTTCCTTACCATGGTCACTGAAAGAAAAAGTAGTGGATATTTAAGTTTAAACTATCAGAATAACTTATGATAGTATGTATCATCAATACCATCAATAACCACAAGAGAATACTGAAGGAGTAAAACAGAAACCATGATTGCAGCAATTGACTGTGTTTTGAAAAGAAAGACTTTGAAAATGCAAAGATCATAATCTTTTACAGGAAACAATGTAATAATATTAGAAGATTGAACAAAACTATATCACAAAAATTGGAATTAAAAGGTAAATAACTGTATTGTTGATGTGAGAAGGACTTCCAGTCCATTTCCCCAGAATTTGAGTGGCTTATCATCTGGCTGGATTGTGAAATCACTTCCTAGGCACTCAGACAACATTATAATACCTTACTGAAAATGTCTTACAACCATTCCTGCTTTATTTGTATTAATATTTCAGTATACTAAATTGGACTAGAAATGTTCTCCCTCCACCCTAGTGTATGTGTGGTATGTGCTTGTTAATCTTTCCTCAGAACGTGTGCAAAATACGAAAATAAATTAATTGCATAATGAATCAATGAACAAAGTATCTTACTTTATTTGAAATTACTATTTTGAGAAAAAAACTAATTAGGCAAATGTGGGTTTAAATCTTCATTGAAACCATGAAATGTTCTGCAATTTGTTAGTGAAAAAAATTCACATACTAAGAAACAGACAAACAAGAAAAATGATAAAATCCCAACTAAATGAGAGACATTTAACTCTAGAAAGAGGTAAGTATAGAAAACCAGCAATAATTTAGAACAATGCAGTATCATTTCACAGGTAAGAATACTTATTTTGGTGTGGGATTCATATGAAATCTACAGGTAATATAGAATATGAAGAAGACGAGAAAAAGATATCTTTGTTTTAGATTTTGCATGTGTATATCTACATCTATCTATCTATCTATATATGTATGCATTCAGATATTAAACAGGGAAGGTCAAACTTTAGATTCCTCACCACAGACTTCAACACAGCATTAAGCCTTAAGACTCTATAAGCTCAGTAAGATATTTCCAAACTAAGTTTGTGGAGAAGCCCTGTCGTGGTTTAGCCCCAGCCAGCAACTCAGCACCACGCAGCCGCTCGCTCACTCCCCCTACCCCGACGGGATGGGGGAGAGAACTGGAGGAGTAAGAGTGAGAAACACTCCTGGGTTGAGATAAGAACAGTTTAATAATTGAAATAAAGTAAAATAGTAATGATAATAATAACAATATAATAATGATAATAATAATAACAATATACAAAGCAAGTGATGCACAATGCAATTGCTCACCACCCGCCGACCGATACCCAGACAGGTCCCGAGCAGCGATTGCTGCTCCCCGGCCAACTCCCTCCAGTTTATATACTGAGCATGACATCATATGGTATGGAATAGCCCTTTGGTCAGTTTGGATCAACTATTCTGGCTGTGCCCCCTCCCAATTTCTTGTGCACCTGGCAGAGCATGGGAAGCTGAAAAGTCCTTGACTAGCATAAGCAGTACTCAGCAACAACTAAAATATCAGTGTGTTATCAGCATTCTTCTCCTACTAAATCCAAACCACAGCACTATGCCAGCTACTAGGAAGAAAATTAACTCTATCCCAGCCAAAACCAGGACAAGCCCCCACTTCCCTTGTCTGGGCAGATGCCCCAGTTGCATCTGGACTCCGAGCTGGGGTGAGACATAGGTGTGCATCATCTTCTCCTTCTGCCCTGGTTTCTATGGAAGGAAATCCAAGGCCAGGGCCTGGAAGAGATTTATTGCTGACCTTGGCTGCGTCCCTGATGTGGATGACTGAAGGATTATGTCTTGCATGTGCTTCATAGACTATATTTTCTCTATCACCCATTGATAAAATTAGCTATAATTTAACTTATAAGCATGATAAGGTCACGGGTTCAATCCCTGCTCACTGCAGGGGGCTTGGGCTAGATGATCTCTCAAGGTCCCTTCCAACCCAAAGCATTCTATGATTCTATGATTCTGTGATTCTATGATGCAGCACAGCGATGCATAATTTGTCCTGTCTTGAAGCTGTTAGAAAGTATACCTCCATAGCACAGGTGGAAGAGAGGTATGGCAGTGAGATGAGACAGGGCTTTAGCATCGTCTCGGAGCCCAGAACTGCACTTTAGAAATGCCTGGCCTTTCCAGATTTGAGCCACCATGGGTCAAGAATTTGGTTTAAAATATATTAATGGGATATTTAAAACAATATGCTGGGGGTTTTATTATTTACATTCTATTCTTTGAGCTTTTTAAAAATGCATATTTTCAAGCTTTGCTCTTCAACTACAAAAGATACGTCTTTTTCTCTCACTTGAGCCTCCCACATTATCACAAACCTCTGGAGTTTAAGTCTCTCAGGACAAGTGCCAAGTCTCTGAAACTCATGATAAGACAGTGAGAACTAGCAGCTGTAGAAAACCTGTGTACGGAAGATCAGGTGTGCAGTTTGCAGTGTATGACAGATGGCTAGGAATATGTGCCGCTTTACAAACTATATATATATATTCTGTTCTATTTTCATCATAATGTTTGTTGCTATTGACTATCTCATTTTATATCTGTCACTTGGACATGCAAGATACAAATTTTTTCTATATAAACTTTGGGGTTTTGTAATGATACAATAACTTGAAAAATTTCACCTGCACTAACTTTGATTGGAGTTGTCAGTCTAATGACACAGCTCAGGTGTGCTAGTTACTTATCTGTGAAGGGAGCAAATGCAAACCTGAGAATATGTACCACCCTGTCAAGTCATTTTATAACTCATAAGGTTCAGTGAGTGGATCATAAATGTTAGAAACTATTTTCTTATTTTATCATGTTTAAAAGAAGACAGATATTTCTTCCTCCTATATCCCGTACATTACCAGTTCTCTTTTTTCCCCACTCTCTCTCAGTATACTGAGATCATACCATTGCGGCAGCTGTCATGATCTCAAGATGTCAAATTGTCTTTCAGACCTCTGTTGAGGGACAGTGAGCTAAACGATGTAGTGGCATATTACATTGCTAAGCTAGGTTCAAAAACTAATTAGGATGCAAACAAGAATGAATGCGTAATGGTTTCATTCTAGAGCTGAGTACAAATTTGACTGCAGTAGAGTTAAGCAAATAATTTCCAATGAATAATTGATTTCAATGTCACCTTTTCTGTTTATGAATTATCCACTAGCCTATTACAAATTTCAATGGATTGTTAATTTTATCCAATCTGTGCATTTTTAAATGACTGGTCATTTTTTGAACAGTGTAAGTGAACATAGGCGGATAATGTGTGCATGTTTCTCTTATCTGATGACTCAGGTAACTGAACAGTTCTGTGAAAACTAGAAATTCTGCAAATAAAAAGCGCAAAATATATGTTTTTCAGATATTTCTGTATTTTAGTTTCCAAGCCAAGAAAATCTGAATGGTAGAAGTACTGGTAATACTGCAGTACACAAGTGTTCTTGAGAAACTGTTCACAAGAGGGTCGCAAACAGAAATGAAAAGGAATTTTGCATCTGGGTAGATTTGGCTGAAAGTGTCTTTCTACATTTTGTTCTATGTTAATACATACCTCAAGCCATCAAAACATTGCCCAGTGGTTTTCTGTTAAAGATTGGAACAACAGAGATATGTCACATGAGAAGAGAATATTATAATCTTTCCTTAATATACAAAATACTTTCATCAAGGCACTCATTATGTGCTCTAAAATGGGATAGCAGCTGGCTCTTCGAATGGATTCATAGGATAAGTAAGGCTGGGTAAAAGGCCTTGCTACTTCGTGTGTACCCAGCATCAGGGACCGATCCTCCTCTAATCCTTGCTGCATATCAGGTCTCTCTCTCTTTGCCTGTGGGATGTATACTAAAGGACAATTTCTCTCATCAGGAAGAAATTGGGCCACACTGGCCCCAGAAGTGTTGACCTCTTTGCTGTATGCATTGCCAAAATCAGACAGCTTTTCAGTGCTCATCAAGACTACTCACAGGGTATCGTGACCGTTAATTAACATGGCAGCTGGTGCAGAGTGCTGCTGCTGCCCTATTTGCCTTCACAAAGATGTTAACCCAAATCTGTAAGTCAGTATAGACTTTTTTATTCTACTCTTCCTTTGACTTCCCATTTATGTGTATGGCTCAAGCTGCTGACACCTTTTTTTCCCCCTGTAAAATATTTGAAAATATGGGATCTGCACAACTGCCTCCTTCATCAGTGGCCTGATTTTAAATCTAACTGATCTTGTTGCTAAACCACTATAACTTCACTCATTTCAGGGAGTAACTCAGTTTTGCATGAGTGGAAAGGAAAAGCCTTTTATACCTTACAGAAAATTGAAAAAGAGCTATGTTGTTATATTCAAAACAAATGCTGTGGGTGGAATAACATTTGCCAAGGAAAGTCCTGAATTTGGAACTGAGGTATATCACTACTCCTTTTTAAATTCATTGTACTGAGGATATAAGGCACTCAGAATAATGGAGATTTTTGGGCCATGGAATATAAAGCCAGCTGCCAAATTTCTGAACACACGTGCTAAATACATATAATTCATGGGGCTTCTAAAATCAATTAGTTAGGTGCTATGGTAGTTTGACTTTTCCCTGTACTGCTTTACAGGCAGGTTTTTTTGTTATATTTAGCTGTTAGTTGACAAGGAATGTTGATTGGCAGACAGCATCTCTGTCTCTTTTCTCATTGTTAATGGCTTTAACAAAATGAAAAATGGCCTTGTATTGGCTAACACCCTACGCTTTCTAATTCTAAAGCAAGCAGGGACAAGATGCATTAGCATGTTAATAGAACTTGGCACCCTAAGGTTCTGGTTTATCACATATTAAGAATGCATTAGCGATTCACAAACAGTGATGGACAGCATTCGTTAGCATGCTAATGCTACCTGAAAATATATGGTTATTGTTGTACCAAGCATCAAACTATCAGTGAAAGAATATTTTAAACATGAGATTCTCATTTTAGTAAGCTTTCCCTGTAACTTTGTTTAATAAAACACGTTGCAATGTTTTCAAAGATGATTGATAATTTTAAGCATCTTAAAATTGAGATATTATCTTAAGACTCTCTCAAAGGGCCAGACTTTCAGAGATGCTCATGTTTAGATTATGTGTCATTTAATCTAGTGATCAGATCTTGGCATATAATCTAGATACCAAGTGACTGGTGTCATGTACCTGTAATGAAGACACCTGAAATCAGTAGCCATTTCTGATTACACAGTAAGACAATTTAACCTCTTTGTCAATTTATGCAGCCAGGATTTGGTTTATATTTGTTTCCAGCTCACTAAGAACAATTCCCAGCCTATAGTCATATACTCTAATTTTGATGCATAAACAAGTGGATCAGGCTATAGAAAGTGAGTCAAGATAGGTGAATTTGACTTAAATTACATTTGGGGTTCAAAGCTTATTGGAAATACAATGTTTTTGCATAGCCTTGACCTTGTTTGAGCTGAGTTTCACTTAGTGTTTTAGTTTGTCTAATTGAGTGAGGGAGTTGGAATATACATACATAAAACACAGACAGCACATTTCCATGAAGCTGGCTGAAGATTCTGAGCTTCCCAGCACTGTAATGGGTGATAGTTCTATTTGATTCATCTAAAAGCTTGAAGTTAAATTAACAGCTATTTTAGATAGAAACAGGCAGATTTATCACTGTCTTTGGTATTTGCTCCTCTTTATCTTTTTTCTTTCCTCTATGCTTTTGATTCATAGTGCACCTAAAGCTGGAAGCTGACAGACTATTACTTGCACAGACAGATGCTACTCTGAAATACTTTTGATAGGTTTATGTTAAGGTGACAGAGAAAAATGACAATATAAAGTATAAGCCCTAGTGTAATTGTTGGTCAAAAGACAATTTTGGATGTGAAAGCCTACCAAGAGAGCTGCAAAGAACACTTGTGGAGCTATAGTTGTTTGAACACATCTTCCTAATACGATTTTTTCCTAAGAATAGTAATGTAGCTTTCATATTGTTTACGTAGATTAACAATTTCACTTGGCACCTCTCCCATTATTTAGACTCTTCAAAATTCCCAGTCTTCAAGTGCAGTAATGCACTTAAACATGACATTGCCAATGAACCAGACAGCTTAGATCACAATTTAGTCAATTCTGGATGCCTTATAACAAGTCTCCATTTTTCAGTCACCATACTAATATTTTCAAGTATAGGCTTATCCTCACCTTCATATTCAACTCCTCTCCTCCCTCACCTCATCCTACCCCTCCAAGTAAAGGTTCCTGGTGTTTTGGGAAGATGTAACTTATTATATAGTACTTCATGTCTATAGAGTTAGGGACCATACTTCTTAATCTTTTTATTTCTGGGTGGTGCTTTTGCGTAGGCACCTGTCTATGATCTTCCACCCCTCAGATTGTGCTGGCCTGATATAATTGGGTCAGTGGGGTTCATACGATGACAATGTGGCAATGTCTCAAGGAGATTCCACCTCCTTAGGTAACTTCTTCCAGCGTTTGCCTACCCCATGAAGTAGGGGGTAGGTAGGCTGTCAGAGAGAGCTGATCTAGACCCAGGATTACTATAGCTGCATTGGGAAGCAACAATGACAACACTGTTTCTAAGATCTGTGGACTTTTAGGATCTGTTCTCACAGCTCTCTAGGCTTATCAGTTCCATCTGTTGTAGCTGATCTACCCCTAAGTGTAGTGGTGTAGCTCACCCGTAATTGGAGGGGTTTTTGTGATGCCCTCCTTAACTTTTCTATGAGGCAAATCAAGCAGATTTATTACTGATTTTTCCTCAGTGAACTAAGAGAGCAATTTAGGGTGGTGGGAGAGGTGAATCTGCATATTATATGACATGTGAGGATGGCTCATCTCTGGAGTATAAGGAGCATCTCTGGATCTTAACCAGCACAAAGCACTTCTACCAGAGCCCAGTAATTCAACATGTTTGCTGTTATATCTATCACCTGGGCTAGCATGGAAAAATCATAAGGAAAGGTACAGGTAATCATTTTATGGTTTTTTTATGTATGCAGCTGGGAAAAAATTATTAGTGCTATCTCAAGAGATTATTTAATGGTGTACCTGTAGATCAGAAATCACTGTTCTCTACAGGGTAGGGTACTTCATTTAGTCCTCCACAGCTAACTCTAACTGTATCATGCATCAGTGAAATTACTGCCCTTTGGTTTTATTAAAACAGTGCTGTTGGTATTGCACCTGTACTTGGGAATCTGTTCTTGTGATCACTGAATCTTTTCCTATTAAATTCCTAGCAATAAATTAATGTGAAAGTAATAGGAAAATAAGACTCAGACAAAGAATACTATGTTATATATAATATATAGTATCATTTAAAACATTAACATATTGTTTTTTCATTTAACACTCTTATGTTGAAATGCCCAGAATTAATAGTCAGAATAGGAGGCCTGTCATTCCACTCACTGTAAAAAATCCTAATAAGAGATTTTTTTCTTCCCTTGGGAGGCACTGATAATCATACCTTGCTCTTACTCAGCATGTATCATCCACAGATCTCAAAGCATTGTACAAAGAAGTTTAAAAGTAATTTAAAAAAAAATTGATTGGAAACAGATGGCTGGTTTATGTGATTTGAATTTTCCTTTCCTTCTTTCAGTTGAAACTTTTGATGTTTCTCCCATATGAACAAAAGGTAACTGGAGATATACAGCCCTGAATATTGGGTGACTCAGTGATTAGGACACTTGGTTAATATGTAGTTCAGGGTTTGTTCAAGTTCCTTCAGGCTTTGACTCAAAGCAGAGATTTGTGCATTTGTAGTGAGCTCTTTTCAAATCATTCAGTGCTAAATGTAGTGAAACTCCTAGCTGCAAATAAATAATATGATCAGTTTCAGTCTTTTCATTTTGTTTGTGCTTTGTAAATAGACCTTGGATCTCATTAATTTGTTTGCTATTCATTATTGATTGGATGTATCACAAGAAGAAATTTCAATCTGTGTGAACAGTGTTTATTGGCTGCATCTGCTATTCAGTATTACTGCTCTCATGGATGTGTGGGGTTGGTCACTCTAGATCTACAGCTTTGTTTTTCTCCCTTGACTGCTTTTGTGGTCAAAACGTGAGGCCAGTTGCTGCCTTGGGGAAGGGAAGGTAGTGGTTGTGGTGCCGTGGTATTAGAATCAAGGAACTCTTGCTGAATAGTAGGAATTGCTAGATGATCTCTAAATGCCAAGCTGGATTAAGACTCTCCAGACCACTGGCAACAAAGATGTACTGCCATTGAACATGGAGTGGACTGAAGTTCATGCTTCCATTTGCTCCTTTTCACACAGATGGACCCTAAATGGTTGGCTGAAACAAAATACAATAAGCTTGCAAACAGAGCATGAAGTTTCTATTGAGTGAGGAAGGGAAAAGAAGGGATAGAAAGGGTAAAGCAAGCAGGAAAAAGCAGCAGAAGAGGAAAACTCTAAACCTGATGGAGGAAGAATTAGCAGTTTTTTTCACTTCTCAACGCTCTCCTGTGCAATTGCTTTCTTTTCTTTCCTCTGTTATCATGCAGGCTTGCGCCAACACTTTTAAGCTGCTCAAGTATGTAGGTTTTGGCTGTTCAGGACTTCCAGACTGACTCTCTTAACACTTGAACAATCAGCTTTTATGCTCCTGTTGCATGTACGGGGCACCATCATAAATGATATCCTGTGTCTCCTGTCTCTTATAAATAAGCTAGGGAATAAAATGGAAGAGGAATTGATAGAGTTTGTTTGAGCAAACATAACAAATATTATCCAGATTGTTTTTCAATTTAATTTGAAGCCATGTTTTTTTGTATGTGTATGCCAAGACTACAATTGCATCAGGTCTCTTCATCTTCAAAACAAGAAAACCAAACTAGATAATATCCAAGCTCTCCTTTCCATGGCATCATAACACTGCATTAAATATTTCATATTGGAAATTATGCAGACAGGTTTATGGAAATGGTTGGTTCATTAGGTCTATTTTGGCAGATTTACTATCAACATTGTTGCACTGTTACAAGAATATCCAGACTAGCTTAAGTACTGTTGAACTTGCTTGTGCTAACCATTTGCCTCTCACTAATAAAAATAATGAATTTACAGAAACTGGGCTGGCAGAGTACCTGAGAAATAAAGTTGATAAACTCTGAAAACATCCATCTTCCAAGAGCAATTAATTTTGCAGCTGAACTTCCAGTGTTTCATGCTTGCCTGGAGATGACCAACAATGTTAGGATTTCTGTGGTTGAAGGAAGAATTATTATTTGGTCATGCAATTGTAGTTCTACACCCAGTGTCTGATTATCATATAATCGTTTAGGTTGGAAAAGACCTTTAAGATCATCCAGTCCAACCATTAACCTACACTACCAAGTCCACACTAAACCAATTAAGGGTAGACTAGACTGAACCGTGTCCCCAGGTGCCACATCTACCCGTTTTTTGAACAATTCCAGGGATGGTGACTCCACCACCTCTCTGGGCAGCCTGTTCCAATTCTTGACTACCCTTTACGTGAAGAAATTTCTCCTCATATCCAATCTAAACCTCCCCTGGCGCAGCTTGAGCCCATTTCCTCTCATCCTATCGCTAACTACCTGGGAGAAGAGACCAACACCCACCTCGCTACAACCTCCTTTCAGGTAGTTGTAGAGAGCAATAAGGTCTCCCCTCAGCCTCCTCTTCTCTAGGCTAAACAACCCCAGTTCCCTCAGCCACTCCTCATAAGACTTGTGCTCCAGACCCTTCACCAGCTTTGTTGCCCTTCTCTGGACATGCTCCAGCACCTCAATGTCTTTCTTGTATTGAGGGGCCCAAAACTGGACACAGTATTCCAGGTGCGGCCTCACCAGCGCCGAGTACAGGGGGACGATCACCTCCCTGCTCCTGCTGGCCACACTATTCCTGATACAAGCCAGGATGCTGTTGGCCTTCTTGGCCACCTGGGCACACTGCTGGCTCACGTTCAGCCGGCTGTCAACCAGCACCCCCAGGTCCTTTTCGGCCAGGCAGCTTTCCAGCCACTCTTCCCCAAGCCTGTAGCATTGCATGGGGTTGTTGTGACCGAAGTGTAGGACCCAGCACTTGGCCTTGTTGAACATCATACAGTTGGCCTCGGCCCATCGATCCAGCCTGTCCAGGTCCCTCTGCAGGACCACCCTACCCTTAAGCAGATCAACACTCCTGCCCAACTTGGTGTCATCTGCAAACTTACTGAGGGTGCACTCAATCCCCTCATCCAGATCATTGATAAAGATATTAAACAAGGCTGGCCCCCAAACAGAGCCCTGGGGAACACCGCTCATGACCGGCCGCCAACTGGACTTAACTCCATTTACCGCTACTCTCTGGGCTCAGCCACCCAACTAGTTTTTTACCCAGTGAAGACTACACCCATCCAAACCATGAGCTGCCAGCTTCCCTAGGAGAATATTATGGGAGACTGTGTCAAAGGCTTTGCTAAAGTCCAGGTAAATGACATCCACAGCCTTTCCATCATCTACCAGGTGGGTCACCAGGTCATAAAAGGAGATCAGGTTGGTCAAGCAGGACCTGCCTTTCATGAACCCATGCTGGCTGGGCCTGATCCCCTGGTTGACCTGCACTTGCCTGTTGAGTTCACTCAATATGAACCTCTCCATAATCTTTCCTGGCACCGAGGTCAGGCTGACAGGCCTGTAGTTCCCCGGGTCCTCCTTCCAGCCCTTCTTGTAGATGGGCATCGCATTGGCAAGCCTCCAGTCATCAGGGATCTCCCCTGTTAACTAGGACTGCTGATAAATGATGGAAAGTGGCTTGGTGAGCTCCTCTGCCAGCTCCCTCAGTACTCTCGGGTGGATCCCATCTGGCCCCATAGACTTGTGAGCATCCAGGTGGCATAGCAGGTCATTAACTGCTTCCTCCTGGACTGTGAGGTCTCCATTCTGGTCCCCATCCCTATCCTCTAGCTCAGGGGCCTGAGTACCCTGGGGATGACTGGTCTGGCTGTTAAACAGAGAGGCAAAGAAGGAGTTAAATACCTCAGCCTTTTCCTTGTCCTCGGTGACAATGTTCCCCCCCACATCCAGCAAAGGATGGAGATCCTCCTTGGCTCTCCTTTTATTGCTGATGTACTTATAAATGCATTTTTTATTATCTTTTACAGCATTGGCCAGATTAACTTCTTGCTGGGCTTTTGCTTTTCTAATTTCCTCCCTGCATGACCTAACAAGATCCCTGTACTCCTCCTGAGTTGCCTGTCCCTTCTTCCAAAGGCGGTAGACTCTCCTTTTTTCCCTGAGTCCCCGCAAAAGCTCCTTATTCAGCCAGGCCAGTCGTTTTCCCCTCCGGTTGGTCTTACGGCACATGGGGACAGACCACTCCTGCGCCCTTAAGACTTCCTTCTTGAAGAAGGCCCAGCCTTACTGGACCCCTTTTCTCTTCAAGACTGCCTCCCAAGGGACTTTCCCAACCAGCGTCCTGAATAGGCCAAAGTCTGCCCTCCGGAAGTCCATGGTAACAGTTTTGCTGCCCCTCTGCTTGGCATTGCCCAGAATTGAGAACTCTATCATATCGTGGTCGCTAAGCCCAAGATGGCCTCCGACCACAACATCTCCCACAAGCCCTTCTCTGTTAGTAAACAGCAGGTCAAGCAAGGTGCCTCCCCTGGTAGGCTCGCTTACCAGCTGCATCAGGAAGTTATCCTCCACACACTTTAGGAACTTCTGAGACTGTTGCCTCTCTGCTGTGTTGTATTTCCAGCAGATGTCTGGCAAGTTGAAGTCCTCCACAAGAACAAGGGCTGGCAATTGCAGGCTTCTGCCAGCTGCTTGTAGAATGCTTCATCTATCTCTACATCCTTGTTGGGTGGTCTATAGCAGACTCCCAACAGGACATCCATCTTGTTGGCCTTCCCCCTCATCCTTACCCATAAGCACTCAACCTTGTCATCACCACTGTTGAGCTCTATACAGTCAAAACACTCCCTAACATACAGAGCCACCCCACCACCTCTCTTTCCCTGCCTATGCCTTCTGAAGAGCTTATAGCCATCCAGTGCAGCGCTCCGGTAATGAGAGTTGTCCCACCACGTTTCTGTGATGGCGACTATTATCTCTAGAAAGAGATGATGAATGACTGGTAACTCTGTCCCAACTGTAGTGATACTGCCACTGTATTGTCTTTGGTCCCTTGCCTTTTATTCGGGTAAGCATGTATCAATTGGAGTGCACAAGCTAGCCGAGAAAACATAGTTATTAATCGTATATGATTTGCTATGAAAAGTTCCTTTTCTTGTTCCTATTGTGTTTTCTGACATGACACAATTTGCTTCTTTAAGAGGAAAAAATTATTAGGTTAAAGATGATATATGATTCTATGCTGGTTGAGGTACTGTTGTGCCAAGACATAAATGACTACTATAAAGGTAAAGGTTGTTCATGTAAGCAGAAAGGAGTTGCTTGTAGCTTTGAAGGTAGCCCGTCTTCCAGTACCACCTCCATGTGACATTTCTGGCTCAATTTTCTGTGCTACTCTGAGTCATCAGTGACAATCCTTTCCTCTAACTACTTTCAGTCGCAAAAGGCATCGTGGCTAAGGAAAATAACTGAATGTCAGAGGAAAAAATCATGAGTTGTCATGAGAAACACTTAGAAAGTGCCAGCCATTTGGAAGTATACTTTCTAAAGTCTTTGAAGATTAAATCCTCAGCTACCATAAAGTAAAGTAACTGTTGGTTTAAGGAGCATTGCATTGATTTACCCTAGCTAGAGGTGGCCTTATGTTCTAGAAAGAAAGTGTGCTCCCAAATCTTGGTAGAAAGTACTTCAGCAAGCACTGCAATTCCATTAACTACACCCTTTGCAGTTTAGCAAATGTTCAGTCATGCTAAAATGATGTTGGGCTGACTGTGTCCCGGGGGATGGCATTATTTAGTTTGAGAAAAAATAAATTTAAAGAATGAGAATTGCCAGTACTCACAGGCCTTTTTCACCTCTAGCAGATAAATCTAAATCTCTCAGTTGTTCAGCAAAAGGGCTAATATACTAGAAGGATGAAGAGGCTATCATAAAGATATATGATATCATAATTTTTTTATGTATTCAAATGCACCTCAGAAGCAGAACTGTGGTAACTGGCAGTATTTAGAGAAAACCTTAAACTGATGTAAAGTGGCATGCTTACAGCTTCTTTTCCATAATGAACAGAAAATGAATGGTTTTTGAAAGCTGACTGTCATGGTTTAACCCTAGCCGGCAACTAAGCACCACCCAGCCACTCATTCACTCTGGTGGAATGGGGGGAGAGAATTGGAAGGGTGAAAGTCAGAAAACTCATGGGTTGAGATAAAGACAGTTTAATACGTAAAGCAAAAGCCATATGTGCAAGCAAAGCAAAACAAGGAATTCATTCACTACTTCCCATTGGCAGGCAGGTGTTCAGCCATCTCCAGGAAAGCAGGGCTCCATCACATGTAACAGTTACTTGGGAAGACAAACGCCTTATCTATGAATGTCCTCCCCTTCCTCCTTCTTCCCCCAGCTTTATATGTTAAGCATGATGCTATATGGTATGGAATATCCCTTTGGTCAGTTGGGGTCAGCTGTCCTGGCTGTAAGCCCCCCCAACTTCTTGTGCACCCCCAGTCTCCTCACTGGTGGGGTGGTGTGAGAAGCAGAAAAGGCCTTGACATTGTGTAAGCACTGCTGAGTAATAATGATAACATCCCTGTGTTATCAACACTGTTTCCAGCACAAATTGAAAACATAGCCCCATAGTAGCTACTATGAAGAAAATTAATTCTATGCCAGCCAAAATCAGCCCACTGACTCAATGAAATGTGCTCCATTCCTTGGTTCAGAGTGTGAGGGTCCAAAGAGCAGGTGCCTTGTTTTGTTCTGAAAATGTTACAATTTTTTTGGAAAATGTGCTTCCTGGTAAATTATATTAGTTGCCCTTTTTTTAAAGTTCATTGCCTGTTTTTCCTATTTCACTTACTTGATTTGGGTTACTATGCTACAGTTTCTTTTCCATTTTTTTCTTTTCAAAACTAGGGATTACACTGAGCCTTTGTCCATTTGGTTATTCTTGGCTAATGCTCCAGCTGCCTGTTTCCTATTGAGAAATTAGCTGTCACACTTTATGCTTTGTTTATCTATAGTTATTGCTATGATGGTTAGATTTGTGTTAATTTTATAGTAGTGTTTTTACTGCAAATAATCTTGTTCTTTAAAGGAATAAGATTCTGAATGAGTATAGTACAATAACATGTTTGTGCACAACACTCCAATATTAAGTGTGTTATAACCATACCATTACGTTTCCATCCAACACATGCTTAACACTAAAAAGATGGAATTTGTTTACTTTATCTTAATAGGAACTTGTGAGTATGTAATAGAGGCATTCAATAATTTAAAGAGTGAACATATGTGAACCATCTTGGTCTCTTTTGAGCCGTAGATGGAATGAAGTTCTTGAAAGGGTGTTTCAAAGTAGACTGAAGTGTTCAAATATCAATGATTTTCAATGGGAATTAGCTAATTCCCTCCTGTAAATTCTATTTGCAACATCTTTCCTTTTCCTGTATTGATTAGACAATCTGTCTAGCTATAGTGAGATCCCAAACCAGGGGACCAAGCTCTTATTTGGATATACTCATAGTAATGACGTAATGGTCTTCTCATGAAATAGAGCCTAATGTCCAAGAAACCTATAAAACCAGGTCATCTTTCAGTATTTTCCTCTGTTTTGTTCCAAAACAAGACAAGAAATTCAAAAGAATTATTTAATCAGCTAGAATTTGATGCAACATAAAGGGTAGAATCTAATTCATCCTTGAATTCCACTAACTCATTGCCACCTTCATCCATTCCTCATCAGCATAGGGTTTAAAAAAACAGTTTCTGCCCCTAATTTATATGTGCCTATGTTATTACAGCCTGTCAAAATAAGGAAAACTTTAGTGTACCCTGGTTTATATTTCTTGACACTTGTGGGGTCTTTGCCAACAAAAATATGAATCAAAGGTGTGAGTTCATTACTGTCTTTGAGAGTCCTGTCATATTTTGGGTTTGCCCTATTTCATTTCCTTCCTTCCCCCCCACCCTCCTTTGCTGCTATGACCTTTGAAACAAGAATGGGAACTGACAGGCTGACTAGCTACAGAGGAGAAAATAATTAAGCCGACCACCTGCAGCACTGTCAAATATAGAGATAACAAACTGAAGGGGAAAAAGGAGAAAAATAACATTTTTTTTCCTTTGATCTTTTCCCATTATAGTTCTTCTTGGCTATATGTCACTCTCACAAAAGATTCTTAAATAAAAATGTCTTTAAGCATTTTATATCCATTATAAATGGCATGTTATATAATATAGTCTTAAAACAGAATGGATATAATAAAGTTCTGAATTGTTTTGATGCATTGCCAAAAAGAATCCGCAGTGCCTCTTAACATATTCACTTTAGAGTGTTATAAAGTACTCGCTGTACTGTACTGTCCTTCCATGCATTTTAAATATCTGCAAAACCTATTTAAATAGTCGGGTACCTGTGCAATTAACAATAACTGCTATGTTATGCATGATTCTTGGCTACTAATGGTAAGAATCAACTGCACTGTTCCATTAGTGATTTTCAATTTGCTGCTAAGTTTTCTGCAATTGATTGATGCTATTTGAGTTAGTCTACAAAACTGCAGAAACAAAAATAGTGTGCCTCCCATCTCAAAGAAAACCCTTCCCCAAGGAAACGAACCTTCCACGACTAGAATAAGAGTGGGCTAGAGAGACTGAGGAGACATAATCTCACATTCCCCCTTGTGTGTCATGATAGAAAGCTGTTTCCTGGCTGCCCAGCAGACAGTGATGTTCAACTACTCCAGTTAGTTCTGTTTGCAGCACAGGAACTTGCTCTGCATGACATAAAGTGGTCAGGATGAAGTTGACTGTACTTATGGCTCATCCTGATGGGAGCATCTTCAATCTGGACTACGGGGTTCTATCACTTAATCTGAGAAAGCATTTCACACCACACACACAGCGTGGCACACTGAAGTGTGAAGACCTACACTGTGAGGAAATGGCAGGCAGAGCTGGAAGTTTAACTTGTGCTCAAGGGTACTTCTATTGTTGTGTGAATATGGCAACAGGAGGTTTATGGATAAGTGGGAGTGTGGCTCATGGCTAGTTTTATAGCTGGTATTGTAGGGCATCTGTGGATCTTCCTTGTATCCCACTCTGTCAGGCTGTGTTCTGTGTGCCTCTGCAAAACACCACTAAATCCAGCTGTACTCTGAGCAAAGTCCTGATGCAACTTTAGGAAGCATGAGGTAACAACTTCTCCATGTTAAGCCATGTTCAAGAACAAATCCCACCAACTCTGAAGATGTGCCTAGACACCATGCTGGCCTGGGCTGTGGCACCTGCCTGAAGCATGGCTGCTTGACATGAACAATGGGAGGGACACATGGGGAGATATGCTGGTAAATCCTCTTCAGGAATCCCTAAATGCCACCCTCATAAGACTTGCAGTAGTGGTTTTGCTGCCATATTTATTCCTGGCACATGTAGAAACTGCAGACTCCTTCCAGGACATCCTAATAACAGGGGCAGCTGGGGATTCCTCTGTGGGTTTGCTTGCAGAGCTGGGCTGTTCCCCAGATGTGACATAGCGTATGCCCAAGCATGCTGCCAGACACATAAAGGGGGAGAAGGGAATGGAGAACATGAGAGGGAGGTGGAACCATGGAACAAATGTGTATCAACGTGTTATCTGGAACAGGGCCTTTTCAAAATGGGCATTGCACAAGCCTCCTCCCCCTTGGGAAACTGGTTTATTATTGATGGCTTTTGAAGCAGTATCTCTGTTAGCAATTGAACATCAACTCGGCTCCACCCTTGGGAAAAAGGTTACTTCTCTGCCTTTAAGAAGCTTGGTAGTATTTAGCACATATGATAATGCTAAATTTGGCATGCTGGTGATATGGGATCTTTCATTAACAATTACATCTGACAGAATTTCTACTGAATCGCTGTTGTCTTAACTGAGATTTTAATTCTGTGGACAAACTCTTTTGCACAGCCAAATTTTTCTTTGATGTCAACTCTGTGTTGCCACAGCATTTGAGAGCATGGAACCAACACATCCATTAACTTTGCATGCTTAGTGTAGCAAAACAATCTCCGCCCAGGAAAAGAGTGCTGGAGTACAGAATTCCTCAAGCCTGAAAGCCTCACAGCATGAATCAAAGGTTGCAGTTACATGTAAGCCGCCAAGAATGAGAATCTGGTTTCTCAGGAACAAGCCTCAGTCTAAGACCAGTAAGTGGCAAGCTGCTAAAGCCATTAGGCAGTAAGGTCGACTGCTGAGAGAGTAGCCTGGGACCATTTCTGTGCTATTACAAAAATGTTATCAGTATCTTGCTTCCATCCACATGGAAAACTAGAACATCTGGCTCAGTTATTTCACATATTTTATAATACAGTGGAGCATTAAGGCATATGGTAGTAAAATACCCAATTGTTCTACCCATTTTGCTTCTTTTGCTGGGCATTCAGTGTAATTTGCAGTGTGTTCTGTAGATCTGTAGAAGTAATGCATTTTCCTCTATGTTTTCTGAGTTGGCTGAATTTATGTTTTGGGTTTTTTTTCAGTACTGTGTTTTTACATATCAGACTTTAAACCCCATACAAAATAGTTGCACAGCTTGAACAGTGCTTGCTGTACCCTGATTTATCATTTTCTACTTCTGCCATAGGTGGTTTAGTTATGGTCTCCTGTATTGTCAGATCTTATTCAAGCTGCAAATGCTTTTAAGCACAAGTACATTGTGCAATGATTTTCAAGGACCTGATCTTTAATCATTTCATTTGCCATACTTCTGAACTTAAATATGACTATTACCTCTTTTAAAGCAGCATTGTGTTTTCCGGCTGTTATCTGATTTCTGTCTACACTGGCAAAATTTATGGTGTTGGGCTATATCATTGGACAAAAAAAGTCCTTTAATGCCAGAAGTGCAGTTTCTCATTTCTCTTTACCAAATGTGAAGAAAATGTGAAGAAAACACATTCTGATCTAAAATGTGTAAGCAAAACGAATAGTTCTTCCTCAGCAAATTTTTTGGCATTGAAAGTACAGGCTTGAAGCAATCTCATCCAAGTGTTTTAAAGGAAGCACAGGTTTGCTTGGGTTTTGCAGACTGGTGTAGGAGAGAGTTCAGGCTGGCAGAGATATTCTCGTCACTCTCTTATTGGTCAGTTCAGTGGAAACGGTTGAGTACAACTGAAAGAAATCTGGGCTCTTCAACTGGCCTGCCAAAACTGTCATTTGAAACGTGCCACAAGACAGCAGATAACAATGCTAGCAGGCATGTAATATGTGAGAATCATAGAATCATAGAATGCTTTGGGTTGGAAGGGACCTTTAGAGACCATCTAGCCCAAGCCCCCTGCAGTGAGCAGGGACAGCTTTAACCAGATCAGGTTGCTCACAGCCCCATCCAACCTGACCTCGAATGTTGCCAGAGATAGGGCCTCTACCACCTCTCTGGGCAACCTGTTCCAGTGCTTCACCACCCTCATTGTAAAAAACTTCTTTCTAATGTCTAGTCTAAATCTATTCTTCTTTAGTTTAAATCCGTTATTCCTTGCCCTGTCACAACAGGCCTTATTAAAAAGATTCTCCCCATCTTTCCTATAGGCCCTCTTTAAGTATTGGAAGGTCGCAATAAGGTCTTCTTGCAGAAATACCTCGAGAAATACTACCTCCTCTGCACAACCCCCGAAGGTGATGCTAGGAAGCCCAGTACAATGCAGAGGTTAAACAATAAGGCAAACCCTGAGTGCAAGAGCAGAGTCTGGGTTTGGCAGGGTAGCCAAGTTGTGCTGTTCAGCTGTGAGTCCTTTGGAGACACAGCACAGCAGCCCTCTGGCTGGAGCCGTTCTTGTGGGGTTTGTATTGAGAGAGGGGAGTGGTGTGATATTACTGTCCAGGAGCTTGATGCTAGGGAGAAGAGGGGCATTTAATACCCCAGAGCTGCAGAATGGAGATAGCGTTCTGGGCAGCACTACTTCTGCCGGGAGCGACAGAGAATCTGACAGCTTAGAGCTGCTGCATCTGGAAGATCCTGAATCTTGGACAAGTCGTGGGGCAAACCCTGCTCTACCTATTTTTTTGAAACTTGACTGTCCTGAAAGGCAGAGGCACTGATTGGCACAGAACGTTGAGATACCTGATACACCTGAATTTGCTCCTGCCAAAAGGCAGAGACAAGGATAAACAAGAGATAAGACAAGGCTTGATAAACAAGGGATAAGACATAGCTTGCAGAGTGGACATGTATGGATCAAGCTGAGGGGACAACAACATGAATACACCTTGGACATGGGGTCATGAAAAGCAATACAGGTATACCCATACAGAGACCACCTTCATAGTCTAATAGAAGGGCCCCAAGCAGAAGCCTTATAGTATGGTGTTACTCACAATATGGAGTTATATTGCAAGAATCTTCTTCATTCTCAGATAAATTATATAGTAGCTCTGGTTTCAAAATATGCAGTCATCTTTATGGATGGGTGGCTGTCAGTATCCAAAAGCAAGAAATAAAAATGTTTATTTAAATACAAAATATGATCTCAGGGAAAAGACTGAGAGATTGTTAAAGATCCGTATACATGTATATGCACACATACATATGTTTTCTCTGATGACTCTTTATAATTTGAAGCAATACTTCTGGAGCCAAGTGGTCTCCAGGGAAAAAGATAGGCAAGTGGCTACTGTCCCTGCAGGAATCTATTGCACATAAAACTGCAGCCCAGGCACAGCAAGTGGACATGAGCCATGTGATCAGAGCAAGGGCAACATTTCTGTTCAGTGTTCCTGACGCCAGGAATACATCTGGCAGCTGCTGCTCACCTGTAGATCAAATGTGTATAGAGTACATGCTGTACATCTGGAACATAATGAACTTACAAGAGGCACTGACTGATGATGACTTGCCTTCACAATAAGTTCCTTGTGTTCAGAAAGCACTGAAGGTCTATTCTGAGTACATTTCTTGTCAGCTTGCAATGTAAAATAAGCCAGTACTATATAGAATGGTCCAGATTCACAGCATGTGCTACACAATATGTGTGCACCTATTTGCATGCAGGACTTCCTGGGACTGAAACACCGAAGTCCAGCTCCTTCTGTTCTCTTTCAAGACCAATCTAGTGAAATGTCCCCAGGCTGCAACACTGCTTTTCCTTACGTAAATTATTTTAGGAATTTTAATTTGTTTAAAAGTTATGGACTTCAGCAAAGCAAACATACTTTCACACTTGTGAAAGTAATTAGCATGTAATAGATTACAAAGCTTGGCAAGGTGGTTTGTTTAGTTGGAACTAAAAGATTCTTCATGTGATGATGTGTTTTATAGTCCTCACAACTTTTGTGTGACATCAACTTAAACATATGAAGTGCTGTGTTAGCGAAAGGGGTGGGTTGCATTTGAAAATATTTATTTGCTATCCAGCATTCTTCTTACAAAATAGACAAAGAGGAACTGTTTAATGGAATAGAGAATTCATTGTAAAAATATAACTTTAATGGAAGATACTGCGCCTTTATGATGAAAAGATCAACAGAAGACAATTTTAAAAGCAAATTCTGCGAGAGGGAGGCTGTCTGGCAGACAGAGCATCCAAATTATAACTGATATTTTCTTTCGAAAGCAAAACCACAAAACCAACCAGCAACCCAGCAAGTCTGCAAAAAATGTTTAATTATATTGAAATATTCTGGTTTATTTTTCAGAAAATCATTTACAGATTAGATGATAAATACTTATAAAGCCAGACAGTCCTTCATACTGCATCCCTGCTGCTGGGTAGTGATGTTGCTTAGCAACACTTGAACACGAAGCATTCTTCTGGATTGGCTTGTGGAGAGCGTCAGTGCACGTTATAATGTGTGGCCAGAGAAGATATATACTGGGCTCATGAGCCATCTCTTAGCTCTTTCCCAGAAATCTCATTTTCTGTTTAAATAGGTATTTTGATTTCTTGCTTTACTTAGCTACTCATCTATGCTAGTCACTTCTGTATTTCGTACACAAGGAACTCTTTGACTGAGCAGAACATAGTAAGTGAAGTTTTGAAGTTACAGAGGTAAAGGTCTATATTTTCTAAAGGTTTTACTACCTCTTTCTATGACATTTGCAAATATAGCCACTCAGTTATGCAAAATTTCACATTTCTGTTCTCTGCTTATGCCACCCACACCACACATGTATTAACTGGTTTAGTGGCATAAAAGTTTACCCTTTTAAGGTACTTACTGGTTAGACAGGTAATTTTTTTTCTTTTTTTTTTTCTTTTTTCCCTTTAGTCGTATTTGACCCTTCCTATTCATATGTAAAACTAGTTCAAGGTGCTTATCTAAGAGTAAAAAAGGTTCTCAGAAACTGCCTTGCCTTTTATAACCTATTACAGCAGTAAAGGTGAACAAGAAAGTGCTTGTTGTTAGTACCTAGGTACTAGAACTAGGTTCAATTCAGTAGCAATTTGTGCTTGTAATTTATACCTCTGCAAAATGGATGTAGAGAGCTACTACTCTGACTCCATGGCACCTTCTACCTGTTTTTGTAGTTTATACCTTGCAAAGTGTCTGCTGAGTGCTATCAAACCAAAAGTCACTTTTTTTGTCCATTTTGCAGAGGTATAATTTTCAACAAAAATTGCAGGGCAATGCTGGATTGGACAGGAAGTATCTTTATGGAGACTTATATGAAACAAAGATATCAACTCTGAAGCCTTTAAATGGATAAAAGTACCAAAATTATGGTTACGTAACGACTGTAAGGGTATAGCTTCCATTACCTGTGAAATGCTTTGGAAGTTTTAGTGCCAGTCTCTACATTGATGACTTGTACAGATCTACTACTCTACTCCAGATTTATTGACTATAATCCAAATTAAACTGAAAACTGGGCTGATTGTTTGACAGAGGTCTGTTGTAGATGTCTAGCCATAAACACAGAATATCTAAAGCTGAACTCTGAAATGTCTTCCTCAAACCCTTTCTACTTCCTGCTTTCTCACTCACCATTGATAATAATAACAATCTACTCGTCATGTAGATCCATTATCTGGGACTGACTTCTTTCTTGGTCCCTTTGTCCATCTTACATCTAAGCCTTTTATCTCTGAAATACAGAGGTATTTCAACATTTATACCCTCCATCCTAAAACCCTTGTCCAAAATATTTATGTTCTGAGTATTGCAGTGTCCCTTTTGAGGCTTGACAAATGCAGTCTAGTCCTCTCCTATCCACTCAGAAAGTTATTGCACAGATCATCTCTTTACAACCCTTCACTGGCTGTGCCTCTCTCACATCAAACATAAGATCCTTCTCTCCATGCTGACTCTTAATGAATTCCTCTAAGGCATTTTTTAGTTCAGGGCAGGAACCCTAGCAGCTGTGAAGTTTCTTGTCAGACTGGCTTATTCATATTAGGGCTACTAAAAAAACGACTAATCCTGTGGTTGCTCTCTGTGTTTGCTGTCTTCAAAGCCGACACTGAGGAACAAAACAAAGCTGTTGCGCTATGTGGTGTAGGAGGTAGTATAGGAATCCCTGCTCTCTTTTCTCTGTTACTCAATTCAGAAACTTAAGGTCAGCTGCTTCTATGCTTTGATGATTTCTGACCTGATGACTAAGGTATTGGAGCATCTGACATCTGAGGGGAGGCTGACATATGAGGAGAGAGCTGGGATTGTTTAGCCTTGAGAAGGGAAGGCTCTGAGGGCATCTTATAAATTTATATAAATATCTGATGTGGGAAAGTAAAGAAAACAGAGCCAGACTCCCCTCAGTAGTATGCAGTTAAGGGACAAGAGGAAAAGGGGGAAAAAAAGTACAAGGGATTCCTTTTAAACAGAACAAGCAAGCTTTTTTTTACTGTAAGGGTAATTAACACTGGAACAGGTTGCCCAGGGAGGCTCTGGAGTCTACATTCCTGGAGATAACTTGCTCTAGATGACCTGCTTTGATAAGGGAGTTGGACTAGATGATCTCTAGAGGTCCCTTCCAACCTCAGTGATTCTGTGCCCTTCTGGTCAGCCATGACTGGAGGGATTTCTGATCTAGATTTGTGTAATTACCAGGCTGAGCGCTCTGAGCTTCTGCTCACAAGTGTAGCCTCCAAAGATCTAAAAAACCAAAACCCAAAACCCCAAACCTCAAAAAATCCTGAGTGGAGGGTGGATGTGGGAAAAAGCCCTTTCTTGAGAGATATCTTTGCCTACACTCCCTCTCTGTGAACAGAGATGAACACAGAGACCATGGTTCATTGGTGGGAGCAGTAAGGTATCTTCCAGAAGGGATCACAGAACAGTTGCTGTGTTGAGTTACACAGTTGAAAAACCCCATATGAAGACATGGGGTGGGGTAAGACTTTTGGGGCAAGGCAGCCACTCTATTTTCAACAGGGCACTGGGGTGTCAACTCTCAGGTGAATACTGGCCTAGCTGCTGACCTCCACTGGGACCTGGGAGCAGAAGAGAGGCTGCATCCTAGTATGAGGCTGGGAAGAAAGGATTATCAGACTCCAAGTGAACTGCTTGTAACACAGTGAATAAAATGCAGGTTGGGCTTACCAGTCCTGGGGCTTTGACCCTGTACACTTCTCACAGTTTCTGAGACATGCTGGCAATGCTAGCCAAAATTATCCCACCAAAAGAGGCAATAGTAGAGATTCAGTTTTATAATAATCACTTTTTTGAAAGACTTGGTTCAAGTGACTGCTTCTGTAGGTTGTTTTTAGACAATAACTGCAACCACAAATTCTCCTGCAGTGTTTTCTTTGGAGTTGCTGATTTATAATTTATTTCCTAAACTGTGTGCATTGCATACAGCTAGCAGGCCTTTTTTCTTCTTCTACTTAGAAACCTTCATGCAGATTTCTTCCCATGACCCAGTCTTTAACTTTCTTCGGTTTCCTGTTTGTAGTGCCTCACACAGATTCACCAAATTATGCGGGATATCTTTGATTTTTCTGAAAGCTCTCAATGTTATTTCTTGAAAGTTAAAACAGAAAGTTTACTGATATTTTGGCCTTCAGTTTCTTTAAAAAATCAGTTCAATATTTTCAGCTAGACTTTGACAGCACTTAAACAGGAATGCCAGTGTTGTATTTTCTTGTATCTTAAACTCTTCAAGGGTTGTAACACTGTTCAGGAGAGAATATTATTATAATTTCCAAAATCACAATGCCTGCTGCAAAGACTTCTACTACATCTATGTGTTTACCTATAATAGAGTTCAGTACAACCTCAATTTTAAAATTCTTTTGCCCAGATTGAGTAGGCACAGAAAAACAGACTATGTTATGTTCATAGAATAGAGGCAAGTCTTTTGAAAATGTTGACCTGAAGGTATATGGAGCACTTATTTTCTTTGCTCTCTTTATACAAGCAACAGATAGCCATCCCAAATGTACACTTTCTCGGGAGGTGGGAATTATAATACCTTGGGCACGCACTGGAGATGAATGAAAAAGAATGCGTAAAACAATCAAACACAGCAAAAAAAGAGGTCCTTATATGGTTTTAGATTCTTCTAGGGCTGTTCAAGAGCTCACAATTTCATAGTTGCTAACTATACCCACTGTCATCATTACTGTCCAATCACATTATTTACATAAAGGCAGTAGGTAAATGGGTTTTGCAGAGACCAAGAGTACTAAACCTATTCTGTTCCTCCTTAGGAGGATTTAAAAGGGTTTTTTCCCCTTTCCCTTTCAAATAAATACTGTGATGTAGCTTTTAAATCACTAAGCTGTACAAAACAAAGGGAGACTATAATCTCATAGGAAATTTGAGGAAGCATTGCTACGTGTCTGGTTAATAGTTAGTATCTCTGGCACCTGGTTGTCTTTTATTGCACTGTAAAGTACCTCAATCATAGCAAAAATCTCAATTTTTTCAATGGTGTATGTCTTGTGTTTATTTGTATGCCACACTGCATGAGATGCTGTTTCTAAGCCTAGGAAATTTGTTTTTCACAGCCTAGGGGAAAGTTCTTTTCATATCTGTTTTCCCAAGAAGCCTCATTGAGAAAACATGCAGCATGTTTCAGTTTTGGAAGTTTAGCTATTAGAACAAAGTTGACTAATGTGTTTTAGATATGTGTTGGATAAGAAATCTGCAACCGCATTGAAAAAATTTTGAAAACGAGAACATAATTTTTCTCACGCAACATCTTGAAAACAATTCTACTTCAACAATATCATTAGCTGGAAGCCCAGGCATCTTCAGAAGGATTTTGATTAATTTGATTCAGTCCTCCTATATATTGAGACCTTTCAGCTTTATTTTCTAAATTGACAATGATACATTTTTACACTTTTATATATAATATATGTAATTACTGAAACTTCTGGTTTCTCAGAGGAAATCTCAGTTTACATTAAAAGAAAATAAGATAACAGTCATATAAAGTACTTTCTTTACTGGGCCTATATTTCTCAGTTCCAGCAGCATTACTCACCAAATGACACTACAAAGGTATTGTAACATGATTGCTGAGTTATGAGGGTAAAAGTAAACTGTGGGTTAAACACTTCTAGGGAAACTGGGCTAGGCCATTGGCCCTTCCACAAGTGTGTTTGGGAGGAGCAATTAGTACATTTGTGTACTGATTTTTGGATAGTAAAATAAATAAATAAATAAAATGGCTATCTATCACTTCTTAGTAAAAGAAGTAAAAAGAAAAGGTATTTTTTTTTTCACCTCCGTTTCCTAAGATGTTTCCAAAATTCATTTTATTTCTTTTTTACTATGACACAGACTATATTTAAAGCAAACAAACAAACAAACAAACAACCCCCTTACCAAAACCCAAAAGCAAAAAACAGAAATGAAGAGATATAAAGATGTTAAAATAAATAATGCGTAAAAGCCAAGTAGGTATTGATCACATCAGCTAATGACATTTGTGTTTAATGGACAAACATGCTACAGTTTGTTTTCAGTGTGGGGAATTTTATATTGTGCCATTCAGCAAGAAATGAGCCTTTCAGAATTTGTTTCTTTTTCATTTCCTTCTAGGTACTCTTTTGAGTCCTGCCAATTTCAAAGAATAATTGTAGCAGTCTGATACTCACAATAAGACATATCTATGGAATGGATAAATTCCATTTTTCATGGAACCATGATAAATCAAATGTTATTGCTGTCTGCTGGCTGGTAAAACAAACAAACAAAACCCACAAGAACACCCCAAAACCTGAAGTTAAAAACAGGCCTACAAATATGTTCAGTCATATAGACTTTGCCTATGTGTGTGAAGACAGCTAGGCTTCTAAGCATTAGCAGAATAAGTCTTCAGTTTATAAATCTAACTTGCCTTTCAGAGGATTTATGGCTTCAAATTCACATAGCATTATCATTTCTGATCACTCTTGAATATACAATAAGCTACAAAATGGCTCAGACTGGCAATTATTCAACAGATGTACACTGTGTAATATGCTTGAAGGAAGAATTTATGAAAAGCCTCAGTGGTGGCCTATCTTTACTCCAATTGAAGCCAGTGGGCACTTTGCCATTCATTTCAATAGAACATCTGGGTAAATACTATGCACTTCTAAAACTCTAATATTGATGTCTAAAAAGAATCAGAATTCTGAAGCTTCTATTACCATATGCTATCATATTCAGAAATGAGGCCATTTTAATCATGGACAGAAGATAATCAAAATGTCAGTGAGCAACCTTGTAGATTCAGATCCAAATAATAGTTCTGCTAGAGAAATATCACCTCTGAGGTCTTCTGTGAAAATATGCTATATAACTAAAAGTAAAAAAATAATAGCAAATACCCTGAAATTAAAAACAGGTTGCTAAAGCTGGAATGAAAGCAGAATATAGAGTTGTAGTGGTCAGCAATAAGATCAGGCAAAACACTGATTGCAATTAAAAAATATTTATATTTATTGCAGTTTCTCTACATGCATGTTAAAATGTTTCTCATCATCTGACCTTCAAGAATGCTTAAACAATCATATAAGAAAAACTTTTGTTTACTCACCTCATCATGGTTAGCTCTTACTCTGGCCTTGAGAAACTCACGCAGTGTTCTAGGACCTTTGCCATATCTATGTTGAATAGGGTATGTAAATCATGGAGTGGCTCTGTTCTACATTTCTTTTGCTTTCAGCAGTTCTTTCTGGATACTTTGATTCATTTTTAAAAACTGGACACAAACTGTGGTGAAAAAACCCATACCTGTCTACTTAGCAAGCCTGACAATTTAATTCTGATAATGCAGTCAAGGTTTATCAACATGTTCTCATCAACTGGATTTTGGCTACTATCTGTTAGGTACTTTGAAAGAAGAAGCAATAATGACCCCAATCTGAAATTAGGTATTTGGGTCAGCTTTCTTTGTGCCTGGCAGGGAGAATTTGACTGTTATCTGATAGTATATAATCTAAGGATAAAAATGCAATTTCCAGGTTATTAAAATGTAAAAAGGTCATACTTCAATAACTGAATAGCTATTAAAAGATTTCTGAGAGGTCACTGTATATAAGTGCTGTTGACAACAAAAGAGACAGAACTGTTTAGAAGAGGAATGCTCTTTGCCCTCCTAAAACCAGAGCTGCTGCCTTCTTTAATCTTGCCTTACACCGGTTCAGAAGTGTTATACTCCTGTATTTCCTTCTCAGGAATGAAACTACTGATGCACTGAATTTTTTTTTTTTTTTTTATTTTTAAAATCCATAGTTGTTTTATTAAGTTCAGAAAGGTATGTTTTCAGCTTCTTAATCATTTCTTTAAATGTAAAGCCTATAGCAGCAAAGGCAAATTTTCAAATTAATAGCCATCTGAGTTTATTTACTCAAGTAACTTCCTTTAAATCATATTGATATTTCTAAAGAAGGCAGTTTAATTTCTTGGCTAGTAAAATGAAATTAAAATATTAAATAGAACATGAACTGTTTTAATAGAAATCATCAGAAATGACCTTGAAAGCCAAGGACACATTGCTATATTCTGTATCTTTTACAATGAATGCATTCATTTTCTTAGAGCAAATATTGTGAGGCATTAGATAAGAATATTTTACAAGGATGACCTCTGAAGTATAGGGAAGATGTACACATAATCTAGGGTTTGTTTTAGGATTTGATAAAGTGTTGCTTTGAGATTTTGATGGTAACGGACCCAGCACGTGAAAATACTCCCTCTCTGTCAGGTGCAGGGCAGTAAATCAATGTAGAAGGTTAGATAGGGAACCTCGATATCACAGCTGGCCTAACCTTTTTCAGTCAAGGAAAGTTGTAGAATGGCTGCCCCTTTTCTTCTCAGGGGATCAGCAGGAGGCTGTGGTGGGGACTGTGTCCATGTTCGCACAAACTTCCTACAAGGCTTTACAGTCACATGCTGTTTTAGGGTACTCAGCCTGTGCATCCAAATCACACAGGCTGGAAGTCATATATCAAGTGATTTTCTAGTGGTAGCAGTGATGCTGTACTTAGCTAATGTGTTCAGTGCTCTATTAAGCTGAGGTCAACGACACTGTTGCTGTTTCAGATATTATCTATTCCATGCACCCTGTTTTGTGCAAAAGCATGGAGACCTGGAGAATTTTTCTTGTTCCCATTGGCTAATGACAGAAACCAATTTTTAGGGGATTATGTGAGAAACATTGGTGCAATACTGCCAAATGCCGCTGCCAAATCTCAACACGTAGGTCTTCTCCTACTGCCAACTTGCCTTTGAAGAGGTGAAGTTCTTCTAGAAAACTTACTGAAAGAGTGAGTTTAAGGACACGGGCTACAAAATTCCCCATAGGAAGAAATATCTAACCATGAAATATAGCTATAGTCCCTCTGAGACACTAAACCCAAGCAGAAGGCTGAGTAAGTAAGGGATTAGCTATGATAAGGGACAGTGAGGCAGTGAAACTGCACTAACAAAAGAGAGGGGTTGCTACCTCATTAGTTTCAGGTATCTACAGGAAGGCTATGGGTATACAGGTTGTCCCAATAAAGCCACAGGTTTAATCACTGAGGTTTTTGGTAGTCAGATTTAGTACAGAGGTTCAGACAGGAACCTGGACATTTGGAAAGGCAAAAGAGAAGGTGGAAGTATAGAAGGTGTTTGTGGGGCTCTCTAGCAAAATTTGCAATTGCAGTTAGGTTGAAGGTAGAGGAATCTCAGCATGTAGTTTGCCTGCAAGAGTCAAGTCTTGCCTGGCGTAGAAAGGTTGTTTCTCCAGCAGTGTGGCTACACATGAGAATTTGCAGAAGAGAAAATGTTGCATCTTGTGTTTTTCTGCTTTCTTTCTCTCCCCCTTCATATGCTTACGTATTTCTTTAGAGGAAGAGAGGAATAACAACAGTATGAGCTACTTTAATATTCTTTTCCCCCAAAGGGACAGATATCATTTTTTCTCAATTAAAGGCACCTAAAATGGAAGTATTCTCAATGAAAAATTCCATGTAATCAATGTGAAAGTAGAATATTGTTAAAATGAAGTAATAATATTTTACAGTTCACAGACTTATATATTTTAAAAGGTTAAGATATTTGAAACTATATTAAGGTTGAAGCTAAGCCAGAAATAATTTGAAACAAGTTCCTAATATATTTAACTATTTAACTTGGTAATGGAATTCTTCTTTGCTTCTAATTCTTTTGCTTATGGGATGTCTCAAGCCAAATAACCCAGTTAATCAATTTCTCTGTGTTTTGAGAGTTCAGAGGTCTAATATATGTTGTAGTCATGCCCATACTGGCTTTGATCTTAGTGGATCAAAGCAGAAGTTTCTAGTGAGGAGATGTATATGTATAGCAGACATCACAGTCAGGCTGTGGTCTTGGCTGAAGCCTCAGACTGTTGTGTAAAGCAGTAATGATACCTTTAGAAGTGTTTGGACAAGGACTGCTTGTTGTTAGTCATAGATTCATTGAGGTCTCCAGAGGTCATCTAGTCCAGCCTCCTTCGACAATGCTTATGGTAAAAAAACCCAACAACCCACCAAACAAAAAATTGTTTCCTTATATCACATTGGAATTTCCCATCTTGCACCTCATGTCTGTTGCCTCTCATCATTCCACAATGCACCTCTGAGAAGATTTTGGCTCCATCTTCTCTATACCTTCCCATTAGGTAGCTGCAGACAGAGATATGGTCTGCCTTGAGCCTTCTCATGTTTAAGGATGAATAAACCCAGCTCCCTCAGCCTCTCCTCATGTCACATGCTCCTGGACTTGATGCACTGTGTGAAGGTCTTTGGAGAACTGGTCTCACAAATGCCACACAGAGGGGAATAATCACTTCCTTGACTTGCTCTCAGAGCCCAGGATGCAATTTGCCATCTTGGCTGTGTGGTCACAGTGCTGACTCATGTTCAGCTTTCTGTTTTCCAGGCCCTCCAGGTCCTTTCAGCAAAGATGCTCCACAGCCTGTACTGTTGTATGGGGTTATTCCATTCCAGATGCAATACTTTGCCTTTATAGAGCTCTGTGAGGTTCCTGACAGCTCACTTCTCCAGTCTGCGTAGGTCCCCCTGAATAGCAGCCCTGTCCTCCAGCATATTGACTGCTCTCACTCAGTTTGGTATCATCAGCAAAGTTTCTGAGAGTGCACTCTCTCCCATTGTCAGGTACTAGGCTGTGTTTCACAGAGCCTTGGCACAAGCACCTACGTGCTAGTGCTGTACAAATAACTGCATGCTGATGGCAGTGATATGCTAAAAGCTGTGACAGAGAAGTATGAAAATAATTGCTTTTGTTGCCAACCTCTTGTGCATTAAAATAAAGCATTCTAGTGTCTACTACATTGCAAGCCTTCTTCATCTTAAAGCCAAACCACAAATAACAAGGAATTTTACATAGAAATATGAGAATATTATAAAAGAGACAATTGAGAAGTAATTCTCTCCATGGGTGCAGGGGAAACTTGTAAACATTTATGCTGTTGTGAAGGCGTTGACAGCTTTAATCCTTTTAGAATGAATTTGCTCTTCCTATATATGTGACCCATTGACCTTAATGATAAAACTTGTTAACTATAATGCTGACTCTGGGCCATCAAATAATATATCACCATAGTGGTATTTTCAAAGCACTTTCAGTTCTATGTGTTAATAAGACTCAATTGTAATGTCATTCTGCATTTAATGTATATTCCAGCATCCCTCTAGCTTTCTTTTGTTCAACATATGAAATGTTTAATCTGCCTTGATCTGGTTGGATCCTGACCTAGCTGTGTAGGCTAGGTAATGCAGCAGTGTTCCTCAGAGGGACAGCATATATTAGCTTAAATAGAGCCATATTTTAACATGATTGTATGGTTTCTTTTCAGCTAGGACAAAGGTTCATTCAGGTCTTTGCATCCCAACCTGTGTGTTGATAGCTTATGGTACAGAGTAGTAATGACAGAAACACTGTCCCAATCCACAACAGCAACTCTGATTTTGGAGAGGGATCCTTAGGAGAAAGGTGCTAGTTCCCTTTTAGGGAGCTCCTCATGTGCTTTCCTCTCTGTATAGGAAATTTCTTATTAGGCAAGTATGGCAGATTTATCCTACAGAAGCATACCCTATTAGCTTCAATGGAGATTTAGCTCTCATTTATATAGGACTTATTTGTATTGAATCTTGCAAAGCTTCTGTCTCAATGATGTTTCTTCACAGGAGGTTCCACCTACGAGCGTGATATCATTCTATTATTTCTAATTGTGCTGTCATTTTTTTTAACTTCAGTAGTTTTCTTGTACAGTAGAAGAAAGTTAAAGCCTTCTTGAACAATACAGTGCTTTGTGAGCTGCCTCTAGGGGGCCACCGCACTGAAGGAATTCATTGTACTTTTGTGATTTGTCACAAGGCAAAACCCATAAAGCTTCTTGACAATGCCTGTAAATTATCAAAGCAAAAAATGTCTAATGCATTCTGTGTGTGAGGGCTGCAGTAGTCACACGGGGGTTATACTCAATGTCAAAGAAAAGACTGGAATATTGACTATGTCCTAGAAGGTGTTTAAAAACTTTCCACAGGTGGGCCCAGCTCTCTAATGACTAGCAACTTCAGTAGCTGACATAACAAACTCTTGGTTTAGTTGAGTAGGAGCTTTAAAAACAGCTTCAAAGAAAAGAGTAGTTACAATCATAAGGTAAATGCAATGAAGAAATGTGGGAGCAGCAAACATGCAGAAAGGTTTTCTGTAAGTCAGACAGACCTGATGTTTTGTTGAAAAGATGAATTACTTTTTTGTTCCTAACCTAAAATAGTAGCATGACCCCCATCTCTCTGAATTTCCAGCCAGCATTTTATACATTACCATTCAGAAATTACACTTATCAGGGAGATTAGGCCAGAGCTGTAAGGTTGAAAAGAACTGTCTCAAGGGAGAATTGCCACCTGGAGGGAAGTTATCATTAAAGCTCTGTCAGGTCAATATAAGAATACATTTTTGTGTTTGTGGTGGTGTTTTTTTTTTCTTGAAATATTCAAGAATTATAGTAATGATCTTCATACTAACCTGTAGTACAGTCTTTCCTCAGGTGAAGGAAGTATTGCAGATTTAACTCATTTAATGCAGAGTAGGGAAGCATAGCATTTCAAAACTGTATTTTGTAAATTTTTGTCTGTTGTCCAGAGCATATCTCCAGGTAGTGTCTGAACATTGTTACTATGTTACTTCAGGCTCTGCAAATGACTAAAAGCAAAGATGTTATAGGGAGTGACTGTTCCATGCAGTAGAAGACAAGAAGACTTGTATCGGGATTAAACCTTCCGGGTTATGAACTCTCACTTTCCTGGTTCGTATGTAATATGAATTATATTCATATTGCACACATACACACATATAATGCATGTATGCATTCAAGTGCATTTGTAAGTGATAAGAATAATGTAATAGCAGTTCTGCTCTATACAATGAGCAGCACAACAGAGTCCTCATCTGTAACTGAGACTTCCCCAGTACTAGCACAGATCACTAGGCGGTCTCTAGTTTTTTTCTTCCTTTTCAAGATCCAGTTGCCACTTAGTTGTCCATTCTTGGCAACAGCTTCTCCTGGTTTTGAAAAGCTCAAGGCTCTTTATGATAAAGATCATATAAACACTGGATAAGGCAGGCCCTGAGGTTAAGGTTCTAGTTACAGGTCTTGCATTGTGATCTACACAAGTGCAATAGATTGTCCTGTTGATCAAGGTATATATTTAGGGCTTAGGAAAACAATAAGCAGTAGTTCTTATTACGTTTCAATTCTGCATTGCTATGTTAGGACCTCTGAATCTTACCCCATGTTCATATATATTTAATTATTGAAAAGGACAACCTTTTATTTCTGAATTTCTAGATTTTTTTCTAAATTTCTGAAATTTCAGTAGCCTATATGCAAAGACTGTCCTCATTAAACTCTAAAAATGGCCACATTGTCCGAGTGCCAAAATTGGTTGAAGAGTATATGCTTTTAGGACTTTACAGCATTGGGTTGAAATATTTGGAAGAAACATATGTTAAAACCTCAAACTTTAAAGTAGCTGTAGCTGTCAGTCAGACGTGAAGAATACAGCTCATGCCTTTATATGAATCTCCAGCTGCTGGCTTTAAAACAACTGGTATTACATTTTGCAGTTCAAAAGACGCAACGGTAACAAAACAAACAAAAATGAGAGGACAACTTGTGGTCTTTTGTGTGAAAGATAAACACAAGGTTGCAAAAGTGATTGGTGTCAGTTTGCTCAGAGTCCATGCTTTAAGAAGTAGAACACTTCTGAAGCAGCAAAGATTCAAGCTTGGCTAAAGGGATAGCTCATCATATGGGTAAATATAAGTGTAGGTAAATATACATGTTCTATTGGCCTCCTGAGATAAATTGCCTTTTTCAGTTGTAGTCATCTACCACCAGTAGAGAGCTGTTGTCGCTATAGGAAAAGATGGTACAACCTTACATAAAAATATATATGTGTTTTATAGCATTGGAATGCTTTGCTGCATTGTAACATATGGCGTAAGTATAAAGGGATTTCTGTTACTATTATTCTAATCAGATCCCCTTGGAATGATAACATTAAGTACTTACATGCTGGTACATCAAAGGCCTCATTTATCATTTATCAGGAAACAGAAGGAAAAACCTAATTTTTATGTAAATGCAGAAAAAATGTTAATAAAAAGTGCTTAGTGAAACTCTCAGAATTGCTATAGGGGTATAATGACTAGCTTGACACTTTTTTTTATCTTACTGTTTGCAATGTATTACTTGGGAGATTCTGACAAGTATTAGGTGTTAAAATCTGATTAACGCTAGCTGGACAAACAGAATTTTTGTTCTGATATGGAATGGAAATGAGAGCTGTCACTGGGATGCAGTAAAGCAGAAGAGAATATATGGGGATTTTTAAGTGTATAAAGCAGAACTGCTGAAGAATAATCATATATTTCAATTTGTGAGTCAGGATGGGACAAGGACAAGAGATGTTCAGAACATCAGTTCCTTGAATGCAAATCACAGAAGAATTGTGTTCTGTGTCAGGCAAAACAGGAATATGAACTTGAATCTCTAAGCGGTATGTTGATGGCTATTATGGCATGAGTATTTTCTACCTCAAATTTTGAATGGTTTCATTTTTATTTCAGAACAGAACAAATTCTTGTTTTCTAACTGGTCTCTATATTATTAGTCATTTTTTTCTCTTGTTGATGTCTTCAACAGTACAGTAAGGATCGCTGTGTTAGGTAGTACATCCTAATTATTTTTGTGTTCAGAAAACATACTTTAAGTCTCTGGTTCAAACAACTCATCAAGGGACAGTGATAATCTTTAAATATGGGGAGACAGAATCTAGTGCTATTCAGGTAGATGAAAAGCAAGCTATCATTTTACCTCTGCCTCAACATGGATGTTAAAAGTGCTTGATTTCCCAGTTGCTGCTCAAGAAAAGAGATGAAGATCTGAGTTCATGAAATGGGTAGTATTTATGGTAATATAATAAAAATTCCTAAACTGCAAAAGAATCAGACAGTAGAATCTTCCCTCACTAGACACAACACTTAACTGTTGTGAAAGGAAGCTGTCAGTAATATTATATATTGTTCCTACACCATATCCCTGATTATTCTAATTTTACTTTCAAAACATTTAAGTGCCACCTGCTTATGGATCCTTTAGACTCCTTTGGCACAGAAGATGATATTCAAAATATTTATGGTCTAACACCCTGAGTCTGAAGCTCCAAGTACCTTTTGTATGGTGGTTACTGGGAGAGCCTGGAGTAGTGCTGGTGGCATTTGCACCCAGAGCTCAGTGAAGGACAGAATGGCTGCTTCTCAGGAAGCTGCCATTGTTGTCTGTCCCAGTCTAGAAAGAAAACCAGTGTTTTATGTTTCTCATGAAGCAATCAACAACATATGAATTCTGAAAACATTTTAGGAAAAAAGTTTCAATACAAATTTTTGAAAATATATTTTACCAATGGTATAGTCATCCAGTAGGGCATGCTGTCACTGATGTGTTGTGTTGTTAGTAGTTGCATTGTATAGCAACATTCTTGCTGTTGTTTATAATATCATTCAAGCCATGCCAGAATAATTGTGTGCAATATGAAAGGAAATATAAAAATAATAGTATCACAGAAAAAAATAATTTTGTAAATACATATCTTCTCAGAATCTTCATAAAGCAAGAGTGCTTCACAAAACCCCTAATTTTATTTGTCTTAAAATAACAGTTCCCAAACTGCTTTGGTGATCTCTTATTTAACATTTCATTAGACTGTACCTAAATTAATTGAATAGATCCAACGCAAAAATCTTTGTTTCTGATAAGTAGTATCTATGGTTTTAAAGAACCTGTGGTGTTTTGTATTGTTCATTTGTGAGATATTTTCTGTTGGTCTCTGTTAAAACCCCAGACTCTCTTTATTAAATTACTTTTACACCAGATTAAAATTTTGGAAAGAACATACTTCAAATTGATGTGCTTCTGTTTTAGCCAAGAGAAAGAATAAGCTTTTTTTCAAACTCTTCAGAATAAGAAGATACTGACTCTGAAAATCATCTGGTGCTTTCACTGAACCTCAGCCAAAAGCTCTGGGTGATTGTTTCCTGCAGCTATCTAAAGCAGTCTTATTTAAAACCTCTTATATACAAAGGCTTGGAATGAAATGGGCTGTTTGGAAAAACGACCTTGTAGGAAACAGAATTTCTCATAGAGGGAAAAGAGTCCATAGTTGAGCAGTTGTGAAAGGTGTTAAATACCTGGAAATCACCTATTTACTGCATTTCATTTTTGTCATTCTCTGAGTTCTGTAGACAAGTAATTGCATTTGAGCTGCAGGCCCATGAAGACAAAAGATCATCGGCTTGAACTAAAGTTTCTGTTGAAGATTTTAGCTAATAGTTCTTAGAAAGGACCATCGAGGCTGCATTTCAGTTGTCAGGTTGGTTTACTTGTATGTTACTGCAGGTGCTCCAGACTTCTATGCCTCATGCACCCTATCTGAAACCTGTAGGTGATCAGATGAGGAGCCAGTTGTTGCTACCGCCCCTCCTGTGGGGCTCTGTGTTGTGGCATTTAGCCACGGGCAAAGAGACTGTAAGCAGGCACTATGCAGTTTACAAATATTAGAAATTATTTATTGTCTAACACTGGGCTGTTTCTCAATCTGAGACATAGCCTCTCTTCTCTGGAGGCACAGTGTTCAGCATTATACCTGTTCTTTTCTTCCAGCTTAGCATAATGTTTCCTTTTTTTATCCCTTAGCTATGCACTAAGTTGCCATTTTACTTCTCTCCAGAATCTTATCTCTGCTTTCAGACCCATTTTCTTTTCTTGCTCGTTTCTTGCCTTTTTTTCCTCCAAGTTCTTCCTTTACTCTTTTTAATAGAACAGGCAAATTAGCTGCAACCCTCCACAAAGCTCATGGCACAGAAGCTCAAATATCTGCCTCAGGTTTAGTGCTCTCATGACAGATTACAAATGCCTTTCCTGCCTCTCTCTCAATGCGCCTTAGCCCTGAAAATCTTCTTGATCCCATACAGAGTCACTTCTGAATGACCCACACCTCCAAGCTTTCCTCTGGAAGGAAAGAAGTAATTCCCTTTTTCTTTTTTTTTTTTTCTCAGGTGAGCGATGATTTCTGGGTTTAGGTTGTGACCTTCTGTGCAGAACAGTCTGAGCAGGACTCCTCAAATTACCACCGATTACCCTAAATTACAAATCAGCAATCCTGCTTTCAGTTCTGGCTTTCAATCAAAAGGATGTAGGCTGTCTACATTGTCCATTGACCTGTTACAGCTCTTCTTTTATCTTAGAATCATAGAATGCTTTGGGTTGGAAGGGACCTTGAGAGATCATCGAGCCCAACCCCCCTGCAGTGAGCAGGGATTGAACCTGTGAACTTGGTGTTATTAGCACCATGCTCTGACCAACTGAGCTAACTTTTGGGTCACTGTGCTTAGGTATCTGCAGCCATGTGCAAAGAGACTCTGTGAGCGGGATGTATGCAGCTTATGACATAAAACAATTACCAACAAACAGTTAAAAAAAGTCTAGAATTTAGTAAGCTATTAGGCTATGCATTAGTATGCTTAGCCTAAGCTAAACACCAGCTAAGACATCCGGAGTCTTTGCTGGTCAGGCAGGTGTCAGTCAGTTGGAGAAGGGTCAGTATCCACTGGTCGCAGGGATGGATACTTACTGTTACTAAGCTGCTGTTTTGCACCAAATCTGTCAACACTAATGATCAGACAATTGACCTGACCAACTGTTAATTTGTCTCCTAGTTTTAATTTCTTTAAGAGGGTTTTACACCTTTTCCAAGCTATTTTTTCCCCTCTTGTATCCTTGAGTGACTAATGATTCAGACTCTACCATCTTCTCTCTCTAACTATACCTCTCTAAGCTTTCCTCAGAGTTTCTTACAGTTGTCTCCCAAGCTGGCAGTGTTGTCAGCAGCCTGAGCTAAGAGTACACAGCTGGGCCATGTCAGAGCTGGGCCTTGGGTCCTGGGAAAATGCACAGCTGAACAGAGATGGAGAGGGCTGCAGAGAGAAGGTTCCAGGATGCACTGTCACAGAAGTGACTGGTTTCTTGATGGACAAAAATTCTCAGAGGATGACATGGAAGGGCAGATGCTGAGGACCACATATGTGACCTTCCACACTGTAAAATTCTGTCCGGGACAATCATAAGCTCCTACCGTAATTGTCCTACAAGTAGATGCTAACCCCCATAGGACCCATATCTCCTCTTGAGACAGTATAGATTGGCCTGGCCATGGCTACAACCTAGACCATTACTATATGAGGGAAGAGGAACAAAATATCCTTGGCAGGTGTTTTCACCACATCTTGTTCTGAGAGAACTGGTTCATGCAGGATGATGGCAAGATGCATTCTCCTAATGTGGGCCATGCTGTCCCTGAAGCCAAAGAATGAGGGTAGCCATCATATGTCACTGCATCTAGGGCAGCAGCACAGGCAGCAGTGGCAGGAGAGCTGGCAGCATAGCTTTGCAGTGGATTTTATATACCAACTGTGGCTATGTGTCTGCTGTTGCCTGTAATATGGAGGGTCACAACTGTGTACGAAGATAAGACATGTTGCATTAAGGGCAACAAGGCTGGTGAAGGGTCTAGAGAACAGGCCTTATGAGGAGCGGCTGAGGGAACTGGGACTGTTTAGCTTAGAGAAGAGGAGGCTGAGGGGAGACCTTATCACTCTCTACAACTACCTGAAAGGAGGTTGTAGTGAGGTGGGTGTTGGTCTCTTCTCCCATGTAGTTAGCGATAGGACGAGAGGAAATGGGCTTAAGCTGCACCAGGGGAGGTTTAGGTTGGAAATTAGGAAAAATTTCTTTATGGAAAGGGTGGTCAAGAATTGGAACAGGCTGCCCAGAGAGGTGGTGGAGTCACCAGCCCTGGACGTGTTCAAAAAATGGGTAGATGTGGCACTTCGGGACACGGTTTAGTCTAGTCTACCCTTGACTTGTTTAGTGTGGACTTGGTAGTGTAGGTTAATGGTTGGACTGGATGATCTTAAAGGTCTTTTCCAACCTAAACGATTCTATGATTCTATGGACAGAATGCAGGTGGCATGCTGAAGAGATCTCTGCTGGGTAGGCATAAAAGACTACAACACAGCTCTCACAGAGACACACTCCCAGGAGCACTCAGAGGAGAAATGAGCCATTGTCTCCCCAGAGACGTCCTCTTGTATACCCCAAGTGGAATGCATACAAGCCAGCTTTCACCACTCAGCCTGGGGAATAGGTCTTGCTCCCCACTGTAGATAACAATGGTGCTGTACACATGCTCTGCACCATTAAGGGAACTTGCTGGATTACAAGAAAAGTGCAGGTTCAAACTAACAGGGATATGGTGTGGATAACTGGGAATAGGAGTCAGGCGGGAAGCAGAGAGGGTGCCTTGTGGGATGCTGGAGACACCTCTTGGGGTAAGTCCCACTCCAGTCTCCTCAGAACTGCAGGGATTTGTGACACACAAGTCCTGTGAAATTGCAGAAAATTGTAGGTTTTGCTCTTTTGCTGTAGATCAAACTCCTAATACTTCTCTGCTCTAGTTGTGTAGTCAACATCTTCTATTTGCTTTAATTGAAAACTGTTAAAATCAGCAAATGTTTCATAACTAGTTGCTGACAAAAAAAGTCTGAAATTTGGTGGCACTGTGTATATACAGCGCATGAGACAGCCTATACATCTTTCTTTGACTGGATTTTTGACTTGAAATTTTAGGCAAGAATCAAGTCCTGCCTAGAGCTGGGAGGCTAAGACATTATGTTACACACCATGCAGCAAACCTGGAAGGCAGAGGCATGCCTGACTGCTTTCCCTAGCCCTGAATACTTCAGAAATGTAGGGTTCCCCGCTGTGGGTTTGTTGGCCTGGCAAAACCACCTCTGGTTTTCAGTGATCCACAGTGAAACCAAGCACGGCTCTGGAGGAATCCTGCTTTTGTGTCTTTCCTAAAGCCTGTGTGTTCTGAGATGTTTTGTACAAAGTAGTTTTCTGGCACTCATCTAGGTAAGTTTTGTTTTCTGTGTATTAGGACCCTCTTTTTCCATCACTGAATATTAGGGGAACAAAGAGAACAAGGTAGATGGGAAGATTTTGAAGACTCTGTTCTGGAAAAATCCTCCTATTGTTTTTCCCTAAGGAGTTTCATCAACTCTTCTTATCATTGCCATTGGTTGAAGCTCATAGCATGACAGACCCGCCTTCTGTTTGTTCAATCCCTTTGTTTTCTAATGTGGGAGTAACCATATTCATATCAGTTGCTCAGTGTCCTGGTTTCGGCTGGGGTAGAGTTAATTTTCTTCCTAGTAGCTGGTATAGTGCTGTGGTTTGGATTTAGTAGGAGAATATTGCTGATAACACACCGATGTTTCGGTTGTTGCTGAGTACTGCTTATGCTAGTCAAGGACTTTTCAGCTTCCCATGCTCTGCCAGGTGCACAAGAAACGGAGGGGGCACAGCCAGAAGAGTTGATCCAAACTGACCAAAGGGCTGTTCCATACCATATGATGTCATGCTCAGTACATAAACTGCGTGGAGTTGGTCGGGGGGCAGCAATCGTTGCTCGGGGATGGGATGGGCATCAGTTGATGGGTGGTGAGCGGTTGCATCACTTGGTTCCCCCCCATGCTCCCCCCCCCCCCATTTTGTTTCTCTCTCTCTTGTTCTCCTTTTCATTACAATTATTATTATTATTATTTAATTTAAATTATTAAACTGTTCTTATCTCAACCCATGAGTTTTCTTACTTTTGCCCTTCCGATTCTCTCCCCCATCCCACTGGGGGGGGAGGATGAGCAGGCGGCTGCGTGGTGCTTCATTGCTGACAGGGGCTAAACCACGACATTCAGGCACTAGAATCTGCCCAGGCTTTGCGTTTTTCCCATTCCAAATTGGATATAGCACTGCTTAACCAACTTCTTAGAAGAAAAATACCACAGATCTACAGTCGCTCTCTTACCTTTTAAAAGTGCATAATATAATTGACGGTTCTAGGGACTTGGTAGGCATGTTAGGAGAAAATAATGTTATATTCCTGAGACAGCTGGATGTTTTTGATGTTTTATACTCCTACGGTATTTAAATTATAGATCCATTACAAAAGATTCACTGGATTTATGTTTTCAAAGCATTTTGTTCCTTCTAAAAGCAATACGAGACTACAACCATTTTGGATTTTTTTATACAATTTGTAGACGTGCTGTAGGAAATTGCTATTTTCCTCTTGAATGGGCACAGAAGTCAAACGTAAAAATCTGCTAAATGATAAGTTCAGAAAAACATTGCCTCACAAAGACATCATTGATTCTTATGGGACTGGCATTTCTTCATTGGAACTTTTCAGTTCACATGGAACAAGTTCAGTCCTAAAATGTATCTATCTAGGCTGTGGTGATGTCCTGTAAACAGTATAGTTTAAGTAAGACGATAATTTGTATGTTTTGCTTGCAGGCTGAATTAGAAAGATTTAGCCATGAAGTATACTACTTGCAGACTTTGAATAATATAATAAGCTGTGCTGTCTTTCTTTGCAGTATTTAAACAGTGCTGTTTTGCCAGTCTGTAGTGTCCTTTTCAAATGACCTTTTAATAGAACATGTATTCTTTGAAAAGTCCAATTTAATTTGAAGATTTGTCTGTGCACATTGACCATATTGTGATTTTTTTCCTTAAGGAAAAATACCTTCTCTTTTGTTAATTTATGCCCTATGCTACAAGGAGGTACAGACCTATTTAATAAATAAATGTATAATATAAAGCATATGCATAAGTCTCTAAAATCAAGTTTCAAATCAGGATTAAATCTAACTCTACAACCTTTGCTGAAAGTGACTAGCTCCTAAAGAAGCAGACTCAGGAGAAATAGTGGGATTTATTACGTAGGAGGGAGAAGTAATCTTAATTAATATTTGATAATGCTGAAGATTAAATTGAAAAATGTATACTTTTTACAAGAAAGTAATTGGAAGGCTAGAGTTATGCACTGCAATGAATGTGATATTATGATTTATTTTATGTATTCTAAAACAGGTATAAACTTTGTATTGGAAAAAAATATTTAATGTATTAGGATTAGCCTACAAGACCCTATCTCAAGAAACTAACACAAATAAAATCAGTGCAGTGCATTTCACGTGTAAGTGCTCATCACTGGGTAGAAAGGATTAATGAATAAATCATAATAAGATACACTTTCATGACATTATAGTATGTTAGGTTTTTTCCTGCACAAATTCATGGAAGGAAGGTTACTATGGTGACAGAAGACTCATCTGAATTATTGTATCTCAGTTGCTGAGCATTTTTATGCCTGGCTCCTCCAGTACACCTTTCAGTTTCAAACTAAAATTTTGAAGCTGCAAGAGATGTTTTAAATTGTGCTGCAAGGAAATAATGACCAAAATGTAAGAAGTCCCTCAAACAGATAAGCAAAAAGAGACAAGAAAAAAAGGGAGGAGAAAAAGTGATTAAACTTTGTGCCATAACTAACTGTTTCTGTAGAATCTGCTTTCTTAAAGTAAACTAAAATAAAAATCAGACTTGTCAGCTAGTAATTTAAGAGTTTCAATATGTTTTTTTCCCCAAACTAGTTTTGCAGAAGTATACAAAATAAGATCTGCTTCTAAGAAATTTGGCCTGCCTTACAGTAATTGAGTCATGAGGTTTCTTCAGCAATTTTATAAGACATATACCCTAGAATGCCAATTTATAATTAGTGTCTCACTGCTGGTGAAGATCAGTCCTGTATGCAAAACTCTCAAGACATTGTGTATATATCCTCCAGGTGCGTGGTACTAAACCGTGTGGTACTCTACTGCTGCCAGAACCTGATAAACAGTTTAAAGCTAGTCTGTGTCTGTGTGCATGAACTTCAGGTGCTGCAGTGTTTCCGGTACAGACAGAACCTTGGTTTGAAACAAGGTCTGAAGAACTGATGCTTTGAAAATCCCACAGATCCAGGAGTTCCCTTGGAAGACAGCTGTTTCTAGCTCATGTGGGCTGGAGATCCTCAGATCATCTTGGGATATTAATGTTACCAGATCTTTTGCTGTTCGGTTGCATATGCTGCAGTTCTGTCCTCTATTTGTTTATAACTCCTCCTAACCTTTCCCCTTACTTTGAGAAGGAGAAATTTTGACCAGCTTGGGCCAGCACTTAGATATTAGTAACTGCCGGAAAGTGATCCATCTTGGGCTGAGGCCAATTGTATGAGGTTTAACAAGGCCAAGTGCTGGGTCCTGCACTTCAGTCACAACAACCCCATGCAACGCTACAGGCTTGGGGAAGAGTGGCTGGAAAGCTGTCTGTCGGAAAAGCACCTGGGGGTGCTGGTCGACAGCTGGCTGAACATGAGCCAGCAGTGTGCCCAGGTGGCCAAGAAGGCCAACAGCATCCTGGCTTGTATCAGGAATGCTGTGGCCAGCAGGAGCAGGGAGGTGATTGTCCCCCTGTACTCAGCACTGGTGAGGCCACACCTGTGTCCAGTTTTGGGCCCCTCAGAACAAGAAAGACATTGAGTTGCTGGAGCATGTCCAGAGAAGGGCAACAAAGCTGGTGAAGGGTCTGGAGCACAGGCCTTATGAGGAACAGCTGAGGGAACTGGGGTTGTTTAGCCTGGAGAAGAGGAGGCTGAGGGGAGACCTTATCACTCTCTACAACTACCTGAAAGGAGGATGTAGCAAGGTGGGTGTTGGTCTCTTCTCCCAAGTAGATAATGATAGGATGAGAGGAAATGTGCTCAAGCTGTGCCAGGGGAGATTTAGATTGGATATTAGGAGAAATTTCTTCATGGAAAGGGTAGTCAAGCATTGGAACAGGCTGTCCAGAGAGGAGGTGGAGTCCCCATCCCTGGAATTGTTCAAAAAACAGGTAGATGTGGCACTCTGGGACATGGTTTAGTGGGCATGGTGGTGTTGGGTTGATGATTGGACTGATGATCTTAGAGATCCTTTCCAACCTTAGTGATTCCTAGTTTTTACTTTCACTAAAAAATAATCCAGCCACCAAGCCCGGAAACGTGAAATTATTACTCTACCCTTAATTGCTTTAGTGGTGGACTTGGTAATGTTAGGTTAAATGGTTGGACTGGATGATCTTAAAGGCCTTTTTGCAACCTAAACGATTCTATGATTCTGTGATTCTCTGTTAAGTGGAGCAAGGAAAAGGTTAAAAAATGAACTACAGCTTCTGCATTTGCCCAAAGCAATATCTGTGTGTGTATTCCATGCCTAGCTGTCTTGGAGGGGTGTGAGGTGTAAAGGAATAGGGATGAATGTACATGCTACCTTCATGTTAGCTGGAACAGCTGAAACTGGGTTAGGTCTCTGGTATAGAGGTTATTGTCCTCTCAAAAATGCTGAACTAGCTGCTCATGAAAATGGTGCCAAACCTTCTTCAGTCTATGAAATGGGTTACCTTAACAAGTTTAAGCTCAAGGGTTTTGCTGGTTTTGCTCTTTGTCATTGTGATGAAGGTATTTTAATTGGGATTTTATTTAAAAGGAAGTAAATGTTGGTTCATTTTGAATGAAATAATTTAGCACTTATGTGAGCAGATCTGATGTGGGAAGGTAACAACCATATAGAGGTATGCAACTAACCTCGTCTATCTCACAGCTATTTTGGGAGTGAACATCTGTCTACACCCTCAGAAATGTCCTCATGATTTGCAGTCACAGTCTAGGCCAGACCTCCTAATCCCTTTATATTTTTTTTAATTACTCAGGAACAGTTTTATTCAGTCAAGTTGCACAACTGGGTACACTATGTTTGTACCTAGGGCATCTTCTAAGGTCTCAAATGCCATACTTTCCAAAAATCCTAGGCAAGTCTAATCAGCATTTCATTAGCATGTCTAGAGCAACAGATGAGTGAACCTCCAGCCTGCAATTTGGGTAAGTCTTACTTTTAGAGACACCCTCCCAAGAATAAAGCATCTTGGCTGATTTGTCTTTCCACTTGATTCACAAAGCTAAATATGCTTTTTGTAATGACAGTGCTGAAAAACTGTGAAAGGCTGAGTGCTTAAAACTGTACATTCAGTAGAGTGCTACAGACTAGGAATCTCAGAGCAGTTGCTGTAAAAGGACATTGGTGACTAAAGGAGAAAGGTAGGAGATGGAAGAAGTGATCTGTCTGAGCTAATCCCGTTTTTTATGACCTAACATATTTTATTTCTATCTGGAGAAAAGCAGAAATAGAAATATTGCTTTTGCAAGGAGAGGGTGAAAATTATTGCATCAAAAATTAATCTGGCAGAATTGGCTGTTACTGAATGATGCTCATGGCATCACAGTCTCCCCAGGAGGCCAAGAGAGGCGATTAGTCCCATCTATTCAGCACTGGTTGTACGCTGTCTGGAGTGCTGGGATAAATTCTGGGCCCTCTAGTACACAAGAGACATGGACAAACTGGAGTGAGTCCAGTGAAGGTGCATTAGGATGAGTAAGAGACTGAAGCGTGTGTCATAGGAGGAGAGGCTGTGATGTGTAAAGATACGTTTCCATAACTAGAGTCAAAACCTGTTAGTGGTTTTTTTTTCAGTAGTTTCAGTAGAGTAAGATTATTATTTGGAATATGCCTCCCTATTGCATGTTCTAAACTTCTCTACTTTTGCTGATCATGGCCCTGAGATGCTTTTTGTCATGCATGAACGATCAGCTGGGAGACTAGGGTAGGAGAATTAGGTTTGCAGTAGCATTTTAAGAGACCCGCTTCCCTATAACTTCACCAAGGCAGAAATGACCCATGTCACAGGGTTTGCTCCTTGACATCAAACAGGGCTGGGAGAGGGCTGCGGTCTCTTGTCAACACATTGTTTTCTAGTGATTTTTCTAGTGAAAAATGTGTGGCTTTTCTCTGCACCTGTTCTTACTACAGCAGGGCAGTCAGGCAATGCATACTAGAAAACTAAAGGAGAGCCAGAGCTTGGGGCCAAGTCCTGTCCCACTCTCATCCACACTGTTAAACTCTTAGCACAATTCCTGTGAGATTTTGGCTCAGGTTATACTCAGGGATCACAGCATGATCCCCAGCTCAGTTTTTTTAGAATAGGTGTACACCTCACAGCACTACAAGGTTCCTCCTGGACTGAAGTATTTCTGAATTTGGCTAGAGCTGGTTAGATCATTCATTGTAAGTCCATCAGCTTACACTGTAAGCAATTTTTTTTTATTATTCATTTTGGTATATTCTTTTTTCCAGGAAGCAATGCTGGAATAGTCATAAATATTTGCTAAATGATTTTGTAAATGAAATCCTTTGTAAATAAAAATTGAGGGCTGGTTGGGCGCAGCTTTTGTTTCTTATTCCCTTTTTTGCTGCTATTAATAATATGTTGGCTATGTGAATCATGTGGCTGAGTCCTAAAACACTTTTGCTCCAGGCTGAGGTCTTAACAGTTAAAAAAGAATGCACATCTAGTACAAATTTGGCAAAAATAATTAATTTGCACTAACACTCATGACACTTTTTAGACTGATCACTGCTTTTGTGAATAAACTGGAGGCTATACAAAAAAATGCCAAAACTGTGTGTATGCGACCTTGGGAGTTAACAGTGGGGAGAAGCTGCCCCACTTAATTGCAAAAATGTTCATGAATCTGCCTTTGATTGTTTAGCTCTGCTGTAATTACTGCAGTGGTTTGAGTCTTCTGCTCTTGTAGTAACGTCTGTTTCATTTCATGCCTGCAGCATTAATTTTACGTGATGGAATACTATACCAATGGTGCCTACTGGGATTTTATCTGGCCTTTAATTGGCAGTTGATGACGTTTTTTGTATCCTGAAAAAACTTGATGCCAATTTTATAGTGTGGATTTATAGGGCTTCCTGCAATTTGACCACAGTTTGATTAAATTGTTTTCTTTAATTTAGATTTAGTATTACCTTTTATGTTCATTTTTCTTTCAGAATGTACAAGCCAGACATTAATATGGAGTAAAACTAATGAAGAAATACGTATAAATATTTTATAGTGCATCTATAATATGCACTATTTTTTTTGCTAAAGAAACAACACTTCTGAGAAATTCTTGGAACATCCCAGATCAGTAGGCACCCCTTTAATCTTCAAGCTTATTTACACAGAAATTTTTAGAGTGGAAAATTAGTGGAATTAGAAAAAAAAAAAAGAAAATTTGGCTGGTGCTATCTTAACATTGCAGAAACAATGGCAAACTTGTGTGCCAAAAAATGTATTCAATGCTCATTGAAACAAAAAGGAGAATGGTAGAGAAAGGAAATCGATATTCATAATTGATTTTGTTCCTGTTTTGTGAATTTACCCTGGAAGTTGTTACGGTATGACTAACCCTATTGTACCATAGGCTGTATTTCCTGAATGCAAATCTAGAGGTCAGCGAAACTGTTTTCAGTTCTCCTGTCGCATTTACTCTGAACCAGAAAGAATATTTTCATCTGGTGGCCATTTTCCAGCAGAACGAATATTGAATAGGTGTAACTTAATAGACATTATGTACATTTGTCAAATATGTCACATATATATATATTTGTGTCATACTGGTTATGCAAGGATTCTAAACCAAAGTTTCCTACCTTAAAACTACACTTACTAGGAGGTTCTCATCTTATGCGTATGTCTAGAAGGTCATTAAGGGTAATATTAGTATCTTAACTAACTGACTATACTGCAAAATTCTGAATAGCCACATTTCTTATTTTTGAAAGAAAAATTTGATATTGTTGTTCAAGATTAGTCTTGGTCCAGTATCACAACTGTTGGTCTCTGTGAGACACGGATGTCCTGGCCACTTGATGAATAGGATTATTGAATAATATGAGATTAAATTTCTAATATGATAATTTTTTTCATATCAGAACAGAATCTGCAATTGCGTGCTGTTGGCCAGGCTGTAGTGATCATGCTTTGAGCAGCTGTCAGGGGTTTTGTCTGGAGAGAAGTTAAGAGAGAGCGGTGGGTATGTTTTTGTTGGTTTTTTTTTTTCTTTTCTTTTCTTCCTTGGTTTAGTTTTGATTAGGGAGGCATCTATTTGAAGAGATAACAAAAACCATAAATAATATGAAATTAAATTTTGATTAGGGAGGCATCTATTTGAAGAGATAACAAAAACCAAATTGCCTAAATCTGTTCATTGTTTCTAGATTTGCAGTGTCCCTCCCTCATACATCCTTTCTGACTCTGTTGTTGTGCAAACAAAAGTTTAGAACCAAATTAGATTTCTCGGTACTGCCAGAATTTAAACCAACTGGAGAGCTTGAGAGGTGGGAGGGAATAGTAGCATGGAGTGGGGAAATATGAAGAAAGGATATGATGTTCCTGGAGCAAGATGTCTGCTATTACAGCCTCAAATTTCTGAGTAGCTTACTTTTTTCACCCAGTACTGAGTTCCAAAATAAACACAAAACAATGTTTCTGCATCAGACCATAGATCAATTTGCAATGCAGGGTACATATGTGTAAACAGGATAGACAGCAGTTCAGAGAAATAGGAAGCTTGGTAGCAGTATCACTGGAAAGGAAAACAGTGTCTTACCTCTGTAAGCAGCCTCACGTGGGATGTTTCTACCATCAGCAAATCATTATTCATTTCTCTCCTCCACTTCTTAATGAACAGCCTAAATATGATAGAGAAGTTTTGCTTCTGCTTTGCCAATTGCAACTTATAATTCTGTTAGTAATTAATTATAATAGGAATCTGACACTTGCTTCTTGATACTCTCTCAAACTCAGACAGTCTTTTAGAACTACAGTGGAATTCCTTTCGCACTTTTTGTGCTTGCTAAGAAATTCACTCCATCAGGCCACCAAATTTCTGGTGTTCCTGCCTTCAATAATTTTTTGTTAATTTTGATATAAAGTGATAGTATTGTGCTGTTACCAAACTGCTTCAAAACATGATGTAAAAAGATCTTACAGCACCAAATGATGAAATACCAAAATCATTCTTGAAAAGCACCTAAAAGTCCCCAAAATAACTGTGCAACCTGTCCTTTACTCATGCAATCTCCCTTCTAGTAAGACAGAAATTGTAAACTGTGGTGTGTATTGTATGACAGGGTATTTTTGATAAAATATTGGACTACAGTATGTGTTAAGGTCTATTAAATTAGTCCACACTTCCATGTACTGATTTGAAACTTCTCACTTTTGATCAATAAGGCAAAACATTGCACTAAAGCCCTTGAAATAATTCTCAAAATCACCACTTCTTGGTGATTATAAATAAAAAGCAAATGGTTCATGTATCATCAAGAAGGGTTATTAAAAAAGGAGAGAGATATCAGAAGCAGTTGTGTGTTTTCTTTTTTTAAATTTATGTTAAAATATATCCCATCTCAGCCAGCAAATTCCAGGAAGAAGAGATCAAAGCAAAAGAATAGTATAGGACCAGAAATGTAAGGAAATTCATTTAAAATGGGGATTTTTCCTTGAACTGCAGCTTACTGTCTAAAAATGTCTAAACCAGTGGACCAAAAATAACTTCAATAAAATCCATCCCCCCTTACAATCTGCAAAGATTGTCAAGTAATTTTGCAGATTATATGCACCATTTGCATATATTATTGCATATATTAGCAGGAGAGGTTATCCACCTTACCTTGTCTGAATTAGACTAAATTCCATACAAATTTTGCTCCTTACATATCACTGAACATTCCAGCAAAACACCATAGTAGTAGCATGTTTCTGTTTCCCCCCCCTAATTACATGTCCTTTTGACCATGAATTATTTTATTGGCTTTGGAGCTCAATGTCATTTTTGCACGAGCTGTTCTAATAATTGAAGTGCTTAATTCTATGTTGCAAGTAACAATGTTATTAATAGCTAAATATTATAATTACTTATGTGAGAGAATTAAGGAAAAAACCCAACAACTTTAGATCTGGGCAGAAAGTAGTCTTCTGTGCTTCAAAAATGAGAAATCTAAAACATTTTCTTGTTTCACATCAGCATGAACTAGCAATCTTTTTGTTATTTTTGTCAGCAAATAAAAGTATTTCCCAGCCTCCAACCTTCAGTGTACTTCTGTAGTAACTATAACCTAGAATTTAAGACAAATGCCTGAGCTGTGATTTTGATTCCATTACTTATCTGTGTTGAATAGAAAAAGGCCAAGAACTGCATTCAACTGAGTTTTGAAAATTTTGAGGGCTGCTCTTTGACTCTTCTCTTTTCCCAAGCTGTGGAGGAGAAAAAGAAATACTGAAGTTGTTTTGCTGGACATACAAAATGTTTTTCTAGGCAAGCTCCACCCTCTTTCCCCCCCCAAAATCCCAAGGAAGGCAAATCCAAAGCAAGCCAGTAGAAATCTTTCCATTAACTTCAGTGAGATTTCTATCAAACCAGATACCAGAAATATCATCTGGCTGAAACTGGAGGGTTCATTAATGTGGCATTGAAATACTCAAGTAGGAATTGTAGGAAAACCAAACATTTAACATTGCTGTTCTTACTAAACGTGATTTTTAATTACTGCAAGTGGTAAAGGAACTGAGCATTGCTTTAACTATTAAGATTTTTGCTAATGTAACTTGGATGACAAAGAGTTATGTGAGAAGTTGAATACATCTCTTTTTTTTTTTTTTTTTTTTTTTTTTTAAGTTACTTTAGCATCAGATTTACCATTCAATTTGCTCAAATGTTTCAGCACATATATTCCCTTCAGGAAAGCTTTCCATGGAATCACCTAAGTGAGGTGCACAGTTTATCATGAAAGCCTAGAAAATACTTTGGTATTGAGTCCTTGGTAGCTGAACAGCACATGGCCACAGTGAGAACAAAACTGCTTGGAATGGGGAAGGTCTCTTGCTGCTGTGCACACAGGAAGAAAAATACAACTTTCTATACACTGCTTCTTCATAGGCTGATTGAGTGTAGATCTCTTATGGAACTCATCTGTGCTACTTAATGTCATCATTTAATGTGGGAAATAATTTATGTCTTGGATCTTAAAAAGCCCTTGTCATGCTTGTGTGAGCTGGCACAGATAGGATGCAGGAACAACACAAAACCATGGCTGAAATGCAAAGAGTAAATTTATTTTCATTACCTCGCCAACCAGGGCATCTCTGAAGCAGCACCTGGGCAGAGGCACACAAGTGGGGATGCAGGCACCGTGGAGCTTGGTCCGTGCTGGAGGATCGCTGAACCTGTTGGTTTTGCCTGTATATCAGGGATTTGCACAGGTGTAGTTTACTACTGTGCTTTGATCTTTCCCACAGGCAGGAATCTTGAGCATGTTTGATAGGGTGCCTCTGAGTCTGTCACAGGCCTATGTGGTCTAAACACAGATGTTCTACTTGTCAAGCACACAAGACTAAACGATTAGGATGATGTATCTGTTTTTTGACACCTCGGCTGCAAGTCACTTGAGCATGTTTACAATCCTCCTCAGCAATCTTCTATTATTTTCCCACAATGCCCAATGCATTATTTGAGCTGGATGGATCCTCACATAATTCGGTGTTTCTGTGATTATGTCATTTGCCTTTGCTTGTAAGGACAACCAGCCATCTTCAGTACCACTTCTATTTTACAGAAGTAAAAATGCCTTCATTTTAAAAATGCCCTTTTGCAGAAGTAGATCATATAGGATAACAGCTAAATGTTTTATGGGTGATGAAGTGAAGAAAACACTCTTGTTAAGGAAGTATGGTTCAGAAACACTGAGCTGTCCAGAACAATGCTGGTCCATTATTTGAATAGACAATAGCTGAAATGTCAGCCACTGATAAACATGTTTCAATGTATTTCATTTTTTTTTATTTGTGTTTGATACAGCAAAAAAATTTCATCTAGGATAAGACTCATTATTCTGAAGTGATGGCAAAGTTGCTAATGCAGCACCAAACTCGATGCCAGTTTTCTTAAGGAAGAAGAAAATGTCACTTCTCCTCACTTCACAAGGCCATGACTTTTAAAAGATAGTTTTAGTACTGTCACAACTTAAATCTGTAAAAATCATGATGGCATCTTCCTATACATAGGCCAGTTCAGGGGAACCAGAATAAATTTCTCCTTTGTCCTGGTTTCGGCTGGGATAGAGTTAATTTTCTGCCTAGTAGCAGGCATAGTGCTGTGGTTTGGATTTAGTAGGAGAAGAATGTTGATAACACACTGAGGTTTTTAGTTGTTGCTAAGTACTGCTTATGCTAGCCAAGGACTTTTCAGCTTCCCATGCTCTGCCAGGTGCACAAGAAACTGGGAGGGGGCACAGCCAGAATAGTTGATCCAAACTGACCAAAGGGCTATTCCATACCGTATGATGTCATGCTCAGTATATAAACTGGGGGGGGTTGGCGGGGGGGGACAGCGATTGCTGCTCAGGAACTGTCTGGGTATCAGTCGGCAGGTGGTGAGCAATTGCATTGTGCATCACTTGCTTTGTATATTGTTGTTATATTATTATTATTAATTATTATTATTATTATTAACCTTATTTCAATTATTAAATTGTTCTTATCTCAACCCAGGAGTGGTTTTTTCCACTCTTACTCCTCCAATTCTCTCCCCCATCCCATCGGGGTAGGGGGAGTGAGCGAGTGGCTGTGTGGTGCTTAGTTGCTGTCTGGGGCTAAACCATGACATCCTTTTATTTTACAGTTGCAGCATTCTTCTTTATCAGTTAATAGAGGAAGCTCACTGAGGTGTCTGGCTTATGCTGTAGTGAGGAAGAAATTAGTTATGTTTTCCAGCTTTTTGCTCAGATGGACACTGATGTTTTTACAGCATTTTCTAATGAAATATGTTAGCAAAAAATAGTAGCCATTATAGATGTCTACTTTATTTGAGGATGGTCAGAAAATATCATGCTTTTATTACTGTTTTTGTCTTACTATAATATATTGGTCATATTGGGAACTTCTGTGCTATCAGCAGTACACTGTAGTGTGGGTAAAATTCCCTAAGGCATTAGGTACTGCTTGAAGAATGGCACAGAGCACAACAGTTTGGTAACAAATGATTTGTGAAAAAATGCATTTGCAGAGGCTTAACTGCTAGGAGGTAGGAATTCCAAAGCTACAATCTGTTACATCAGCCATACCCAAATCATGAAGGGCTGTATCTGTTTTTTGTATCTGTGTAAAGAATGTTTGTAGATATCTGTGCTGACACAGAGTACTGTGCACACTGAACCAGAGTTGCATCTAAACATGACATTGTATTTCAGAAAGAAAAAAAAAAAAGGAAAATAAAAGAAAAAATAACACCAAAAACTTGTGTGGTGGGGTTGCAAGGCTGCTTTTTAGTTTTTGAGTGACATTTCATTTCATATGCTAGTTAGGAAGGAAAGCATAAGCGTTGGGCATTCATCTACAGCCCTGCTTCATCCTGTTAAAATCTGACAGAAGCACACACATTCACTTGTCTAAATTGTTTAGTTTTCAAAAACGATATGTGTAGTTATGCCAAATACAGTCAAAAGAAAACTTACAAGAGAAGTAATTCTGACAGGTAAAATCATTCCTGAGGTGCTTACAATACAAAACTTTCTGGTTTTCATTTTGCAAATCCAGACCATGCAGGTCTGGAATGCCTCCTGAGAGATGTTGTGAACCTTCAAGTCCAGGGCAAATGGGCAGAACTGTATGCTTAAACATGCATGGAAGAAATACTAAAACACATAGTGCAATCTTGTGTGGTTCTGGTTCTCTGGCTGTAAGGAAGTAGTGATTGAAATGAGGCATCCAGTCATTAGCATTCTTTGGAGAACCATTTTCCATATGATGTGCTTCTAATGCAGGAGTAGTCTGTCATTTTGGGGCAGGCAGTGCAAACCTATTTCTGGCTCAATTGCATTGACTGCGATTAGGATGCAAATCAGTGCAGATACTCTATGAAAGAAGAGAATTATTTACTAGGTGGAATTGAGTCACTTTACTGTCACTGCACGTTTTAGTTTATTTTTGTCTGTATCTCTAGGGGTCATGTTACAATCCAGAACATTTGCTGAGTTGGTGGTCAATGGCTAGGCTGATCTACAGTCAGACCTTCAAGGCTTTGGGTATTGACTACCTGCAATTCAGTCACTAACTTCAGTAGATGAACTCTAGCTTTCCTTTAGTGGAAAAACCCCAACATTTTATTTGTCTTTGCAGTTCTTGAATATATTCAAGGTTCACTTTTTAGCCTTTCACAGGCCAAGATTAGTTAAAGCACAAAATTGGAAACTTTAGGCCTCTAGCTTGCTCTGTAGTAGATCCTCTTCAGTTTCATCAGCTGGATTTATGCATCTACCTTAGGGACTTTACTGATACAACTAATTTTAGAGTGTTAGTCACCCTTGGCAAATTCTTTACCTTTTGGAGGGAGATGTCAGAATATTTCAAACACTTAAATCATCAAACTCTTAACCACCTTCCAGAGGTGCCATCTCTTGCCATTGATACTAGAGGTTACCTAGGATAATGGGACCAGGTGCTCAGGTCACTCGGCTTAGCTCCAGTTTTGTTCAGCGTTCCTATGAATGAGCTTTTCTGGCTCCCAGTTGGCACTTAGGCAGTCTGCTTCTCTGATATCCTAGACTGGCTTCTTCCTTGCTGTTGCATAGGTTTTGCTCAAAGATTCCTAATGCACAGGTGGAAAATACCGAGTCACTTCAGCAGTCTCACCTCAGCTATATCTCTGGGGAGAAAAATCAAACATTGAATCATTGTACCTCAGTTGCTAACACCATCTCTCTAAACTGTTGTCAATAGAACCCAGTGTTACTGTTAAAATTTTAAGATCAATTTGTGTCATAAAACACCACTGTGTGATTACTGTTGGTAAATTTTGGCTCTGTAAAAACAGTCATGTGATGTTTGTTGTGTCGTAATGGTTTAACATATATATACCACTGTGGCTTATTGATCCCTTTTTATTAGAGGAGAGTTTTGGCAAGTGGAGGGGAGGGTTCTTAGTGATGTCTTCTGTGTTTCTTCTAAGTAGTTCATAGGAAAAAAATCGAGAACTTGCTGAGGAAGTAATTATAAGCAAGACATTTCAATGAGGCTATGAATATGCATAGCTTCCTCAAACATTCACAAGTACAAAAAAGTAGGTTCAACTTGTCATAGAATTAGCTCTGCAGAGAACAAATGCACAGGCATGTTTCAGTATCTGCTTTGGAACTGTTAAACAATTTAACTATTGGTTTATAAAGGTGCAGGAGGCTCAAAGATTTGCAAATTTCACTATGTATCAGGAGCAGCTCCTGAATCTAAACAGAAGAAATAATTAGCAAATGCATAGAAGGGCAGAGAACGGCAAAATCTTAGACCTCACTTGGCCAAAATGTTAGGAGTTTGTGATGGGAGTGGTAGCTGACTGAAAAAGTAACTGTTTTATGCTATGGTAGTATTTTGTTCTTACACTTTTGTTCTGAGGGAACAAATAGATTATTTTTAGGAGATACAATAATCTGTATTTGATGTCCATCACTGACTTTCTAAACCTTACTGAATTTCACTTTATTGATTTTATACATATGTTAGAAGTTTATTGTTTTAAATCCCCCAAATAATCATTATGAGCATAGTTTCTCTCTCACAGCTAAAGCATACAGTATATTTTAGCATATATGTTAATCTCTATTCAGTTATACAATAAAACCTCTATTTTGTAGAAACTGTATTTTTATGCCAAATGCTTTGCAATTGTGCAAAATTGAAATTGGCTTTCTATTGGCTTATAAAATTACAGATTAATGATTTCACACACTATTTATTACCTGCTCTCTCCATGTCACTCTTTAAAATAGAAAACTTTCTCTCTGAAGGTTAAGTACAAGTTAAAGCATTTTTCATTTGAAATTACATTTTTTTCTGTCCACTACTTTTATCTGAATAAATATCTTTTTCTTACTGAATGTAAAAATATCTTTTTCTTCTCCTTGTAACAATAAAATACTGGTCAAATGCAAAGAAATTTCAACCTTTTCTTTTTGCTGTTATTGCCCTCTGGAAATTCAGCACTTTTAAAATGATAAATTTAATCCTACCTTTATAAAAAACATTTGGATGGATGCCAAGAAATCATTGCCTATTTTGTGGTGAGGGCTGAATATCACTAGTGGCAGTATATGATTTTTGATTTATAACATGCTTTTGTCTACTCTGACAAACTCATACTTTAGTTTTACCCAATGTATTCACTATATGGACTCAAATGACTTGATGCTTTGATCACTTACCTTTGACCTCTAATGCTTCCATCAAGAAAAAATGCATAGATTTTTTGAGGATTCTGAAAGTGAATTGGTCATTTGCAATCTCTTTTTATATGCCTTCTCTTTACACATACATGCACACATGCAGAAATGTACATAAACAGCAAGAAAAATGCTCTTCTAAAAGCCATAGAATCATAGAATCATAGAATGCTTTGGGTTGGAAGGGACCTTGAGAGATGCATGAAAAAGTTATTCCACAAATTTCCTATTAACTTAAGATGAATCAGTATTTTACCATTTATTGGAAGAAAGTTAGGGTAACAGCAATACTAAAGATTAGAGCTTTAAATTACTTCCTCATTCTGTACATATGTCATTAAAAGACAGTTGAAACTATTATGCAATAGGTAAAATTGAAATTGCGGAAATGGTCTGAAAATGCTGAGACAAATTCTCTGTATATGTGACAGAGGTCTTCAGTGAATTTATACTCACCTTAAACTAGAAGACAGTCTTGTATTGGGAGCAGGGTTTCTGTCATAGAAGAAAATTCAAAAGCACTTCCTAGAAATAGTGTTGTTTATGATTCAGTATTTGCAGAATAATATTTTAAATACTCACATATTATCACTGTGATTCATTTTATAATGGATGCCTTTATACCGGTATGACACAGTACTGTCCAACGATGGATGTCTGCATATATTAATAGGTTCACTAATGATTAAAACAATGCCTAAATCTTAGCTCAAAGAGGAATTCTGACATGACTGAAATTAAACCCAAGTATTCTATTTACTTTGGCAGAGCTAAGAATTAATATAAAATATCATTTAATAATGTCATTCAGTATTTTGGGGGGGAAAACCCAATAATATGGACTGTCTCTTGTTTTTATGGTTATTCAGTCTTGTAGGTTACCTTTACTGATGTAGAACAGTATTGAAAAGAAAACCATACAATACTAGAAATGGGGGTCCCCTTCCCTGTGCAATCTGTTCCTAGAATTTGTCAGGAATTTGCATAACAATTAGAGGAGCAGATGCATCCAAACTATTTGAGAGCAAGAGGCTAGAAGTTCACAGAAATGCATCAGATGTCATTCAAAAAAATGCTAATAAGGAGCAATGTCCCTAGGCCTCCCCTTATTTTGAGATGCTCAGTACATCCCAGCAGTCATTTATACTTGCATTAAAGCTGGAAGGTATTGCCAGCTTGAGTGGAGCTGATTTTGCTTGTGACCAAAGTTCTGTTTACAAATGCAGAGTATTGTGTTAGTTTCATTAACGATTTTGTACTTTTTCTGCGCTAAAAAAAAATGTGGAAATTTGAATAATTTACCACTAGAACATCTCTATAATTAGCAAATCAATCCTTTTCATGAGTTTTGCTATGTTGCAACTTCAGCATAAATTCATGACTATAGAGAAATTCTTTAGTCGTCTTCATTTTAAGTGTAAGTCAATAATAGTCCTGAATAACCACAAACTCCAACCCCTGCCCACCTTATATCCTTCAACCCCCACCCACCTAATATCCTGAAACCTAAAATTCATTAAGATTGTGTTCATAAGTAAAATAATTACAAGAAAGATGCAAGTTTGAAAAGTCTGATTCTTAGCCAGCAGCTGTAAAGTTTATGCAGGAAAACAGCTATTTTTGTTTTAGTCTTGCTTTGAAACTCATGCACGTACTAAAGGGCTAGATGAAAAAGGGAGGACTTACTCCAACCAGGGTGAAAGGTATGAACCAAGGTATGAAAAAACACAAAAAGAATGTAGGTACTTTTAACATGAGGAATATGTTAAATTAAACTGTTCAGGAGCTTATTTAAAATACTGGATGCTCAGTTTTCAACCTTTAGCTACTTTTTGCTCCATATTTAGCTTCCCTTTTTGCTCCTTATATAGAGATTTAGCAAGGATGTGATATATTGCATCAAAAACATGCACTACACCATTAGCTTAGACTGGGGAAGAGCTCCACGTTGGAGGTGCAGGAAAAGCCAAAGGAGGAGGGTGGGAGAGAAGCACATTTAGCCACAGGCAGAGCTTACTTTGCACAAAGATAAGCAAAGGCTGGTTTTCCTTTCACAACCCAGCTTCTCCCATGCTGTGCAAGTTAGAGCTATGGGGAGTGTTTCACCTAATCTCTGTCTTGCTCTCTCACATAGACCTGGCCCATCTTTCTGCAGTGGAGAGGTAATTCCAGTCCTCACTGATTCCTTTTTGCTCTGCTCATTAGTTCTGCACTGTCTGAAGATCCACCTTCCCAAAGCTACCTTCCTGTGAGAAAAGCAGGGTTTTTTTCCTTAAGAAAGAAAAAGGCAAAAAGAAGAAAATGTTTTCCTTTAGTGCCTGAATTCCTCTAGTCCGAGGCTGTGACTACCAACACTGCTACCAAGTCACCCCACCAAATGCTGTCAAAATACTTGCAGCTGACATACTGTTAGGTTGTGATTTTGTTTGACAAAATCTTAGTCCCATTTCCTGAGGTGAAAGGTTCCATGTCCTATCCTTTGTATAGCCAATTACATAATTCTTTTAAACTTTGATGTCTTGTGTAGCCACTGCTTCATTGTCACAATATCTTGTTGAGCCTGTTGAAAGCTGCACTTGCCAATGAGAGTCAACATTTCACATTATTTTTTTCTTTTTCACTTTGTAGAGAGATCATGTAAGATGCAGGGTTTTTATGAAATCTTTTCTTGTGTCATTTGCTTTACTTAACAAGATGGGGCAAGTTTAATCAAACAAAAACCCCAAATCCAACAGCAAAACCCATCCTGTGTAGATTTCAGGAGGGAAGATCTAAATAATCAATATTATGCATCAGGACTGACATCTGATGCATTATTCAGTAGTTCTTTAGCTAAGGGCTTGAATAGACACAGAGTTCTTACACAACACCAGAACTGAGCTCACAAATCTTCTTAGAAAGAGAAGAGAAAGTGATTGCACTTCCAAAAAAAATCAGTATTATGTTAAGTCCCATATCTTTTGAGAAAAGCATCCTTCTCCACATATCTAACTTTAGATCGTAACTTCATAACAGTCACAATTCTAGGATTACTAACAACTGTATTTAAAAATGAGTCTTTATTACTTTTTAATTTACTTTTTTGCATCCTATTGGATTTGGATTAAGGGCTGACATGACTAGTATCATTTTTTCTTATTGTCAGTTTACATCCTATTTTAGTGCTTGAAAGTTGAAATGGGCTTTCTTCTGCTTAGTCTGAGTAATGCATGAATTATTGGACTTCAAGTCTTTCAAAACCATTTTTCTTAAATATTTAGCCATATCAATTTTTATACTACAGTGGTAGAGATAAAGTAAACACTGTTGATTTAACTTGATGAGTTTACTTTGATTCTTTCCTGGCAGTTCAGAATAAGAGCAATGAATTCCACAATGCAAAAGATTAATAATCATTAATAAAAATAATAAAAAAAATCAGAGAACTCTGTGGAAATGATCAATTTGCTACTACATGGTTACAGTCAAGGTCAATGAATTCTTGCCAAAAACCAGACAACAACTGCAGGGAACTACCTCCTTTGGAGACAAAGTAATTTTGTTTTATGTACTTGGAAACTTGGGTATAAAATAGATTATAACTCATATCCAGCTGAAGTGAAACTGAATATTAAACCAGCCAGAAGAAAGAATCAAAGCATGTATGTTTGCTTTGGAGCAGATGTGAGTCTCTAGGTCCTTGTTTTACCTCCCATCCTTTGTTCATGATTTTACAGGTTTTATCTTATAATCACTGACAACAGGGTTGTTCTGTTATTATTGCTCCCATATTGCCTATTTAGTGACAGGAATTTTTGTGTTCTTTAGCTTGGTGGAAGACAAGAACAAATGCAGGAAGACTAGCAGGCATGCTTTGGAGGAGAGTTGAGACTGGGAGAGGAACAAAATGCCGCCTTCTCCTTCTCCTCTTAAAAAACGTGGCAGATGGGAAGGTGTTTATTATCATTCACTGTAGTGGCCAGTCTGTTATTAAAATGAGTAATTAAAATGGTCATCCCACTGCAGTATGTCACAAAGTGTTTGCACCTCACAGTGAAGATGACAGGGCACCCTGAGGCACACTAAGAGCTCTCTGTGTGTGAGCATTGTAACAGTTACTAGGCAGAAAGGTCTAATAACTTCAGATATTTTAAAAATCTATCTTGAGGTGTCTTTAATTTCCATAGAGAATCTTTTCTCATGATTGCTACTCTTTCCTGTAATGTATCTTGAAACTGGGGAGGCAGGGAGAATCTTTTTAACCTTATGCATATTAGAAACAAGAAAAAGAACATTTTTAAATATTTCATCCTTCTTTATCAAGGTTAATAGCAAGAGTTTTCAAAGCTTGATCCATATTTCTATGTTCTGATCCTGCACAGAACCTGCACTTTCATCTTTTCATATGCATTTATTTGCAGGGACAGGTAATGACAAAAAATTGTATCCACAGCACATTGCAGAGTCTATTTCAGGGACTATAATATTGATTGATGCAGGTGAGGAACAGTTCCACGACCTCTAAAGAAATAAAAGCTCGAGTTTTTACAGTTTGGGATAAAGAAAAATGGACAGTAGCAGCCTCAGAGATACCATGAATCATGCACAAAGAAGGAGCTGTTGCACACACTCGTGGGAAAATGGATGTGTAAGAAGCTCTGGCAGAATTCATTTGGAGTGATGTACAAAACTGAGCAGTTAAGTGACAGAAAGTGAAGCCAAATCTCTGACTCCCTGGCTTTGAGTGATGGCTGTTTCAGAAATAAACTGTGAAAACATTCTGGATGAAGAAAGGAGCAGTCAAAAATCTGGAACTGTGATAGACAAACGAAGATGACTCAGACTAACCTTAATAGTTTCAAGTATTGATGCCAATAAAAAAAAGAACATGGGCAGGATTATTTTTGCCAATAGCTAATCCAAAAGCAGCTGAGTGTGCTTGATCAATTGCTCTAAGGGTTTATTGCAAAATACAGTTCTGGATATATCAATATGCCTCCCTTTACTCCAAATTCCAGTGGTTATTAGGAAAGGGACATAATCAAGTGTGTGGTGAAAGGACTGTAGAATTACTACTATCTATACCTAGAGCTTTTAAATTACAAAGGCACCTATGACATTTGTCCATTTATGAGATTTTGCCCAACAAACCAAAATCAATTCCCACGTGGTAATTGCTGAGATTAGCCATTAAAGTTTGTCCACGTACTTAAGGTCTCTTTAGGTACATACTCAGATAAGATGGCTTAATCTAACTTGGATAAGATAAGGAAAACACACATGCTTTTATTTTATGTATCTGGTAGTATTTTCAAGACCAGTTTTCACTCAGCCATAACAAGTGGCAGTTTCCGTATCTGTAATAAAACTTAATTGCATTTTATAAAGCACCTCTGCTGTTTAGAATTCATGAACATCAAGCTACCTGACTTCTTCTTACAATATGGGGGACAAGCTTTGTGGAGAAGGAAGAAAATTTCACATGTAACTTGACTTTCAACAGAATTTGATACTCTTGCACAGCATTCCCGTAAATGAGTTACAGAAATATTAGGGAACTTGTGTAGGGTGGGTAAGCAAGTAGCTGAAAAGTCATACTGAGAGTAGCTATCTGTTGTTCACAAACTGAAAAGATGAGTAAAGCGGAGTTTCTCAAGGTCAGTATTATTTGTTGTTTTCATTAAGGATTTGGACAGCAGAATAGAGAATGCCCTTATTAAATTTTCAGGCAAAAACATGCAAGGGCAGGACAACTACAAGCACTTGTGAAGATTAGAATGTGAAATGTTTATTGACTGGAGCAATACTGTGAGACAGACAGGATGTAAATCAATCAGAGAAGGGGCAAAATCCCACACATGAGTATAATCAGCTACATGCATGCAAGATAGGGAATGCTAGAAAAGCAGAAGTTCTAAAGAAGAGAACCTGCAGCTTTTAGAGGATCAAAAACTAAGTGAGAGACAACAGTGACTTGGTGTCCTGCCTTGTGATAAGAAGTAAAAGGTTTAAACTGAATCAGGGAAAATATTTGCTACACTGTACAAAAAAGATTTCAAAACACTGAGGATAGGCAAGCTCCAAAACAGGATGGTTGTCACTGGCGATTTTTTGGTATACACTGACAAATAAAGTATAGCAGTAGTTTAAAGGCTCATTAACAATACCTATTTTCTATGGTTCTCGGTCTAGCTGCTATATCTCTGTAAATGCTGTTCATATTTATAAACATATGTTCTCCCGGACTGTTTATGATGAACAAAGGACAAATTAAATCCCAGTATATGAAGCAACATATCTGGAACAAAGGGTTTGTCACTATTTTAAAGATAACTGATAAAATACTTTGACTGATTTGACATTTCAGATATTTCTGAAATTTCTTAGTATGAAGATGAAAAGTTGGGAAAGGTAAAACTGGCTCATAATATCTTTAGGTACCCATTGTTCTTATACCTGTGGATGTTGTATACAATTATTGAGTGTATCTGTATGCAACCTTTGAAACAGGTGAGTGAGCTACAAGGATAGCTCCAATTAGACATGCAAGTAGTTTTAATGGAGTCAGAAGAACTGATTCACATGAAAAGCCATTAGCAGAGATTAGCTCTGAATTCTGGTGTTCTAAGTCTCAGAAAAGCTGTTAAACCACAAATTGTTTCTGTACCTATTACTAGAATTGAAGGTTGCCTTCTAGCATGGTTAGATGATGCTTAAGAATTAACAACCAAGGCACTGTAAAAAGAAATCCTGGATAGCTGGGTTATGACTGCTGAGAAGAATTCCTGATATATGCAGGGATATTTACAATCTTCCCCGTCAATAATTAGTTTATGTTAATGGGTTTTTTTGGTCTGCTGATGTTTGCAGAAATCCTGAAAAAAAATAAGCATTAGTTTACTTTTTCACATATGGAGCACAATGACTAGAGGTGAAGGAATTTGCCCATTGTTTTCAATAAGGATTGAGTTGGGCTTTGGGAGTGGTTCCACTGTCTTTGTGTATACATGTGTGTGGCCAAGCGTGCAGGCAAGTCACAGCCAAAATTGTCTCCTGTATTCACTACTATGAAAGGAAAATGGAGAATACTCACACAGTCCTTTTAAGTTTATACTTTAAGGTTTTAGACTGTTGTGAAAAAGATGGAATAGCAAATCAAGAGAATAACACAGGTATAACAACCATTCACAGGTAAAATTGTCAGGACTTTTTTCTTGCAAAAGAAACCCCATCTTTTCATTACTCTAGTCCATTCTACTTCTGTTTGCTTCAGATGCAGAATGACCTAATTATCGGTGTAGGTGAAAAAGAAAGGCATTCAGAGTCATTTCACATGACGCTATGCACTAAGTACTTAATACTTTATAGCATCAAGCAAACTTATCTAACAGGCTACTCACAATAGAATATGGGTGTGAGATATGTCCTGCCCTTGGCCAAGACTAGAAGAGGTTAATTAACTGCTCTGGGAATAGCAAAGAGGACGAGCCTTTTCCTGTAAACACTGTCCAGTGCTCATGTTCTAAAGGGAAGGCTTTATTGTGTTGGCTAATTAGGAACAGGAAACAAAAGAAGGAAGCCAGTTAACTTTGTGTTTGCACGGGAATGGGCAGCAAAATCTCTGTAACTAATGATGGAAGAAATAAATGTTGTTCTCTTTAGCTGCAAAGTTTAAGTTTGTCAAGAGATGTAATTTGGTCATAAAGAGTAATGACCTGGGAAAAAGAAAAAAAGAACGTATAATCAGGTCTTAGAAAAGAAAATGTCTATGTGTTCATTTGCCCCTGGTTAAAGACCCGAGGCCGGTTGAGGTTTTTTTTCTGGTAATGTTCTTGTTTCTTTCTTTTCAAACTACATTTGTATGCCAAGAGCACAACTGCTTTTCTTCTCTCTCTGTAGCTCTAAAGGTTGAAGTACACAGTGTGCTCTTTGCTGAACATGGAAACTTTGTGCATGCTAGCATGTAATTCAGTGCAGAAATTTTTGAGGGATTTATGACTTGTGGGCAGCTGAAAGCAAGGATTTTGGATGAATGCACAGTCATGTATGCAGAAATCCTTGTGCTGTCCCTTTTTATTTTCCTTCATTGAATAAAAGCTTTAAGATACATGTTTCAGTCTTAGTACTTTGAATAATAAGAAGCAGCAAGATCAAAATTTCTCTTTCCCTGACCACTCCCAGATCACGTTTACAGTGTGGTGACATTGCCAGTAGAACAGTGAATTGGCCAATCTACCAAGTCTTCACCTTAAATCCTTCAGTGGCCTACTCTTAACACTTGAGGATGGAGTCCTGTCTAGCTGCAGACATCCTGGTGGAACTGGTGGACTTTGTGGAACAGTCCCATTGGTTCCACCAAAGGAGGGGAGATTGTATCTCAAGAGGCTATATTATGTCTTGCAGAAATGTTTGGATGTCAGGAATCCTTCACAGCTTTTACTCATTTACTTTCTTTTCCATATCATTCAATGTAATATGTAACTGAGAGCAGCTTGGCTAACATTAGGAAGGCAAATTTGTACCAGCTAAGTACAGCGGGTTGTTCAGCCTAGTATGACACAGCTGTATGAAGCTATGGATGACGCAAAAGGCACAGTCACCTCTAATTGTAATCATACAAGTTGCTGCATGTTAATATTTTATTGGAATAGGTGTTTGAACCCTGTGGTGTCATTAGTGGTGTTAAGGGAGCAAGTAGTTCTTGTTGAGTTGCTAGGGTAGTTTTGATGCTGGTGACTTCATTACCTACCTTTCTAATTTGTCCAGAAGTTTCTCATCCCATGAAGGTGATGGAGTGCTTCTTATTACAAATCACCTAGCTAGCCTCAGCTTAGTGCTTCAGATGGGACTGGAGAGGAGAGATACAGAAGCCGATCCCTTATCAAAAGACTAATGGTTCATTTCAGTGAACAGTAGTCAGAACGTGCCTTTCCTGCAGAGCTGATTTATTTTGACAGTCCACCCTGATAGGCTGGTGAAAACTGTGGTCTGTCAATGACGCATAGAAATCTTTGATCTACAAGTTATATTCTGCACACTGTGCATAACCCTTGAAAATACTCTCCCTTTGCCTGCAACAGACAATGTGAAAGTAAAGAAATTGAGTGAATCAGTAACAGATGTTTTAGAAGGAACATGTCACCATCTAAAATGGTAGCAAAGAAACCTTTCTCATCTCTCCTGACAACTGAGGACAAAAGGCTGGTTGCATAGAAGTCCACATACTACCAGCTCCCTTGCAGAGCTTTTCTTTTTGTGAAGAATCTCAGACTTCTTTTCCAGATTTTTTTTCCTCTTGCTAATTAATTTTTTTATATGTAAAGCTGGCAAAACATTCTAAGTGTGTAGGAAGGGGAAAACAAATTAAGACTTGTGCATGTTTACAAATAGGCAAAATCAGATCTGATGATGAGAAAAGCACGGTTCTGTTCATTAACAGTCCCAATTCTATTCTGTTAACTGGCCTGTTTTCTCAAGTTGTCATAGCTGAGACGAGGTCCTTGACAAAGTTTTCTCTTCCAAACTTGTTTAAAAGATTTCTTTGTCTTAAGGTTGTATTTAGCACAAGTGATATAGAAAATAGCTCACTGAGAGGTGGTTGCTTCAGATCCATAGGTTGTAAACAAAAAACACCTGGCTGAAATAATGTGCAAAGAATCCAGTTGCTGAATGAATGATTCAATTAACTGGGCAGTTCATTAGTGGCTGCCTTCTCTGAAAGTAATACGCAGCAATCACAGTACAGAACTAGCAGATGGTAACTCTGGAGTAGGATTTCCCAGAAAATAAACCAGTTTTGTTTAAAAATGGTGAGGTTTTGACTCTTCTTCGGTACATTGGAATGAAAATGTTACTTTCAAAATGTGAGCATTAAGGATCTGAGGGACTGTGTGAAAATTTGTTTGCAGTTTATGCTAGGGAATAATTACTTGGAGAACTATGGTTGGGAGTGTCTCTTAATTGCTGTCAAAAGTTGTCCACTCTGTATAAATTAATGATTAATTTTCTCACAGAGAGAGAGAGAAAATGATTTAATGAGAAAGCAGATGAGAGCCTGGGCCTCCTAGGTTCTGGGGGATTGTCCCGGACAGCAAATTTACCAGCTGAGGTGAACAAGTCTCTTATTTTTGAATAGAACTCTCATCAGGGATCTGAAATCTTTCTAACAAATGTTTGGCTACAGCTGGTACTACACTTTGAAATTTTGAATTAGTTTATTTGTAGAGATGGATTCCAAACTGCGAACAACACTGCGAACAGGTATTTTAAAGAGCACTGGCTGTAAAATTAAAGAAATAAACTACAAATATACGATAAGTAGTTGTGAGGTGTTAGTCTTCCAATTTGCTGTTCTGTTCTTTGCAAATGCTTTGATTTTATAAGTCTCCAAATAAGGATTACTTTCCCCCTCAAAAAAACATCAGTGAACCAACCTTGGCAGTCCTAGAAGCTGGATCTGCAAGGACCACCAAGTGCTCCATAGATTTACTTTCTCACACAGAACTAAGTATTTTCATGGAATCTTTTATGTTTTATATCTCTTTTTGGACATAAAAGTGATCTTCATCCCAACAGCAAAGCTCTAGAGAGCTTTGCTGTTGGCTTCTACAGTGCCAGGTTTCCACTATTGTATGTTTTTGTTGTCTTTGCCAGATGCCAAATGAATGCATGAGCCACTGATAGTGACTTTGGATCCCTACCATTAATTCCATTAACTTTTGATTTTTGAGCTAAAGACTTTGTTGTGTTAGGTTGTAGGTTGTAGCAGACTAGTGCACAACTGCTAGTGTCTTCTGGACTTTTACAGGCACAATGACACTTTGAAATGCAAGCTCATTTCTCTCAGGCTTATGACCACCAAATATAAGCAATTTAATATCTATCTGAATGGCAGACACTTATGACTGTTGTGGCCCATTGTTTATGAAATACTACTTTATGTTATCTATGAGAAATGAATAGTTAGACAGCAAAGATTTACTGGTACTCAGTATCTGAATTCTGAGGTGACTGCTCATGTTTATATCTTTAGGTTGTGTTCCTGCCAGTTTTCTGGTTCAAGGTCTTAAGATGAGTGAATTTTTCAATAATAGCCTAAGATTGAATGTTTGTCAGTGTGAAACAGTCATTAGTGTAATTACAAAAAAGCAGTTCAATATGGAGCAAGCACAGAATGAGCTAGTTTAAAATTGCCTACGTTGCGTATGTGTTTTGCAATATTTGCTTAGTGCTAATTCTGATCAATGTTTCAAAACAATGATTTACAGATCATAACTTCACATGGTTGGTTGGACCTGCCTATTTATTCTAATTTTTGTTTTGTTTTGTTTGCAATCCCAAGGTGAACACACACTGCACGTTGATTATTAGAACCATACAGCACTTTTAGCAGAATGTCCTATTGCCCTGGCAGGAACAAGCACTGCTATACATTTGCATGATTCTAATACTAAACACTGTTCTTAGCTACGCTGTTCAGGACTGAGATTGGCACAGGAAAATGAGATACAGGCCTGAAGTCTGTTATGGGTTTTCACTGTCAATTTACCCATCTGTTGTGGCTTTTCAAGGGGGAAGTCTCCAAGGATCTGTTTGGCAATGCAAATTGGTATAGAACCTGATTTTACAATTTTCGGTTGCTATTTAATGGTCATTGTCAATCACAAAATAATTAAAAATGTTATTAAAATAGTATATTAAAATGTAAATTGCTGGAGTATAATCAGACATTTGGAAATTGTATTTCTATATAAGTAAAGGCTACTGAATATGATTTGTTTCCTTGAATTCTTTCAGATATATTTTATTTTTCTTCATGATTTAACATCCCAAGTAATATATTCTACTTTTCCAGACTTTGAAAGCTTTTCTGTGATAATTGTACTGTACTTAAAAACTAGTCTACCAGGTGACTCTGATTGTGTCCTTTGGAAATGTTTACAGAGGGAAAGAGCTTTGAATGGTATTTATAGAAAATGGTACATGCTGAAAAATCCTGCTTTGAGAGCACAATGACGTTGAATCTCTCTTGAATTTACAGCTTGTATGAAAACACAACTTCTGACTTATAAAAGGTTTTATTTATGAAATGCATTTCTCTGAGTTAAGTATTATTTTGCAATGCGTTGTATGTATGGTATATCGGCAACCATTCAAGGTTAGAGTAAAACTTTTTTACGTAAGAATATCAAAAGGCACAAGATACAAAACATTTAATACATGCTGTGATTCAGTAGCATTTCAATGCATTCTTACAACTGAAGGTAAGAAAATAACTCTGAGCACAAATCAAGGGCTCTTTATTTTGCCAGTATTTTTGCAGTGTTGCATTTTGGAGTTACCTATATATTCCAACATTGAAACAGTGACTGAAAGGGCAGCTAAAGTCTGACAAGTAATTTTAGAACAGAAAGAAAGATATGTGATAGGCTACCTGGCATAAGGACCTTGTATAGAGGAGCTGAGAAAAATTGTTGACCACATCTGGATTAAGAATGGAATAGGAGTCATGAAGGGTCAGTCTGGAGGTCAGTCCATCAAGCCCAGTGTCCTGTCTCTGACAGTGACCAAAAGCAGAGGTCTAGAGAAGAGTATTAGAAGAAGGTAAATATGCTCCCCACAAATATTCTCCTAGCATCCAGTCATTTGCAGCTCAAGGGCATGTGGAGACAGCTGTAGTTTCTATTTATAACACTAGCAGGTATCTCTTCCGTCAACTTTGCTAACCTCTCCTGGAAACCCCATAAACTTTTACACATCTCGTGGCCAGCAGTACCATAGCTAAACTACTGGCTGCATGAATAACAGCTATCTTTGTTTTGGACTGCCTTCCTTGTAGTTCAATTTCACATTCCTAGTTCTTTTCTTGGAAGGGATAGTGGACAATCAATCCATACACACCCTCTCCATGACACTTCTGATCTTATAGAACTCTGTCATGTACCCCTCAGTCATTTCTTTTTCACTCTGAAGAGTCCTAGCCTACCGAGTTATTGTTGATGCAGAAGCTCGTCCGTATCTTTGATTGTCCTTGTGGTCCTTTCTGAAACTTTTCCAGCTCTGCTTATCCATTTCTGTTTGAGATGGATAGCCCAGCACTACATGCATTATTCAAGATGGAGGAGAATTATGTATTTATAGAGTGGCATAATGATATTCTTTATTTTGTCCTATCTTTCCCTGTAGTTCCTGGCCTTCAGTTTGCCTCATAAGCCTCTCCTGGGCTCTGAGCTGTGTTTTCACTTTCACTCCTTAGTGGGAATGACCAGTTCAAAGCCCCCCATTGTGTATGAGAAGTTAAGGCTGGGGTTTTTTCCCCCTTACCTACATGATTTTAGGTTCATCTATGCTGATTTTTTTTTTTTTTTTCTATTTTATTGGCTATTCACTTTGCATTGTAAATTCTTGTGCAATTCTTTGTGTTTTACCTTCAGCTTTATTTTATCCAGAATAACTTAGGAACCTCAGCAAAATCTGTCTCCTCACTGCTCACTCCTTTTCCAGACTGTTTATAAATATGTTGCACAGCACACAATACAAAGCCGTGTTGACTTTTCCCCCAGTAGTTCATCCATGTGTTCGCTAGTTCTAACCTCCAGTGAAGTTTCTAATAATTTGTCTGATAAATACATACAGATGTTGGCAAAAATTATGAACATTAAAAATGTGTCCCATTTATATCAGGGCTCAAGGGCAAAGGAGAAGAAACACAACTTAAAAATGATTAGCTCCCAGCTGTCAGTATTATAGACTCCTAAAAAAGCAAAGTTAAGGATAGGGATAAACATGGACTATGGTTAAAAAAAGGTTAGAAATCATTCAATCCCCCTTGCTCACACATTCTTTCACTATTAGGAGTAAACATCCTTTGCACTGAATGCTAAATAGAAAGTTAAGAAAAGGATGATGAAATATTTGATGTAACAGCAAGCATTGGACACAACCCATATAGACTTAGAGAGATGTAAAAGTCATCAAACAATTCTCTGTATTACAGCAGTGCCCACAGAATACTAGGTGTCACTGAGATATAGGAGAAGACCTAGTTTATACCTGACAGCTTACAGTCCATGAAAAAAAGTCTATGAAAAAAAAATCAATGTTCCAGATGCTACCAAGATTCCTCAGCCCCTGTTGCTGTCCAGATTGCTGACACATCTTGTCTCTCTGGCTAAAATGACTAAATGAAAGACTGTGTTTTACGGACCCAGAGTGATTTTAGGTTGAGAGCTGTGAATTTCTTTTTTGCATGCCACCCTGGCCCTGTGGGCCATGCTGCTGGAACATGTGGGGTGTATAATTTCTCTATTTTTAAGTAGAAGTTCAACAGCCTTAAGGGATGTTTTGGGAGAATGATTGTAGCTTCAGGCTTCATTACCTCTTTCATAGATTCAAACCTTAGGTTGCATCACCAACCTATTGGAAACAGTGAGTTTGTTTCCTAATGGGTGCTGATATGTCCCTAATAAGCGGAAATAGAGTTACGCTTCTCTGTATTTCTACATGCCCACTTCAAAAGACACTAGCTTACATACAAACAAGTTGTACATATAGGTAGTTTAATCATAAAAAATCTTTGGTTACCTTTGCCTTGAATTTTATGGCCATATTATACCATTCTGATGTATTTTTTTCTACAGAAATTCCTTTTCTGCCAGTATGGAATTCACTTTTTTTCAATGGTTGGTTTTTATGAGTTGAGATTTTATGATTTTATGAGACGACTTCATACAAGTTCATGTGATTTTCAAGGTACAACAGAGGTAGAAAGGGAGAACAAGGAAAACGTAAACATCCCAGGGGAACCTGAAGTCTTAATAATGAATTCCACAGCTTTGTTTTGGCACTCCACTTGCTAGGGCAGAACATGAGACATGACAAATGCTCTCTGAAATTCATTTTCCCGTCACAGTTCTTCCCTATGGATGTTTTTACAGCAGGGCATGATCCAGCTCATAGAGAATGTGATTGCCTGTATATGATGACTGATTATGTAGCTATTAAAATTTTATGGAACTTGCATCATTTTGAGTATGCTGTGACTACATAGTTCACAGTATAAAGAAAAAAAAAAAGAAATTTAGATCATCTAAATTTCTGTAATTATCATATGTAAGGATAGTGGAGAAATGTAAGAGGAGGTATGAATAGGATTATTCTATGGCAGAACATGCTTTGTCTAATTTCTCATTTCACAAGATATTATGAACATGTATATGTGCATCATTTTATAGGAGTGTATTTTATCACTAAGTAATGGGATTTGTTTCACCTAATCTGGAAAAAGTTACTGTCAGCTCATCTTAACAAAATTTTAATGAAACATGTGTGACCTGAAAATAATGCTGAAACTGAAACTTTACTAAACAGAATGCCTTCCTTCTTGCAGTGCGATGTCTTTCTGGCAAAAGTAGACTTATATTTAAGTACAAAGCTCCTGCTTGGAGCAAAGTCCCTCATAAATCTCATGCTATTCAGTGAATTGGGTCCAATTAAATACAACAGAAAAAGTACAGCCTCATAGTAACTTTCTGTGCAGAACTTTGTGCAATGCCCTAATGGTAAAAACTTGATTCCTTCAATTTGCGATGATTGGTTCCATATTGTAACAGTAAATATGGCTCGTGCTCACGTGCTGGGAGTAAAATAGCTCAGCATTTTTCCTGCCCTTCTCAGCTGAATCTTGGTCTTTCTGTCAGGTGAGTGGCTCCTCTAGCACTTCATACTTTCATATGACAAAGAAAATTGGCACTACTACCTCCTCTGCCACTGACTGTTTTTAACAGAAGAGGAATTGCTTTTTCTTTTGATGCCCTGCAGCAGGTTAGAAATACAACAGTCTCATGATGAAAAGTGCCAATCCAGTCAAAACTCACTCTGCCAGCTAATTCTGCTCCGAAGCTCTGGTATGTTAAGTTGGTATTGGCAGGCTTTATGCTGGGTCATGTACAGTCAATCCTCTTGCAGCCAGTGTAAAATCAATGAAATCTTAGTTTTCTCCATTCAGTTCCAGAAAGGGAGAGAATTTAGGACACACAGCTGTCCCAGTATGTATCCATTGGCAAGGAAGGCTTCATTCAGAATACTGGTTTTTGTACCCTGTGCTTTGTGCTGAAGACTCCCCTTTACACATTATAGTAGAAAAATAAACGTATAATCTGGGATTCTGTATTTACTTGGAGTTCCAGATACCTTAAGGTTAGTATTGTGACACCTCTGTCCTTTTTTGGATCTTGTCATTAGCCAGCCCTATTCTATTATTTTCAAAATGTCAGTCCAGCAATATGAATTGCTTTGCTTTGTTGAGTCACCCAAACATATCCCACAAATTCTTTTGGAGAAGAGCACTAGCTCATTCTCAGTGAAAACTGTGCAAGCAAACAAAGTGTAGGGCAGTTCATAAGGTTCAAAACTTCACTCTGGAGAAATACAAAGTTGTCCTGGTTTCAGCTGGGATAGAGTTAATTTTCTTCCTAGTAGCTGGCATAGTGCTGTGTTTTGGATTTAGTACTAGAATGATGTTGATAACACACTGATGTTTTAGTTGTTGCTAAGTACTGCTTATGCTAGTCAAGGACTTTTCAGCTTCCCATGCTCTGCCAGGTGCACAAGAAACTGGGAGGGGGCACAGCCAGAATAGTTGATCCAAACTGCCCAAAGGGCTATTCCATACCATATGACATCATGCTCAGTATATAAACTGGGCGGTGGTTGGCTGGGATGCAGTGATCACTGCTCGGGAACTGGCTGGGCATTTGTTGGTGGGTGGTAAGCGGTTGCATCACTTGTTTTTCCTGGGTTTTGTTCCTCTTCTTCTTGTTTTCCTTTTCACATTTTATTATTATTATTATTATTGTTGTTGTTGTTGTTGTTGTTGTTGTTGTTATTTTATTTCAATTATTAAACTGTTCTTATCTCAACCCGTAAGTTTTCTTACTTTTACCCTTCTGATTCTCTCCCCCATCCCATTGTTGGGGGGTAGGGTGATCGAGTTGGCTGCATGGTGCTTAGTTGCCAGCTGGGGTTAAACCATGACAAAAGTAAAAAACAAAATTGCAATAATCTATTAAGATGGCACATAACACTTTGCATCAAATGTTATTTGTGCTGTGTAAACTGGACTTTTGCTCCAACACCTCCATGATCTTGGAGAAAGTAATCAGGCAAAATCTTATATGTGGGCCTAATTTGAATAGTGTGTTTCAACCTACAGGTCTGAAAAGAGACTATAATTATTATAGTATATATTCAAATCTATCATGGTATGATATTATATCACACATGCTGTCAAAAGGACACACAGTCAGGAGAAAAAAAGCAAAATATAACCCTATCTGAACTGGCAATATTTGTACTGAAATTAAACGACAGGTGTTCGACTTATTAGCACTCAGTGTCCACTGCTGCAAGGGAAAACATGAAGAAAGCCCAAAGAAGAATCAACACCAAAAACATAAAAAGGTGATAAGAGAGGAGCAGAAAGAAGAACGTTTCTTAATTGAGCCTGGGAAAGAGAACCATGATCAATGGCCTTGCTTTCAACTCTCTGATTATGAGAATGCCTCCCTGCAGCAGCCCATGCCGATATTGGGTGACCATGTCAGAGTGAATAATAAATCTGGCTGACACTATAGGCAGTTGTTTTAGTTTACCACTTTAATAGAATTGCAACAAAAAAGTAATTCTGTTGTATGTGTTTATTTATCTTCTATCATCTATTTATTTATTTATTACAATTGAGGGCTTCAGTTGCTGACAACTAATTCATTAAGTTCAATTTATGGACTGTGGAATTAAGAAGGAAAGGTTCAGCTCTGATCTCTTATGGGCAGTTGAAAGTATAACAAATGTCCCATTGTCGGAAGTGATTAGTTTCTGTTCTCCGAAATCTGTGTGTTTTGAAGATGCAGACCCTGAGTGCTCTTCAAGGTGCTTTGATTTTCCAATAAAGATTATTGCTGCTCCTGGGAACAATATTGTGTGTTTCTCTCTTCCCAGTTGAAATGCTGAACCCTTATGAAGAATTTCCTGCATGCCCTAATATCTGCTTTTTCTAGCTAACCAAAAAACCCAAGTAGTTAATTATTTTGTTTGCTAGCTGTGCTTATTCCTCATGAAACATTACCAGGACATGTGTTTTGTATTAAGTCTTTAAATTAAGTTGTGATATTCATCTCAATTAAACCTAGCTATCTAAAATTTAAGTTGTTAGGAATCTTGCCACCTAGTTCCCCATTTTAGCTGGTAGGACACAACTGAACAGCTGAATCAGGTGAGAGGTACCAATCTTCTCCCTATAGCTGTAGAAGAAGCCTAAATCATTCTTAGACCATGGAGTTTATATGAAGCTCGCTAGAGTTGAGATGTCAGAGAGGTATGTTAAAATTTGTTTGAAATGTGAAATTTTTTAATTGTCTAAAACCAAAATTAGAACCTTAACAAAACTCTGCTAAGCCTTTCATTTTTAATATTTTGTCTGTACAAACACCTTGAAGTTACCTGAGACTGTTTCCTCTAAAAAGTACTCCTGTATAGTCTGTTATCAGACAACTTTAATTTATGTGAATATAGGCATGGGAATCTAAATTTTAGAGGGTCCACATGACTATAATCAAATCAAAACTTTATTTTAGCTTTCTGAAGGATTTTGACTACCTGTCCTTAGTTTGTTCTTCTTTGAATTCTGTAGTTTAATTTCATTCTCCTGTAGTAATCCCTGTTACTGTTGTGATGCTCTATTTGTTCTTGGTGCTGTAGTAAAATGATAAGGGTGATCATAATGGATTGACTGCTACACCAGATAAGTAGCTGCCCTCAAATGTATGGGAAAAACCTGTGCTAGGTCCTAGAAAGTACAAATATGGAAACATCCCCAAATGCTATGGGATATTTTATGTTGGAGGTCAGAGCAGGTGATCGCAGCGGTCCAAGCTGTAACTTGTTCTGTTCACAGACAAATGTCAAAACAAACCTAGGGAACATAGAAGAATATTGCTGTGACTTACTACCATACAAAAAAAAAAAATCTATCCTTTTCAGTTTTTGGATCTTTTGTTAAAAATCAGAATTGAATTCAAACGTCAGATTAGCTGGGCCACACAGTGGTGACCTGAATGATTTCATATCCATCATAAGAGTTCAATATGGCTTGCCAGGAACAGTGTGTTGAGCCAGCATACAAAGGGTTATTCAATTCATCTTCTTATTAACTGTTATGGAACTCTTGAGCACAATGGGACTATTCAAGGGAATTCAGACCTCCAGTTTTGACTGAATAGCTCTTGATTTATTTAGATTACTATCAATCTAGACATAATGCTCAAGAAATGAAAGGCTCTTAATAGCATACTTTTTCTGAAAAGGGATTCCAGCAAATTAACACAATGTAGTTTTGATATATTTATATATAAAATTCTGTTTTAAGCAGTTGCTTTCAACTAGAAATCTCCTATGGTTTTAAAACTAGAGCAAAGTTTTACAGATGATTTATAAATCAGTAAAGAAACCAGACAGTGCTATCATGGCTGCAGTCTTCACTGGAACGTGAATGGCATTACAACCACTGCACATCTCAATGTTTATTAAGGCTGAAAAACTAGGGCCACTTTAAGTGTGAATTTAAGTTTGATATGCAAGGAAGCAACAAAAAATGCAGCTCCAAAATAATTTTAAAAGTTTCCCCTTGGTACATGGTACCAGTTTAGTCTTGTCATTTATTTAAAAATGGGACAAAATATGCCGAATCTGATACTGATTCCTGTTTGGGAAGCCTCTAAAAGTCACAGCTAACTTAATGGCAGGGAGGCAGTTCCCTTAGACTCAGTGGCACTATACATGCACTGCTTTTTACGTATGCCTACATGTCTTCCTGTACAGGAGCTGCATGTCTCTGCATCTAGTGGGGAAACATGAATGCCATCTAGATGCAAAGTAAATTCTTCGTGGTCCGGAGTGATAGACTGAATTTAGTAAGACTGCATATGAGTGAAGTTATTTATGTGGCCTGATGTTCACAGAGCAAGGATGGTCTAATGGTATAACAGGTATAAAGAGGAACCCAATTCTGTAGCCCAGAGGGCCTGATCCTTTGCGCATAATCAAAAGATGCTGAACGCCCATGGCCAGCCTTTGGATCAGCACGAGGCACAGCAGGCACTGTCACTTTATCCAGAAACACAGAGGCAGGATGGGAATGTATGAGTATCAGCATTTTGTGTGACAGATTACTGGTTAAAGGCCTCTGGGAACTGGCAAACACAAGTCCCAGTGTCTCCTCCAAATACAGGAACTGAAGTATGTTTTCTTGCAGAATCACCCTGCCCCAGAACAATCTGGGTGGAAGAGACCACCCCCCTTCCTTCCTCTCTTCAGACCAGGCCTTTGTAAACAATGAATTTTGTTGATGCATGTTTCTAGTCATTGGCCAGATAAAGAGCCTAAAATCTAGTGTCCTGTCAGAGCTAGATGCCTATTTTCTATGTGTTCTGATGTCACTGCCACAAATCTGTAAGGAGCCTGAAATCCTTCATAGTATATAAATGCATATCATGCTTTTTCTTCAAATATTAGTGGTTAACACTTCTTACATCATGGTGTTTCAGAGGGCAACCTGAGATTTCAGTAACCTGAGAGCATGTTGTAAGATATGAACTTGCCCTGTCCTGCAGTGTTGGATAAACTTGAGTAGCTGTTGGCTGAACATTTGAATTTGAGGCCTCAGTTCTGCCAATCCTTTCTACTCTGTCCAGCCCTCTAATCTTCCTGTGTGCTTCAGTATTTCAATGAAGACTGGATGGACTGACCCATGTAGAATAGCTCTTTGAAGGATCACAGTTTTGTGAATTTCACGCAGAGGTTTCTTTTGGAGAATACTGTTATCATTTGAAATACTGGACTGTTCTTCATTTGTTACTTGTGAAGCACACCAAAATGATATTGTGTTCCCCCAAATTCAGTAAACATAAGATTTTGTTGCTCAAATAAAAATAATAATGTATGCTATGTTGAATTTCATGGGCATAATTCAGCACCCAGCTGCATAATGTGGCTATTTAATTAATATAATATATTCTTTTCCACATGCTGCTGTATGATTAACAGTCCCTGCTGAGACATGTACTGTAGGCACAATTGAAATGGATGAGCCTAATGAACGAGGGTATTTGCATTTCATTACCATGTTGTATAATTTCACTCATAAAATTTTATGGAATTAATTTAGCATTATTTTCTGCAGATGATCATAACAATAACTTTTTAAAACTCATTATGAGAAAAGTTGATTCAAAACACAAGCACAAAGCACTCAAGTTCTTCTTCAACTCACAAAAGCTTCAGATTTCATGTGAAACTCAGCTTTTTACATGTAAATTCTTTCAAGGGACTTTGCTGATCAAGTACAGCCCTAACCTACTGTAGCTGAAGCGAAAGGGAAGATTCTTGTCAACTTTATTCTCTCATCTCTCTAATCTCTAATGACTTGCTGGAAGGAGGTAAGGGGAATTTAATTCTCAAAGCAACCATTAGGTTGATGGAAAAGCTCCCTGGAAGATTAATTATTTCATGTGTAGAAAATGATCCAGACATGTGTTGGACGTAAATGAAGAGTTAGTTTAATTTTCAGTTCTGTTGTTTGCAATTACAGATGCGATATGCTGAGCTACAGGACATATATTCTTGTTTCAGCAACAGCCCTTCGGGACAAGATCAGAAATGAGGAGGAAGAGGTTCTTGGGCAAATCAGCTATGTGTCCAGAATAGTCTACAAATGGCTAGACTCCGCAGACAGGTGCACACACTTTGTAGCAGACCAAGAAAAGGCATTATGGCAGCAAAATGACTCCCCAGATTTTGATCTCCTTCTCCATTGTGAGAGTGTATAAAGTTTCATTTTGGCTTCTGGCAAAATGAATACACTTACCTTGACAAGAGTTTCCCCCTAGTGAAACTCACCCTTTGCTAGCAGCTGCCCCAAAGTGTCATCCACAGACAAAGCCATAGTGAGACAGTGATGGCACCCAGGGCTAACCTCTCCATGTAGCCTCCTCCTCCAGGTTTCTGTCAGCTGCTCAGCTGGCTGCCTGCACCTCTGCTTTCTGACAGTGCGTGAAGTGAGCAGTGAACCTCAGTAACAAACGCTCACATATGGCATCCCTTCAAAGGACACGCTGACTTTGCTGCAGCTTTACTTAAAGGCTTTGAGCAAGTAGACATGTGGGTCTCCCACCCAATAAACAACTTACCAGGGCCAGCTGTATGACAGCGTGGATGTCTGGGTGAGGACAAAGAAAGCAGTGGCAACAGAGACATACAACTCTAGTGGGGAAAAGAGGAGTGCTTGCTAACTTCACCTGTCAGCATATTTTCTAGTGGGAACAAGGGAAAAGGCAGGGGTTACTGATCCCAGCATTTTACACTACTCCTGAATGTAATCTCTCTGCCTTACTGAGAAAGATTCCTTCACGGTCCAGCTCTGTGGGTGCTATGGATTTGTCTGCACCGCAGAGGTAAAATGAATAAAACAGTTTTATTCTCTAGTGGGTAAGTACATGTTGCACCTCACTTCTCAAGCCAAAATGCCTTATTAAAGTGTACCAATGCCTATACAGTGTTTGGCCTGTCTGTGGGACATAGGCTATACATAATTCCCCAGCCACTACCACTAGCACCTGTAGCTTAGTACCATTTTCTGTTCTAACTCCATTTAAATTAACTTGTGTGAAGTTAATGTGAACATACACAGCTCAAACTGATTTTGCAGTAATGATTTATTATTAGACAGTGGTAGAAGAGCTCCCATGCAATGTAGAATTTCTTTATATGAGTAAGTGAAGGCACAGTTTTGCAGTGTTTAAGGCCAAAAGAGACATTACTGTGATCTTTTTTTCTGAGTTTCATGCACTAATTCTTAAATCAAACTCCACATCCTCTGAAAGAACTAGAGCATAGATATATTTCAGACAGCAATCATCATGTAAAACTTCATCTTACAGAAGGAGAAAGAAGCCAGAGAGGCTTTTAGGCTGATGGCTTTTAAGGGGAACAGGAACTGTTAGGATAGTTGTAGCAGGTGTAGACAATTGAAAGCAATAACAGAGCCAACCATTTCATAGATATGCTAAAGGCTTGTAAAATTTTCTGTCTGCATTTCTGTCAGCTGTCAAGAAGATATAACAGCATTGACATGAGCTCCCATTTTAACATGAATTTTGATTGACAGTGATGTTTGTTGTACTTAACTCTTGTGTGATATCTGTGTATAACAAGGCTTTTCACTGATTCTATTATGCTGGTAGCATTACGCTGTATCTCAGAGGAGTCCTTAAAAGACAGATCTGAGGATCATTCAAGGGATACAAAATCTTGCATTTCAAAAGAGTCTCCACTTAAAAAAAGAAAGTGGAAAGTTGATTTGCCAGCTTGATTATGTTTCAGTCCTTGGTTTGATTTGGGGCCTGAAAGAAAACAGCGCAGAGGCAGTGCCTGCAAGTGCTAAATCTAGAGCAAGTATTGAGAGTAATCTCTAAGAGAACTTACTGTCACTGTGGCTATGGTAGAGTCGCATGGTCTTATGGAAGAGTAGATGTTTTCTCCCTCACCAGCCTCAGCCACTTAGGACTTTTAAAAACCTAATCTAATCTCACCCTTCCTAAATGTCAAAAATTGAGAAGCAATTACAGAGCAGGTGTTCCCCTTCCTGAGCTATATAACATGGCCAGTACCATGAAACAACATCACTTGCTCCAAGATACATGCCTGGTGAGGAGGATCTGCTTTGAGCCTTGGTACCTTTGTATCCTAACAAAATTCCTTTCCTCAAATACCAGAAGAGAGCCAAGTATTTCTTCCACAATGTACTGATCTTTCTGGATAACACTTGCTCTGGCTTTCTCTCCTATGAGAAGCCGGTCACGGTTGTCTCCTGTATTGCTGGCCTTGACATTCAACCCACTGTCTTTTCAGAAAGTGCTCATTTACTTTGTGTAATCTGAATGAAGAATTTGCTAGTAGTGTTTGCTACTATTTTTTAGGCTTTGTCTGCTTTTTGGCTAATGAACAGCTCTGTGAAAAAAAACCCCAGCTAAATTAAGGAGAGGATTAATTTCTTGGGTTTAAACTTTTTCCTGTTAGCGTGTTTATTTGACTTTGCTTTATAACTATTGGCTTCTTAACTAAATTGAGCTATCTCTAGTTTACTAAGTTGGAATGACAGAGAAAGAAGGGATATGCACAGTTTGAGGAAAAAAAAAAAAAAAGCCAGGTACTAAGGCTATATTTCACCTTTCTTGATTTCTCTGAATGTTGCAATTATTAATATTCAAATTCTGAATTTCTAGGTTTTGTAAATGATGGTAGAAAGAAGCTGTTGTAGTAACCTGTAGCCTTCATTTAAGGTTTGCAAAATGTGCAGGAAATGTAACAGAACTATTTAGTTGATTCTTCCCAGTGAACTCACCCAGAAATAACAGACTAATGGCTATAGTACTCATCCTAAACAGCGGGAGCATGGATCCCTTTACTGATTTTAACACAGAAGAATGGTGTAGTCTTGCAAAAACCTCCTTTCTGTCTCAGTTTTACCCACTGGAAGACAGAGATTTTGCTACCCTTTTCTCTGAAAACAGCAGATCAGAATGCTTACGGAAGTTATTGTATTGGCACTGACAGGCAGAGACAGTGTTCCTAGTCTGTTAGTGCTAAATCTGAGACACACACAATATAAAAGAGATGTTAGAACCAGACACCTTTCTTATATTATCTTGGCATTCTCTGCAGGAGAAATACAAATGTTGCAAAAAACCCTGCAGACTGGGAAAAAACAAGTTCCAATTTGGTCTTCAATTTTAATAACTGCAGTGAAAAATATTTCTAAAATATAACAAAATGACGTTTTTGTTCCCCCTGTGAATATAAAAATGACAGGTTTTTTTTCTTTTCTATTTTAAGTGGAACATCACTTCTAGCCAGAGCAGGAAATACAAGCAACTCTCAGAGTTGTATCAGTTCCCTAAGGCTTCCAGACCACCTGCCTGCCCCTTTAGTGTCCCCAGAACATGGAATATTCTGAAATGATGTCTTGTAGATTTGGGGAGAAACCATCTGTTGTGGTTTAACCCGGTAGGGCAGCTAAACACCACACAGTTCATTCCCGCCCCTCCCCCCTGTGGGATGGGGGGGAGAATTGAAAAAAAAAAAAAATAAAAGGTAAAATTCGTGGATTGAGATGAAGTTTAATAGGACATAAAAGGAAAGGAAAATAATAATAATATACAAAGCAAGTGATACACAATGCAATTGCTCACCACCTGCCAAATGATACCCAGCCAGGTCCCGAGCAGCAATTGCAGCCTCCCAGCCAACCCCCCCCAGTTTATATCCTGAGCATGATGTCATATGGTATGGAATAGCCCTTTGGTCAGTTTGGATCACCTATTCTGGCTGTGCCCCCTCCCAGTTTCTTGTGCACCTGGCAGAGCATGGGAAGCTGAAAAGTCCTTGACTGGTGTCAGCACTACTTAGCAACAACTAAAACATCAGTGTGTTATCAACATCGTTCTAGTACTAAATCCAAAACACAGCACTATGCCAGCTACTAGGAAGAAAATTAACTCTATCCCAGCTGAACCCAGGACACCATCTCAGCTCCATTATATGCATTTAAAAAAATTACTGTTTCAGTATGTCCAATACTGAAGAAGGGAGAAGGGATTTGAGACACGACAAACACGAGTCAAGGCCAGGAATGGGGGAGTAAGGAGGATTATGAGTGACAGAAGATAGTAGGGGATGCTTAGAGCCAGGTAGCTACAGGAATAATTAATCAGATGAGGCAGGGGAGACTGTGTCTCATAAGGCACCAATAACCCTGGCACTGCTGCTGAGGACAAATTTGAGAAGTTAGTGGTAGGGATGAGGTGGGAAGAACCAAAAATATCCATATAAAGACTTAGATCAAAGATACTTGTGGGGAATGGTGCCCAGATAGTGGAGGTAAGCACACTAAGAGCAAGATGAGGAGATGGGGGGAGGCCAAAGCAGAGACAGGAATGAGCTGGATAAGAGCTGAGGGGGGCTGGGGAGTGAAGGCTGAAATTGAGTAGATGAGGACTGTAACAGATTGGAAATGCTGGGAGAAAGTCAGACAGCTCAGAGAGACAACAACAAATGCTAAATGCCTGCAAGCAGGTCTTCTGCTATGTTAAATCATGCCTCATAAACCAACAGTTTTCCTCCCCCAAAACACCTTTTCCTCCACGTTTCTCAGGTCCAAAGCCCAGACTAACCAGTAACAATATGCGCACGGGAGAAGAGGGAGGTTGGTTCTAGCTACTGCTCCAAAAGTACTGTGTCATTTACTAAAATCATCCTCATCTTAAAGTATTTCTGTAGTCAATGACACGGAATTTTGTGGAAACCATGTCTCAAAAGGAAGAATTCTGCTGGCTATACTGGAAGTTGTGATGAGGAGAGGGAAGTCAACACCACTGTCACTGATCAGAAGAGTCATTGTATTCAAAAGGTTCTGATATCCCCATAAATTTATTTCTCTGAAGTTAGACTAGACTGAAATAATTTCATAATTCAATTTGGTATTTGCACCCGATGAATGTATATTTTACTTATCTGCAAATGTCATCTACCCATTAACTTTAGAAGAACACAGCATATTTCTGCTTTCTAGTTAATGATGGCATTTGAACAACATATTATAGGATAATTATTTAGTTTGTGATCTAAATTATTTATGTAGAGTAGATAAGTCGCAAAACACATGGCTGTGTTTCCTGAGGAACTCTTGTGCCTGTTTTAATTGCTTCTCCTCATTTTTAATTACATCTCTTTTCTGGATTTTCATGGCAGTTATATATTTATCTTGTTCCCTTCCATCTAATTTTCTTTTAGTACAATAAAAATACTTTTCTTTGAAGAAGTTGTTTAATGAGTCTAAAGCTTACTGCTTGTCACGTGTCTGGCAATCACACAATTTGCAATGTGTGTCTGTGTTTTGCAGATGCTGCTGAAGATAAACAGTCCATATGTTGGAAATTTTATTTTTACAGATGGCAACATCACATCCATTGAGTGTCAATACTGATTTTACACTTTCTTGGATTTAAGCTATCTCATAATTTTGTGGTTTTAGATCTGATCGTTTTCCTACATTTCACATGATCCTGTCTCTACTTAAACTTTTACTAAATCACTGGAGATTTACAGTTTATATTCACAGGACTCCTTTCTTGTCCTGGGTGTTTTCATTTGATACATGAATATAATTTTATATCTTATGCATGAATCACATTCCCCACTAGCAAAAGAAACACGGTAAGACCGTTACAACTCTTCTGTTTGAGAATTAGTGTTGTTGCCAATTTCTTTTAAACAGTAGCATTTGTTTGGTAGATTTTATCAGTGGTTCTACACATTTACAAATTGTTATTTCCATTGTAGCAATTCATCAGACCTGTTACCAAAATATCTTCTTACCTTATTGTGTAAGTATTTGTGTGACACTATAAAAGGGCAAAAATACAAGGAAAGGTGAGAACTATGAGGAAGATAAGAACAAAGAAACAAGTCTGATGCAGTCAGAGACAGAAAGCCAAGGAAATAATTCAGAGAGAAAGCTACTGGTTTATAGTAAGTGGCATTTTGATTAGACTGAGAGCGTGAGCTGTGAAAAGCAAAGCCCAAGAGATAGGGTTATTCAGTTTGAAGTTTCAAGTTGTGGGGAAGAGTTTAACAGAATGATTTTTTTTTTAGCTGTATACAAATAATTTTTCTCATACACTTGATACTGGAACAGAAGTGGGACATTCAGGAAGCCAGAATGATTTCTTTTTTTTTTCTGGTAATACTTAAAGCTGCTCTTGAATAACTTGATCTTATAACTTTAGCATAATTGTCTCAAGTGTTGCTGTCTTCAGCTCCTTCCCTACTGCCTTTTATGTTGAGTTAGTGGGTGCACAGAGAACTACCATAAAGATAGGCCATGAAGAATTTCCCCTACTCCTGACTGAAATTCTACAAAAGTGGTATCAACACACTCTTCCCGCACATTTGTCCAAATGTCAAGTCGTGTTATCTATCTTTGGTGTAAACCCATTACAATGCAGATGAGTTTGCAAAATCTTTTTGTGTTTTATATTCTGCCTGACCTTTTGAAAAACTGGCATAGAGGGAATTATATAAGACACCACGTACCCATTAACCACTGCTGCTAACTGAAAAATACTTCCTTGATACATGCAGGAGGTTGGTTGTGTATTTTTAGGATTTACCTGGTTGTGATATCTCTTTGCCGGTTTAGAACTGCCATTAAAGGCTGGTCCACAGAGGCTCTTTCTTCTCGCAGTAGAAGTTGTGAAGTGTGAGGTGTGCCAGGCTAATTCATTTCAGAAGGAAAAGAATCTGGAAATATTTAAGATCATTAATGTTTAGTGGGTGATTTGAAGGGAAAAAAAGAGTGATGTAAATGGAGTGATGATGGGAAGACAGAAAGGAAAAGAATAATTGGTGGAAAATCAAGAATTAGAAGAAGTTATGCAGGTGAAAAGAGAAATGAAATATAGAGTGGAGCAGAGATGAGCTTTCATTGAAAGGAGACATTGCTACTGTTCGGGACTTTCTTCTCAGCATACTATCAAAATGGTTTTTACCCTAATAATTGGCGTAGGTAGGGATACTTCATGAAATTTTGGCATTTTGTGTACCTTATCCAAGAGGCTTGGGAATCTCTAGTAGTTTGGCAGGATCAAGGAGAAGTTAACTGGTGGCTTTTTATATTGTATCACTGTCATGAAAATCTATGCAATAAGTATCTTCCTCGGCAATAGAAGCCCTACAACTGGAAAAAAAAATTAAGCAAACAAAGATGAAACATAAATTTGCATATTATTATATTTGCAAAGCAAATAGAGAAAGTCATGCAATACTATTTACTATATTTTACCCAAATACAGTGTATCCATGATAGCTTATAGCTTAGATGAGAAAAGCCCATGGAAAGAAAGGGCATTGCTGACCAGCAGAAACTAGAAGCAATAGCTCTAAGAGGACAGAACCCCAAACGTTTTTATATACTGAGTCTTAGACATCAGACTTCATGCTTTTTAGTTTACTTTTCATTTTTATAGCATTCATACTTTTTTAATTCTAGTGATGGTTTATTCAATAATAGTATTAATGTGTATCAACAAAGAATATAATGACTAGCTAATAATTTGGATCAAAAAGGCTTTCCTCTTTTCGTGAAATGCAGAAGAGAAAAGTGATCCTCAGGTCCTCATGCAGTGTATATTCCAGGACATTCAATATTGTCAAATTGAACTTCGTGAGTATCAGACCAACAGCTCACAATCAGGCAAGGGAAAGGCAGGAAACACTCTTATTTAAAAATTTTAAAGTGCTCTAACAATGCAGCTGTGGAGAAAGAAAGTTTCAGAAGCACACCTCAAACCAATCAATGCTGAATTTTGACAGGGAAAAGCCACTGAAAAGAGCTTGTGCAAAGGAGATAATTATCTTATTAGATCTCATTTCTAACTAAAGATGGATTCAAAACCTTGGACCTAAAAAATCTTGAATTAATCTGGTTCTAGAAATCAAGACCCACCATTTGGAATTCTGCCAAACCAAATGATGAATGTGAACAGTTACATTAATCTTTACTTCTCCACAACAGGAATGAAACCTCAGGGAAAAAAAAAAAAAAAAGTATGTATGTAGGAGGAAGAAGGAAAGAATTTATATATGCCAAAGAGCACTCACCAAATCTTAAAAGAAAGGGAACATATTTTTAATGATTTAGTTTCCAAAATTAATTTTTGTCTCCAGATCACATGCTAATGTTTTCTGATTTTAGATGTGATACTCTTGACTATTAGAATTTACAGGCTTTCCTTCCCACAAAATTAATATGCTATTACATACAGACTACTAAATGTACAATGAACACAAATTAACCATTAAAGACCTTAGAGCCTTGCAAGGATTCATTACCTTGCAATATGTTATACTTTTTGGAACACAGTGAGGTAACAGTAAACCAGCATAATCAAGTATGCAGGTTGCCAATAAAATATGTGCCTTTTCCCCCATCTTAAGCCTTGTCTGGATGTGTTGCCAGGACATGTAAGATGTGTGTTTAATCTCCCCAGGTAGAGAAAAACCTACATTTCAGATGACTTATTTTCAGGCAGACCACTGGCTATCCAGCTACCCTTCCCCATCCTCTCCTATTCAGTCCGCATTTTAGAAGGAAAAGCATGAGAGAGACTGAACTGCTAAATTCTTTCAAAAATATTTTTAGGTGCCTAGTCTCTGGGGAGGATTGGGATGCTAAACAGATGGAGGTGTTTACCCACAGCCCTGATTTAGAAGTGTAATCTCTGGAAAGGGCTCAGTTGCTATTTTTTCCCTTGCTCTTTGCTTTCTCTGTTTGCTAGCAGTATGTCTTCTCCATGTTCAGTATGCTGCTTGTTTGGTTTGTCCTTACGGGGCATTGGCTAGGGTGCTTGGACACTGGCATTTTGCTTCTCAGTGAGGGACCAAGCACTGAAAACCTGTGGGCTGCAGCCCCAGCAGAAGTGATCTTAAAGGTTAGCATGAAATTATTCTTCCCTAAACACATCCCTCCTGCCCAGAGGTGGGGTCACATGGGGAAGTATGAACATCTGCCCTAATAGCAAGGTGCTTGAGTCTTTTATGAGGTCTGGCTTCAACAACATTATGTAAAAAAGTTTCTCTAGTGGGTGTGAATCCTATCAACTCTTAATCAAACCAACACACTCTTAAAATATTTTTTTACTATTACCACCAAGATGGAATTGAATCATTAACACCCAAGGTATATATTAAACCTGATTTTCTATATGATATAGTAATGACTGCAACTTGTCACAAGAATATGGTCGTTTGCAAAGCGAACAGCTCACCAGCTGAACTGGTCTACAGTATCTTCGCCTATTATGATTTCTGTACTGCAAAGTCCTCAGATCCATAACTGGAATAGAAATCTATTGTGTGTGGGGAGAGAGCTAGAAGGAACTGACAGTCTTCATACAATTTATGTGTAATACACAGTGGGAAAAGATTAATAACCTAAAAAAGAAAACTTAAAAGATAAGCTTCTATTTAATTGTTAATTAGGCATTATGAAAAAAAGAAAGTATTTTACAGGTGAGAACTTCTATTCTTGGATAAAAGTCTATTGTTGCTGTGTCCACAGCAATTAGGATATAAAACACTCCTTTGAGATATGGCTTCTATTAAATAGTCCTAAGAAGCAAAGTCACAATAGCAGGGGCTAGAATAGCTGGGTATTAAATATTGCTGTGAACGTGGTTCTGAGTTTTCTTCCACATTAACTTGACTTCCAAGGGAAATTAGGTTTATGGGATGGCATTGTCTCTGTTCCAGTGTCTGCCAATCCATCATTCTCTATCTCCTTCAACAATGCTTGAACCTGCCAGCCACTTTCAGCCAAACTTCTGGACAGAGGTGTAGAGGTCTCAGCAATATTAAATTCCTCCAAGCTGCAGGAAAATAGGAACAGGAGGAAGAGTCAACCTGGTATCCCACTGTTGGGGAGCCCACAGAGTGAGATCAATTATTTTATTAGAAACCAAAGATTCCCCAGGAGAGAGACACTATGAACACTCTAGTCACAGGAAAGGTTAGAGCAGACCTTGCACTTTATCCAACATTAAATAATCCAAGCAAATGTCACATAAAACCAGTCTTAATAATTTCTATGCTTAGAATTATTTGTTTAGGTATTGAACTGTGACTGTAACAATAAATCAATGAGAAAGAGTTGTTTATCCCATGGTACATTCCCCTTCTATTTCCCACATGCAGTGGAAGGGAAGTGTTAGGAATTGTTTACGTGTGTGTGGTTAGATTGGCTTCCGTCCTTATATTTAACTGGCTTTTTCCTTTTGTGTAGGCAAACTGATTCACTATAAACAACAGGAGATATAGAATGATAGAATCGTTTAGGTTGGAAAAGACCTTTAAGATCAGCCAGTCCAACCATTAACCTAACACTACCAAGTCCACCACTAAACCAGTTAAGGGTAGAGTAGTAATTTCGTGTTTCGGGGCTTGGTGGCTGGATTATATTTAGTGAAAATAAAACCTAGGAATCACTAAGGTTGGAAAGGATCTCTAAGATCATCATTCCAACCATCAACCCAACACCACCATGCCCACTAAACCATGTCCCAGAGTGCCACATCTACCTGTTTTTTGAACAATTCCAGGGATGGGGACTCCACCACCTCTCTGGGCAGCCTGTTCCAATGCTTGACTACCCTTCCCATGAAGAAATTTCTCCTAATATCCAATCTAAATCTCCCCTGGCACAGCTTGAGCACATTTCCTCTCATCCTATTGCTAACTACTTGGGAGAAGAGACTAACACCCACCTCACTACAACCTCCTTTCAGGTAGTTGTAGAGAGCGATAAGGTCTCCCTTCAGCCTCCTCTTCTCCAGACTAAACAACCCCAGTTCCCTCAGCCGCTCCTCATAAGACCTGTGCTCCAGACCCTTCACCAGCTTTGTTGCCCTTCTCTGGACATGCTCCAGCACCTCAATGTCTTTCTTGTATTGAGGGGCCCAAAACTGGACACAGTATTCCAGGTGCGGCCTCACCAGTGCCGAGTACAGGGGGACAATCACCTCCCTGCTCCTGCTGGCCACACTATTCCTGATACAAGCCAGGATACTGTTGGCCTTCTTGGCCACCTGGGCACACTGCTGGCTCACGTTCAGCCGGCTGTCAACCAGCACCCCCAGGTCCTTTTCCGCCAGGCAGCTTTCCAGCCACTCTTCCCCAAGCCTGTAGCGTTGCATGGGGTTGTTGTGACCCAAGTGCAGGATCCGGCACTTGGCCTTGTTGAACATCATACAGTTGGCCTCGGCCCATCGGTCCAGCCTGTCCAGGTCCCTCTGCAGGGCCATCCTACCCTGGAGCAGCTTGACACTCCTGCCCAACTTGGTTTCATCTGCAAACTTGCGGAGGCTGCACTCAATCCCCTCATCCAGATCATCGATAAAGATATTAAACAAGGCTGGCCCCAAAACAGAGCCCTGGGGAACATCGCTCATGACCGGCCACCAACTGGACTTAACTCCATTCACCACAACTCTCTGGGCTTGGCTACCCAACTAGGTTTTTACCCAGTGAAGAGTACGCCCGTCCAAGCCATGAGCTGCCAGCTTCCCTAGGAGAATGCTATGGGAGACGGTGTCAAAGGCTTTGCTGGAGTCCAGGTAAATGACATCCACAGCCTTTCCTTCATCCACCAGGCAGGTCACCAGGTCATAGAAGGAGATCAGGTTGGTCAAGCAGGACCTGCCTTTCATGAACCCATGCTGGCTGGGCCTGATCCCCCGGTTGACCTGCACTTGCCTGTTGAGTTCACTCAATATGAACCTCTCCATAATCTTTCCTGGCACCGAGGTCAGGCTGACAGGCCTGTAGTTCCCCGGGTCCTCCTTCCGGCCCTTCCTGTGGATGGGCGTCACATTGGCAAGCCTCCAGTCATCAGGGACCTCCCCTGTTAACCAGGACTACTGATAGATGATGGAAAGTGTCTTGGCGAGCTCCTCACTCAATACATACTCAATACTCCTCACACTGATCCACAGAAAAGGTTTTTCAAGCATAACTGACCAGCAGATGCCTTCAAAATATTTGTAAGAATCCATCAGGGAGATCATTAAGTCCATGTGAGAAATAAATATAAAGCATAGTTTAAAAAGAGTACCCCCCAAAATGATATTTGAAATAAAATTCTAATATTAAAAACCAAACCAAACCAAAAACTTCCATGGGACTTTTCATAGAAATCACTGTTTTTGAAATGTTGTGACTTAAAACAAAAGTAATAATGTTTATTAAATAGCATTTCAGTGACAAATTGCAAGTCAGCCTTTTCCAGAAGGGTGAGGAATTTTGAGATAAGCCTGACAGTCTGACAGGACATTTAAGCAAATGGTTCACAGAAGCCATTCCTGATGTCAATAAACTTCTCCAACTTCATAATTTCTCACAAGAACTTAATGTAACCACTTGCATCTATTTCATAGTCAAATTCACTGTAAAGAAATGTCAAGCAGATGAAAAGATACAGTGAGAAATCTGCAGGTCCTATTTGAAGAACGTATGAAGAGTATAATGTTTCTTGTAGCATCTTTCGATGGCCCAGCTCTCCTCTGTATGTTATACCACACACTGTGGTATGTGGGCTTCAGTCATACAATTTGATAGACCTTATGTACTCCTTTTAAATGAAAGATCTTTACAAATATATATTTGTCTCTCAAACTATTAGAAATGTGAGAGAATGTTTACAAAGATTGTCCTCTGTTAAGGTAAACGGACATATATAAACCAAGATATACTAGTAATGACAGATCTTTATTTTCTCCATTCTTCTGTCTTTTCACTTTGTGCAATAAGTCTACAAATAAGATTTTTCCTTCATTTCTATAAGCATATAATGAACTAAGAGCAGAGTATTAATGCAGTCCTAAAAGGTAAATTCTCCAAGTTTCAAAAGAAACACATTTCAATTCTCTATATTCTTTTCATATCTCAAAAGAAATAATCACCTGTTAAAGAAATCTTTTCATGGGCTTCAGTGTATTTCTCAGTTCTTTCAACATGCTATGTATGTCACAAGTTTGCTAAAACAAATAAAAGATAACATATCTGTTGGACAGGAAATCATAAAATGTAAGTGCTCCCAGTAGCAGCACTGGGGAAAGCACGGAACTGAGAAATGTCTGACACAAGTCTAAAGGCAAAGCTCTGTGCAGCAGAATAAGATCTACAAAACTGGAGGGTTTGATCCACATTTCCCATTCTTGAAACTCTGGTTTTGCTTTTAGAATTAATGAATCTTGGATAAATTTATTTGGATGAAAATGACAGATGTTAAATTTTGCCCTTAACTGTGCTTGTTGCATCTTTGTCTATGCCTGTAGGATGATTTTTAAAGCACACATTACTGAGGTAAACTGGAGTGAGGTGAATGCCAAATGTATGTCTAATAGAACGTGCAGAATATGTCTTTCTATTGATTTGAATCCATTTCTGTGAGTACTGCGTAGCCTTTGACACAAAAGCTCTGCTCTGTTTTGAAGTTGATTTCTGTGCTGCTATGTCCTCAGACTCCCAAAGGGAATTCCCTGCAAGGGTCCGAGATATTGTGTTTACTGATGAATGCTCTTCGCTGCCATAGCACAGCACAGAGACTGACTGAATTACAGCACTGCATTACCAAGAGATGTGGGGCTTACAAGCCTGTCACTTGAAAGGCAGCACATAGAAATCTGGAAAGGTCTTCAAAAGGGCGCACTGACAGATGTAATAGTGGAGATCTGTGAACACTGGAAATAGGTTTGGTTTTTTGTTTTTTGGGGGGTTACTTTCCTCATCATCAGTTAGATACTCCTTGCCTCTAATTAAGAAGTGAAATCTAATAGTGGCTGCAATATAGTGTTTAGGGGAAACTCAGAAGTTTTTGTATTCTGACTGTACTTCATTAAATGATGGCTCTGTTGAAACATTCAGCTTCTTACAGCTGAGACTGTAGCAGTATTTCAGTTCATTTAGTTGTTTTTGTTCTGCATTCTTTATTTCATGACACCTGTTAACCAGCAGTGTTTCTAGTCACTTTTTTATTGCTGTTCCTTTAGTTACAGAGAATAAACTTCAGTTCAAAAACGTAGTAGGGGTTGGCAGAGCAGGGAAATAGGGGGCAGTTTTATGTGGTGCGTGTCTTCTGAATAGCACTGTGTGATGAATGTGTCTGTACTAAGGCACCTGGGTCCAAGAGAAATGATTTCATAATTTCTTTCAGGTTTTCATTCCCTTTTTACATTCTTTGCCTTATTTTTGCTTTTGCTTTATTTTAATTACTATTTCACTTATTAAAAATGTCCACATTCTAAAATTAGCTTTTGTAACTAGGATGGCTTCACCTAACCAAATTTATCTGGAATCTTACATTAAGTGTAAAGAGAGGTCAGTAAATTTTCTCTCAATAACCTGTTCCCATGTGTATTGAAGGAAATTTACTCTTGAATGTGGATTCTCCTTGCTCAAAATTAGCAATATGCCCACTTTATCAAATTTGGCATATAGTCCCTGCAGGCCAGCATAGGACATTTATCATAAATTAATCTGCCAAAACACAAAAGGGTTCTGGTATTTTTAAATCACAGTATCCTTTCTTTTTCACATTTGTCTCACTCTATTATTACTGTAAATAAACTGGATTCTTATGTTCATCATCTTTTATGACTTTATATCCACCTGCTTAGATTTGGACTCCTGTAACAACAATTTAGAGTTTGCTTCTTCTCATATATTTTCATACCAGTCAGGAATAACCAGAAACTTTTCCCAAAGGTTGACAAAAGTTAGCAGATTTACAGCTCATTTTACACAAGTCTTTAATTTTCCTGCCTTAATGAAAAATATTCCATTTCCTTGTCAAGTGTTAAAGTTAACACAAATGAAATATACAATGTTCCCCATTAATCTGCTGGTCAGTGTTGCTCTCCAAGTAATAAATCCTATGAGTGCTAATGGTAATCTTATGATGTATTACACTCATATCTTCATAAGAATATATTCATCTGGAATACTGCTCATCACCCAAACAAATCAGAATCCACAACTTTGTGGTGAGTAATTATGTATTTGGCAAGAGCAGGGCTCACCTGAGATGTGTTAGGAACTGAGACAAAATGCTCATTATCAACTCTTTTGTTCTCATTTATGTGAGAGAGAATCCCACCTGACTTTTGCAAACAAAAGCAGAATGGCATCTTAGGGAAGTGATTATATTTCACTATTACAAGCAACTGTGCTGGTTTTGGCTGGGATAGAGTTAATTGTCTTCACAGTCGCTACTACGGAGCTATGTTTTGGATTTGTGCTGAAAACAGTGTTGATAATACAGGGATGTTTTTGTTGTTGCTGAGCAGTACTTACACAATGTCAAGGCCTTTTCTGCTCCTCACACCACCCCGCCTGCAAGCAGGCTGGGGGTGCACAAGAAGTTGGGACAGCCAGGACAGCTGACCCCAACTGCCCAAAGGGATGTTCCATACCATACGGCGTCATGCTCAGCATGTAAAGCTGGGGGAAGAAGAAGGAAGTGGGGCATGTTCAGAGTGGTGTTTTGTCTTCCCAAGTAACTGTTACACGTGATGGAGCCCTGCTTTCCTGGAGATGGCTGAACACCTGCCTGCTGATGGGAAATAATGAATGAAATCCTTGTTTTGCTTTGTTTTTCTTGTTTGCACAGCTTTTGCTTTACCTATTAAACAGTCTTTATCTCAACCCATGAGTTTTCTCACTTTTACTCTTCTGAGTCTCTCCCCTATCCCACTGGGGGGCGTGAGCAAGCACCTGTGTTATGTATAAGGTATGTATAAACTGAAATATCTGTCTGAGAAACAGGATGGATTAGTTTGTGTTGAGCTGCTACTACTCTCTGAACAAACTAGGTTAAAGGTGGCTGGTGTATGTCTTCTCTACGCTGCAGTGATCACTCTGTCCTAAACCCTCAGCAACAGGCACATGGAATAAATATTAGGAACTCGATTCTTTTCCTAAGGTGCACAAAATAGGATCTACTGCAGTATAGACATACTTATGGCCATGTTTAAATTGTCCACCTGTGTTTTATTTCAGTAATACTACATGTTTGCCAACTTTGGTGTTAATAAATAATGAAAGCAGGGCCAGATTTGGTTGGCTGTTAAAGCAAAAGTGACAGTTTGCTTACTTGTTTGTGCAGCCAACTGTTTTGTCAATGCAGTTATGGCAATCTCGTGGGAAAATTTTAGCTAGAAAAGTTCCTGTTGTTGTTTGAGAATGGATCAGAGCTCCACATGTTCGTGACTTAATGAACAATGGACTGATGGAAATATGTAGATAGGGGCTCTGAATATTGTTGTGTTGTGGTAAAAATATAGAGGAAGCAGAGCAAGATGAAAATAGCCTACAATCCTAGAGGAATATTGGAGGTAATTATGTACAGTGCATTAAAGCATTGTCTTATAACTTCATCTGTTCTTCAAGGGAAAGAAATGTTAAAGGAAAGTGCATATTGAATGCTCATCAAGCTTGAGAAGACATTGCAGGGATTTTTAAGTCTTTCAATTATTTTCAGTGGAAAACACATTTCATTTTATATACTGTTAAAGATGACAATAGCTAGGGTATCATTCTACTGACTGAAAGGAGTTGCATTTCAGATCAAGGATCTGCTTTGGGGTTTGCATTGTGGATGCCTTGGGCTGATTGTCAAAAATCCACGTGTGAAGCTTCCACTTACTTCTGTTTAACAAACTGAGGAACCGCCTATTCAATGAAGCTTTTGTGGGAACCTGCTTTGCACAGGGGATGTAAGAATGGCTGAGAAGGATCTCTGTGCTGCTCCGAGTGAGATCCTGTTGAGCTCAGCAAAGACAGGGGAAGGCTTTTTGGGCACCTCCTGCCTTGCAGACTCCTCAGATGTGTATTGTGGAATCCAGCCTCAGCTGTAGTTTCAAAAGGCTTACTTTCAGCTCAGTCTTCTTTCATTTCAATAGTGATGGCATGCTCAGGAAGATAAGAGAAGGGCGTTGTGCTTTGATACAGCACTAGATAATATCCCTTAAACATGATTAATATGAAACTCAGTGGCCCAGTCCAAAACACCTAACCTGCTCTGTGCTTAAGATCATTGATCAGCCTCATAAAGTTCACCATTTTCACATCTCTCACATTTTAGATAATGAGCTTTATCTCTAGGAAATAACGCTAGAAACCATTCTTCTCCTATTTCCTCCAGCCCAAACTTGTAAAGTTTAAACTCAGGAAAACAAAAAGGGAGGAGAATTCATAACCCCCGTAGTATGAATTGAATCAGGAAAATGATGACTTTGGTTCTGTTCCAGCCTGGGTCTATTTTCAGTCCTGCCTGGAGATGCTGAGAAAGCTGAGGTCAGAACACCAGGTACTGAGTAGCCAAGCAGGGCAAATATTTTTATCCATCCTTACCTGTCATTTCTCTTCTGCTGGTCATTTCTCTTCTAAACTCTTCATACCATGGATTCCCAGGCTTCTCTCTTAATCAGTAGAGGTCCTTGTAAGGCAGATATGTTATCCATAAACTTTCTATTATTGTCTTCATGCAACAGTTTACACTGGTGAGCTGTCTGTGTGTTACATCATTACCACCAGTGTTGTCTCATTCTTTCCTTTGCACCCTGGTCCACTTGAATATATATCTGCTTTCTTTCATTTCAGACTGCAAGGTTCTTGGGGCAGAGGCCATCTTTCCCGTCTGTGTTTGTACTCACAGAAGATCTGTGGTACTGCAAATAAATAAAGGAGGATCATCTGTGCTATTCTAGGCTGTGAATCCTATTGAATTTGAAAGGAACAAATAGTTCTAACAATTAACTATTGTAACAAGTGGTTCTAGATGAGAAGAAAGCACGTATGTTTTTCCTGTCAAGTGCTAGCTATGTCTAGAGGGGGAAGAAATGATGCTGAAGACATGACACTGAAGATATGACACACAGATGTATTCTGTAAAAAAGACTGCACTGCTCCTACTAACTGTACTGTAATCACACTTGTAAACCCATGCTATCACCCAGGGTCACTTTCTGCAAGGCCTTCAGTCCTACAAGAGAAGCAGGAGACAAATAAGGACAGCGTCTACAACCAGTGTTACTCCCCCCCACCGCCTCCCGCAAAGTTTCCCTGTGTTATCAATGTTTTTAAAATCATGATTCTTATAAATATTTGGGGGACAAGGGAAAGGAAAGGCTACATTGTACTGATGTTGCTATATATAAAGATCAAATTCTGCTTTCTGAAAGCCCTTTTAACCTGCATAATTTCAGAGAAAAAGCTTGAAAACATGACTTCGATAGGTGAAAACATCAGTACTTTTGCAGTTCTTATCTGCTTTCTGGGTTGGTTGAAAACCAACCTCATGAAGTTCTGTGAAACCCACGTCCCCTGGTGTTCTTGGTATTAGCACTAACTTGACTCCCTGTCAAGCAGGAATAAAGCCAGCCTTCAGCATGCCTCATCCAGCACCATTAGAAATGGGGTTCCATGTTGGACTGCAAAGTAATTGGACAGACACTTCTTAACAATGTGCTCATCCCCTGCCAACTCCTCCTAAGGTTGTCTTTTTATATGAGTAATTCCCAGAGTGCATTTCTGGAAATCAGCCCTCTGAAAATGATGTCTTTAAATTGCAGTGCTCCTGAGACTGTTCTTCTGCTTGCTCATGTTGTTACACCATTGTTTCTAGCTGCTACCACCTTAACTTTACTGCATTTTCCCTTCTTATTTCCAAAGAAGTCATGCAGGTTCAGCCTGGAGAAGGAGTGTTCTCCTCCACCTCTTTCCCCCCATAATACTCCATTCCTTTTATACTGGAACTGAGCAGTAAAGGTGACATTTGTCATATGCAGGAGGAACTCATTATGCTGCAGATTTGAAGCATTGATCCACTCCCCTTTATACTACAGATCATTGCTCTTCCTTTTGCTAGCTTGTCCCCAGTGGCAACACAAATGTTTCCAGCAATACAATTCTTTTCTGGGGTTTGTTCACTGTCACTGCTGAAAATTGCTGGGTTTTTCAGGAGAGCCCGGGCTGCTCAGTTAGTTAGGATAACCATGGCTACAAGAAAATGTTAAGTGCTAATAAACCTAACTGTGGGTCTCTGCTTCAGAACTGCAGTCAGCTGGCACCTTTCAGAAGCAGTTCAGAAATGGCAAGGCAGATATTTCACTATCAGATTCACAGAATCACAAAATTGCTGAGGTTGGAAGGGACCTCTGGAGATTGCCTAGGTTAACCCCATTGCTCAAACTAGGGTCAGCTAGAGTAGGCTTGACTCTTCATTTCGTTCAATTCATCTGGCACTAATTATTCTAATGCAAATTTTTAATTTGTTTTCTTATTTCCCTCTGAAATGGGGACTAGATATGTTTTTCAGTTGACATACGTGTGATGTTTATCCTGTTTTACAACTATTGATATAAAATAAATTGTTTGAAAAGTGATGCCTTCAGAGAAATTAACAAAGAGCATATCACATCTGAACCATAATTTCTGTGTTGCTAGGCTGAATGTAGCAACTTCTAGTCCTCATTTGTGAAAAGGGTTTCTATGACCCAAATTATCCTAGTAAATTCTGTACATTTGCACAGAGCTCCTGTCATTGGTAACTTATGTGTATATCGAAGTTCTCAGGGAACTACAGATATTTTTTACATAGACATATGGATAAAAGTTGTCCTATTGGAAGACATCAGAATTGACATAATCAAAGACTGGTAAGTCCATGAAGAAATTTCTTCTTCAATGATGCATCTTGCTTAGCTGTTTCAACTTTCTGCTGAAACTTTTTTCTTGAAATGCAAGCTATTAAAATAAGATTAAAAGCCATAAACAATATTCCATTTTCTTTTTTTTTTTTTTTTAATAGTGGTACTGTTTTTTTTTTTTAATTTTTGGTCCCTTCAAAAAAAAAATCCTGCTTGGAAAGCCATTGAAACTCTGAAATCCAGTGTAAAAAATCCTGTGCTATTAAAATAGGGCTTATAATAGTAATGTCTGAAACTACAGTTTTAACAAGCTCAGTACATGGTGACATATATTGTTCATACATTGTGCTATGTGCAGCATGAGAAGGTGGAAAGTTAGTTTTCAGTCATGACTAAGCATCAAGAGATGTTATGATCAAATTAATTATTATTCGTGTTGGAACCAGATGGTCTCTACGATAAACTCTGCCATGAACTTTCAAAAAATTAGTGGACCTTTTTTACGGTAATTGGCCAACACATGTTGGGTGGTTCACTTCAGCAGATAGCTTTAGAATGTATCAAACCTATTTAGTAAAGTACTCATTGTCATAATATCTGAGCACCCGAATTTCAATATTACTGGATTTTGATTGCTTATTCTCCTGTCTTTTTCTTGTAAGACACTTTGTTTTACAGATACTATTGACTCAGCCTTATTGACTTGTCTAAAGAGTATCCTACTTGTATTTTTGAAATTAAAGGACAATAACTTCTGTGCTTATGTATGCATACCAAGCATTTCATGTTTTTCATGTCAGATGTGCTGGAACTACCATGCAAGTGATGTGCAATTGGTCAGCTCCTGGGCAAAAGTTCTGTTGCATGTAAATTGTATTAGTTTGCTGTATATGCTCAGATCCAGCAGTTCAGGCTTTATTTAATAGGTCCAACATAGCTTCCTGTGCATATAACATAAAATTGTTGCATACGTATCTTTCTTTGTCCCAGAGGCATGGGCAAATGTCCAAAAATGATTAGGCTGTGTACAATGTGTAAAAATAAACACTGTTCTACACTGGGAAAAGAAAGAAAATTGGCAAGTTTTCATTGTCCTTATAGAAAGGTTAGGCCATTTGTTCCCTTTGGATGTTGTGGTTCTTACCGCACTAAATGTAGTTCATACATATTTCCTCTATTTATCTGGGAGCTGTGCATTACATTCTAGTTGTGACTATCATATATTCCATGTGTCTTTTTTTGCTCTGTCACTAACAAAATGGTCTCAAAAACCAGCTAGCTCTCCATGTCAGGATATGAGGATACTACTTTTTGGAGACAAATTTATCTCATAACAGTCTCTGCATCTTAACATTTATTTTGCTTTTACTATGGGAAGAGAGCATATTTTATTCTTTTTCCTCTCCCTTCAGTGTAAAAATAGTGGTGGTAGTCCAAGACACAGAGTCTCTACAGGAAAGATGCACGTTTATAGACAGATGATTGTTTTTCAATAGTAATCAAAACACATGGTAGGTTTTTGGTATTTAAACGGAACTGATGCTTTCAGAGTACTAAAAATAACACTAAATTTTTAATTATGAATAATTCTGTCTGATGAAAGCAACCCCATTTTTCTTATTTGCAAATATTTTGTGAAGTGATCCATTTTTTGCTGAAACGTTTGGTACTAAGTCTTTGTCTAATAGACTGGATGAACAATTTTCAGCCTGTACTTACTCAATGGCAGGGGGTTTGGAACTAGATGATCTTTAAAGGTCCTTTCCAACCCAAACCTTTCTGTGATTCCATGTTTTGCCATTTGTTTCCTACTGCAAGAAGTGATAATGCATGCAAATGAATTAAATTTAAAATTCTAGGTTTAATTTTGTTACAGTAATTGATAACATATTTAACATACTCATATATGGCAATTGATCCAGTTGTCTAATTTTAGGAAGTCTTAGCCTGTTAAATTACTTACACTAATCCAGCATTTCACAGCTTTTAGCACATCCTAGTTGCAAAATAAGAGGTTCAGCTTAGAGTACCTCTCTTTCTCCTGTTTTTTCCAGAGATATCCTGTGTGTTAAAACACCATTAAATATAATGCATAAAGTGACGTGGAACTGGGAGCCGGTGCCACAACTGAGAGTTTCTTTCCAGACGAATGCAGTTGTCACTGGGCTTCAGAGTTAAGTTTCCTCTTTCCTGTTTTCCTTCAGTGCTAGGTATCTTACATTACTTCATATTTAGTGGCCCCACTTCCACAGGCAGAATGGAGAGTGCTTCAGTTCAGCCTGTTTTATGAAGAGAGGATGAACAGTTTCCTTGGAGGCAGAAGATATACTGTTGAATCTTCTCAAGCTGAAGAAGGAATTGAGCTGCCCTGCTGAAGTGCTGTAATCATTTAACTATTATACAAGAAAATGGGCACTCAGGTTACTTTCTGTTTTCAAAGCGGGGTGCTTTGGACTGAATGCAATTCTGACACTGACAGAGTGTTGCTGGCAAATTCTGAGCACACCCTCTGAATCCAGCCTTTCACCAGACACAGATGTATGATGCCTAATATGTCAATGTCATTTGGCCTTAAACGTCATGCAGCCAAGCAGGCGACAGTTCCTCTATGAATGTAGCAAATTTTAGGTGCCTAACCTCAATGATTTACTTAAGAAAACAGAGCAGGACTCCAGGCTGGCAATGTGAGATTTCTGAGGGTCACTTTCCCAGACATAAATGTCTTAAATATTATTTAGATAGGATTATATAAATCTGTTTTTAATCTGGCCTTAGGTTCTTAGCTGTGTTTTAGATAACATTAGGTCCCATATTCATACCAAATCTCGTATTTGTTTGCAGCAGGCTATACTCCTGTATAGGCTGTCATTTTTTCCTTCTTTTTTACTTTTGCCAAAGAAGTAGCATCCTAGTTTTCAGGAGGAGCAAGCCACCATACAAGAAGCTGCAAGGGTCTTGAGGTCTTCCTTTGAGGATGCAATGGAGCAACAAACATTGTTGGCATAGAAGACAGTAATGAAATGCAGCTGGGAAGAGCAAGCAAACTGGAAAAAGAAAATTCTTTCAGCCCTTGTTTTTTTTCAGTATTCTGAGTAAAGAATGCACACTTAAAGATCAGAAGCAAACAGGGTAACAAAAAAACCATCTGCAAATACATACACATGGTCATCTGTGCACCCCAAAAAGAAGTATTCAGGGAATCTAATTTTAGAAATGGAAATTAGGTTGGATAATTACCTGACTCTTCTAAGGAACCTTTGCTCTTAGCTCAGACTCAGCATGAGTGCATTATTTGGCCTACAGAAAATGTCAGGTAATTTGAGTTAGCTTGGCTTTCAGTTACAAAGAACCTTGGCTAATTTAAAGTACTTTGCATTTGCTAAGAGCATGCAGATGGATAGTCATTACAGATTGGCTGACATAGGGTAACTTTTTATTTTGTGTTAGCTTGCGTGGCTAATCCTTTTGAGTCAGAGTTTACTGTTTTTCTCTAGTTTTCACAACATAACTTTTTATTTTTAAAGGGAGCCAAGACAGATTTGTAATATAACATTTCAGATTTTCAGTGTCTTTTTTTATGCTTTTGATGCCATTTTACATAAATACCTCCATAATCTGCTTATATAAACAGGGCATTTATGAACTGCATGAATAGAAACAGCTATAAAATTTCTTGGCTTACACACAGATTAGTTCATTTAGCTTGTAATAAAAGGGAAATATTTTCAACATTACAGTTGATGTTTTCTGTTTGATGGAAATTATATCTTTCATTTAGATTTTACATCAGCAGTGTATGTTAAAACTCCCTCTGACAATTATCCCTTTATATCCTAAATCTACCTACTAGAAGTACCATAACAAAGTGACACTGAATTCAGTATAACCCTTTAATAACATCTACCAAAAGAAAGGCTGTTTTACCAGGTGTTGTAACAAGGGACTGCAAAATGGCAGACAGTTAAAGTAATGAAGATCTTTGCCTCCCAGGTGTTTACATATTTCCTATCACATTAGGACAACGTTAACTGAACACTGGATGCTACTGCAAAACAAATCATTACTGCTGCAGTTATCCATGCTTACCTAACACCTTAACTGTTGGGGCAAAGTAACTAGTTACATTCACTGGTTTGGGGTTTTGGTTTTTGGTTTTTTAATATGCAAAAAGCCCCTTAAAGACTCAGATAAATAAAATGTGGTTTTTAGCATTTTAATCTCTAAATTTAAAGTAAAACTGTGATTTTCAGTAAAGTAAAAGCAAACAAATGTCTTAAATTTAGAATAATCCCATATATTCAGAGCAGTCCAGGCAAAATTTGAGAGCGAAATAACTTTGCAAGTGGGATGTCATTCTGCCATCTTTTCCTCATCAAGAGGAGCTCCCATTAGTATTGAGCAAACTTTTTCTTTTTTGTCTTCACATGTTTCCTTTTCTCTGTATGATGAGCTCATCACTGGTAATGCCAAGGCATCAGCAGCCAGCCCCTCCTTGCTGCTTTCCAGCTCTGCAGGGAGCGAGCTTAGTAGTTGCTGCTCAGCTTGCTTGCTTGCTTGCCGGCTGCTGCCCCGTGCTGCTTCCCAGCAGTGAGCGGGCGGACGCGCAGCCGGCATGGAGCTAGGCACAGAAGAAAGCCTGGTGACATTAAGGTTTGTAAGGCTGTTTGTAAGTGAGGCTGCCCCTAGCAATCCACTTCCCCACAGTCATTGCCTAAACTGCTTATTTCTGTAGCTGCCTCTGCTGAGGTTTGATGGACTGTGTTCAGTAAGCAACAGGATCCAGGGAAGCGGGGAGGCATCCTTCCTTCCATGGCCTTCCTAGGGAGGTAGCACAGAAACCCAAAGCACTGGTTCAGTTTCTCTGGAGAGAAAGGAATGACTCCTGTTGAATTTAGTGGCTCTGGATCCAGACTCTGATTCATGACACTGTATTTAGTATCTGCTAGAGGGATGGCAGAAGGGGCAGTAGCTGCATCAGCTATTCCAAGTTAATCTACCTGTAATAAGGAGCCAGCACTACTGCCTACGGCAGTATTGAATAAAGTGCTGCTAATGCTTCCAACCTAGCCAAAATCCAAGATCTCATATGCTTTGCTTTTTATGAGAAACTGGTAATTGCTAGCTGTAAGGTAGTGAAAGTCACGTTATCTTGAAACAAACTTCCAGAAATGTTTTCTCTGATCCAACTCTTTTAGCATCAACCTGTGCAATGACTCATTCATATTTCTGCCAGTTACACAGCAGCGTGGCTCAGGCGGTGCTGAAATGTCCTCCTCTCTCTGAACTTGAAAGCAGTCTCTTGTTTTTCCACCTGAGCTGTTGCTCGTCCACCCACAAATCACAGTCCCTTCCAAAACAATAATTGGCAAGGTCCCTCTGTTCAGATCATATGAGAAGCTTTTGGGTAGAACTGCAGGCTCAGGCATATGTCCTTTATCACTATCATATATAAAGCGCAGTGGCTTAGACCTATGAATTTAAAGCAGTGTGAATTGCATCTTTATTCATTGAGAAAAACATAGACTGGCTCGTTTTTTAACGTCTAGCTAATGTACCTACTCTAATAGTACCCAGTGATATGTTTTTAATGTTGGCATCTGCCTGTACCAAGAAAGAACTTAGCAAGCACATAAAAAAAGACATCAGGTTCTGCCAAAATTGCTTCTGTAAGCTGTACCATATGGTCAAAGATAAAATCTAATATTGGAAATACCAGTTGTTGCATTGCTAGCTTGAATATACTGGGGAAAATAAAATATTTACTGTGAAGGATTCATAATTTGACTTCATCTCTTCTGGTTTTATTGCAACAAATGCCAATGCTACTTTTTCTGATCATTCAGCTACTCATTAGGTCCTTGGCAGATGTAATACTCCTCTCGCAGTTAAATTTTAACAATCAGACTTTTCGCTTTCTATCAGAGCCTCAAGCAATTAAAGCTATCAGAAGGAAAAGTAACTTGTCAGATAACTGAACCAGCCTAACAGCAGACCATTCTAAATAATTTCTCCAGTAAAAATGATTTTATAAGGATTTCTGGATCCCTTCTGAGCTACATGGAGATTTTATATTCCCAAGTCTACTTTACTAAAAAATTTACTTGAAAGTTTAGTCAAGTCTGCTTCAAAAACCAAAGAAACTGCATGTTAGTTGATTTTTTGTTCTCAACATTAACTAAATCCATGAAATGAACAATGGATGTTGTTATTTATATATATAAAGATAAAAATATGGCTTATGTATACTATATATATATATGGCATTTCACAAAACACAGCTATTTAAACACATCTTAGCTACTTAAGAATTCCTATATGGCTAAGGCACTCTGGAAAATTCTACGTGAATTTCAGCTGCAAAAAACTGATAATCTATTTTAGATCCCTGTCAATCAGCATATCAGTTTGTAGATAGGCTTGCATAGCCTTATGAAGAAATGAAGGAGAAATGTTCCCCCACATACATAGATACCACAGAAGACAGTCTTAAGAATTTTTTTTTTTAAATGCAATCTTTTTCCTCTTTAGTTTGAGTGTGTTACGTAAGACTTAAAGTTTTACATATGGAATCTACAGCAAACTGGGATCTGTCATCACTGCCAATATTTACCATCTTTTATTAAGCAAAGTCGTTCAGACTAGTTAGTTCAGAAAGTACTAGAGCACTCATTATAACTCTTATCTCTATTTTTGTCTTGATCTGATTCAAATGCAATAAAAACGTGTTCCTAAAAGATTGACATGTTGTCACTCTAGGGGAGTAGTTTTAAAAGCTATTTACGATTCCAAAAAAGACTCGTAAATAATTGGATCTGGTCCAGTAGAATGGTTGATTAAATACACTTATCCAAATCGTGGGATTTGGGTTTCTACTTCTTCTCTTTCTCTTTTTCTTTTTTTTTTTTTTTTTTTTTAATTTCTAAGGCAATCGAGATGATAATCACATACTGCTGTAATTCTCTGTGAATTAAGAACAAGATGAAAGATGTCCATAACTAGTTCATGCCTACTGAGGAGCTTTCTTTGAAACACTATTTCAAAGCTTGTGATACCAGTGTTCCCAAGTGTTTCCCTTGAGCTGCATAGAAGAGATGAGAGTTGGAAAGAGTAATACTTTGAGCTGCTTTTCAGAAACATTGCTAATATACCTGTGTCAGTACAGCTCAGTGTTGAAGTTAATAAGCAGGAGATGAGAACAGTTGATTTCTCTGAGATGGCAATATATGAGAGAAAAATAGTCTGGAAAATTCTTATGTAAAATATCAGAGTTCCTAATGTCTTTTGATGGCTCTGTGTAGACAGAACAACTGGCAGCATGTTATCAGATGCAATTATGCAATGATTTGGATTAGACCTGGTGGGGGCAGGGGAACGAAACCGTTTGTATACTTACCTACATGCATACACACACATATGTACCAACACAGGCACAGGTACTGCCACAACTTTATTCCAATAAAACCTGAAATGTTTAGTGACCATTTACAAATTTGCGAACTTTTTTCAAAGAAACTACTACAACATCTCACTCATAAGTAAAAAACTGTTTTCTTTTGGCTGTATTGCAGTATTGGTTTTAGTCATGTCACAGTCTTTTGCTCCACCCTTATTTGACTTCTAGGAAACTTCAGTGCAACGTTTATCAAAGTACCTTTTTTTTCTTTCTGGAAGCAGATTAGGGAAGTTTTTATTTATTTTTTAACCCTAGTTTGTGATCAGTGGCCACCGAACAGTGCTTATTTGCCCAGAGAAACCCCAAATCCTACCTATTTCCAGTTGTTTCAGCCTCAGCCACCTTATCTAGTTCCAGGGACAGTGCCTGTCATCAGCTTTTTGGGGAGCCAGGAGCATCAGGAGGCCAGGCATCCTGAGGATGGGTCCTAAGATTGGCTGGCAGTTTGCCCCATTTATTGGAGATGTGAGACTATCCTGTCCATTGCTCTCAGTTGTTCCTTTTGGTTACTGCTGTATGTCGGGCTCTTGTTTCTCTCGTCTCTGCATCTCTCATCTGCATCCTTGTTTGCATCTCCTCCTCTGCGGTCTTGGTTCCTGATATTGGTTAAGGCTCCTCTTCTCCCTCCATTTGCTGTCTTAATTTTTGGCTCCTGTGCTCTGTCTCTTCACACCTGATTCCTGATCCCTGATGCCCTGGCAGAGAACCAATTGCTGTGGTGACCGGTTTGTCCAGCATTGTTCAGCCCTGTCTCTCCCATGCCTCTGGCCCTGTCTTACTCAAAGTCCTCAGCTTTCTGGCCTTCACCTGGTCTCTTGCAGTGCTGCTGCTTAGCTCTTCAGCTTGGTGAACCCCAGCTTGACCAGTTTCCTGAACCTTGGTTGTCTCCTGACTGTGTTTCATACATAGCTATACTCAGCGGCTTGGCTCAATGCTCTGCTTCTCTAGCAGAACTTGGATCCCATTTCAGTTGACACCTGTCTTGTTGCCTTCCCATTCCAGCTTGGCTCTAACCTATAGGTCTAGCTGCTGATACTATTTTGGGGATCTTCCAAAAAGTTTAATTCATTCCTTCATTGGAGATGATTATTCTTATAAGCAGAATTTTTCTTGAATTTAGCAGCAATGAAGATATTTTTTTCTGTAGTAGATTTCCTTTTAGACTTCTTAAAATAACTACCAGACATGAATCATTGACTGATGGGTCTTTAATGCTCGTTGTGGGAGTGAATAATTGATAGCTGTATAGAACTACAGAAAATTGTATCTCAAATGCTTGTCTCATTGACAAGAGACAGCTGGTACCCAGATCAGCTATCTTGACTTTTACTGCAAATTGCAGGATGGAGACTTCAGGATTAAAAGTCACCTATTTTAGCAGTGGTCAGTTAAAGGTTCCAGGGAGCTTGCTCTACTGAGTATGTCCAGGTATTTGATATAAATGGTGATACTGTACATATTAGCTGTCAAATGAAGATCAGCACTGCAGTCATATCAGGATGGAAGAAAGTCATGGATGACATTTCTAGCATAAGCAGCTGTTTATTAGGATTAAAAAGTACTAAATGTGAGCATTTTCCATATAAATAAAAATATTTACTATCTTGATAATATCTTCTTTTGAATTCAGGATTGGCTTACAAGACTACACCAAATCATCTCACCAAAACATTTTGAAAAGAAATCCTAAAAACCTCTCCTTTTAACAACATAAAGGCATGATCATTAACACAATGTTAGTAAGATTGTAACACATCCCTCTCCACATGAGAAAAAAAGCAGCTTTACTTCACCTTTAAGCAAAACAAAAGGGCCATCGGTTCATCCCACTGAGTTGAGGCCCTGCTGGAATCTGCTTGTGGACTGTGGATGAATTTTCTTCTGAATGAGAAATCTTCTGATTAATATTTTAATTTAAGAAATTTAATAAAATCTGTGCCCATTCTTTTTACATTAAAAATATCTGAGTATAGTCTTTATCTATTGATCATGTGTGGCTATGAGAATATGATGATCCTATTTTATTCCCCAGATGAACATCTATAAATGGAATACTTAGATCAGGTATAGATATTCACCTCAACGCAGAGTGACTTAACATCCTGGCAAAAAAGTGTCTGAATTAGTGAAGTTTTCTGGTTTTATAGGTTAGATACTTAGAGAAATGTCCTATGGAAGGATTGTCCCCCCTAAAATCTTCCTATTTAACTATACATCCTTGACATTTATTTGGCAAAGATATTTTTCATCTTAGAAGAGAAATGCTACTCCAGTTTCATTTTTCACATTCAAAAATAATTTGTCCCAGCAGACAATGCTGTAGATTAGATCATAAAACTGAAGAAAAAATCAGTCAAATAATTTAAAAACCTGCTTAGATTCCTAAAAATGGCAAAACTTGCATAATTTTCAACCTTTACAGCTGAAGAATAAGGTAATAGAATAAATTAGGTGAGAATAAGGTAACAGAATAAATTAGGTGATTCTGATTGGGATTTGGTAATGTAGCATATAACGTCAGGGGCTACAAACTGATTTTTGTCAGTTATTCATCTGCTACAAGGTAGATACATTCAGGTACACTTTAACTGAGCTATTACAGCTTTGCAATAAGAAAGTTATTCTGAAGAAATTGAAAAGCTTTGATGTTTCATTGAAAACAGCACTGTTTTGAAATAGCCTTCCCTGAGGACCTAGCAAACAAGATTAACACCAAACGTATATCTGTGGCAAGCATTTATTTGCCCTATAATGTATATCACTATAAGCACATAGATTCATGGTATTTTTAAATTTGAATTTAAGATGTAGACTTGCAATTCAAGACTGTGGAAAAGAGCATTTGATAAGCATGATCCTTGTGGGGAATTTGCTGCTCATTTAACTGTGAGCTTTTGTAGCTCTTGGTTCATTCCCTGTTATTTGAAGCGCACCCTTGTTCAGACTGACAACAGATTTTCAAATGTACAAAGAAAGTCAGGCATCCTACAGTCTGATAGCCAACTGAATAAATTATGTTAATCTTTATGCCTTAGGAAAGTTTCTGCTTAAATAATGTTTCTTAAGCACCCTCATAACTTTCACTAAGGTTTCATGGTTATTATTAATACCAGAAAAGCATTGGATATTGAGGCCATAGTTTCACAGGCCTTAACTCTGGATCTTTGCACTGCCATATCACCCATCAAAGTTGGGTGCATCAGTGAGCCCTTGTAAAAGAGGTTTATAGAGGCTTTTATAGCAGATTTATGGTGCATGTAGAACACCACCTGTTGTGTAATCCACTGGCGTATTAGTTAATCCCCAATGGAGCTTCTTGGTAAAATGGTATTTGGTCAAAAAGGTTTGTGCATACTTTAAATGGCAAACTGTTTATCTTTTATGGATACTGTGTGTAATGCAGTTGCAGCATTTTTCATGCAGTTCCTTTGTTTTTTATACTGTAAATCAGTGAATCAGTAAACCACTATCAGAACTAGCCTCTCAGCTTTGGATTAGGACTGGAGACAGTCGATGGGTGATATTCCTTTGGTTTAGTTGGAGCTGTGCCTGTGAAAAGATTTCAACTGGATAAAACCACAAAAGTTAATCTGTTCCCCCCTTGAAGTAGCAGCCAGGTCTATTCCAAAGATAACTATCTATTTTCTACATCCCTGGGTAAAGCTCAACCGTGAAAAAAAGAAAGTAACCGACTTTTACCACAGAACGTTTATAACAAAAATTTCCAATCAAAGGAATAGTTAATGGCTTGTGAGGAAAGATAAAAAGAGCAAAATCCAACCCAGTGTTATAAGGATTTATGGAGGAACACCAGGATTACTCTCTTACACATCAGTCCAGTTTTTCCTGTTCTCTCAGTGTCATTCTGGACACTGGCTCATGCAATGTTTGTGTCTTGTCTTTCCATGTTTTCACTCTCCACAGAGCATAAACCATGCCACACAGTTGTGTATAGCTACTGTTCTCTTGTCCCCCTCTACTCATTTGAATTCTCACTGGTATTTCCTTCAAGACCTTGACTGTGACCAGCTGGACTATAAAGGTAGACCTGCAGAAAGAAGGAAATCATGTTGCACTGCTCCTCCTGCTCTGTTCAGCTGAGAGAAGCACTTGACCTGGGGAGGTCATCCCAAACACAGCCTGGAATTACAAAAATGAGGATCCTGTCAGGCAAAATTGTTTCAAATGACTGGAGAATTGTCACTAGTACAGTTGGAAAACAACAAATTATAATACATGCTGCTTTTCCTTTAGAGGCTTTATTTTAAGTCAAATTATAAACCCAAGGCCTTTGGGATAATGATTTCAGCTGAGTTTATAGATTGCAAGACATTATGTTCCTGAGGTTTTTAAGGAGAATTTTCTATTTTGAAAAAAAGTTTTAATTCAAAATAAGAGTTCTTTTTTTATTTAACAAAACAAGAGCTGTTTTTACAGACAGGAGTAGCTCTAAACAGCCTTAAAATGAAACAACAGAATGCTAAGTACAGAAATATATTAAAAGAGGCAGAATGCAATTTGCCGCTAGTGTCACCTTCTGCGGAGTTATCCAGAAGGCAGCAGTGGGAAATACACAGTGTTCCCAGGCTCCTCTGTATGCTTTTTCCTCACATAATCCACTTCCTATGTCACTGAATATATATATACCCCTTATTCAGTACATCATATACCTTCATGGAACAGGTGTGGGCAAACCCTATTGGGTTATGCACCCTGACAGATTCACTACAGCAAACAATTGCAATCCTAACAAATCAGTTTCAAGTGAAGGAAGTCTTGTTGCAACCCCAGCCTACAAATACCTTTAAAATATAAGTCTGGAAGATATTAAAATCATGGACTCAATCAAGATGTTGATTTTATCACATATTACAATTTTCCCACAATCAATCTTTCAGTGCTCTAGAGGTGATAAATATCTGTTTCTATTTCTTCTAAGCACAGTGGCTAGCTACCTTCTCACCTCTTGTTTTGCAAACATCCCCCTCTGCTTCACAGCTCCCAAGCACATTTTTCCTCCCTATGGAGCTTGCTACTTCTGTTTCAGACCATAAAAATGGCTTGTATGCCAGAAAAATTACTTTTTCATTCAGCTGTATCTATCAGTCGAATAAGAGTTAATATGTTTTCCTGCACAGACTTTCTTAAGCCATCATGATTATAACATCACCTAGAGCTTTCTGTTCCCTGACATACAGTGAATGGACCACTTGGCCTTAGAGGAAAAAGGAGAGTGTGTTGGAATTTGCATAAGAATTCATCCCCTTGCTTTGTCTTGGTGGATTTTGCTCAACATATGGGGGGCTTTGATACTGAAGGAACTATTTCTGCATGGTGAGAGTAGCAGCAGATCTGAATTACCTCCTTTATATAGGAAAGAGATGCATTATTTTTGTGTCTATACCAAGCAAAGAGAATATAAGATCCCTTGCACTAAACTTAGAAAGAATTAATTCATATAGGATGAATTGTGTTAAATGTGCATTTGCATATGCACGTTTCTGGAACACTTGGGTTTTCTTCCTGTCATTATGTCTAATTAAAATGTTTGTAAACAGGCAGTGTTTTTGTGTAATGTGCCATGCAATATGTGCTTGGGGAATATCTTTTCAGCCAAACTAGTCTCCAGAATCTTATACGGGACAGCAAGGAGATGGAGTCCTTCCAAAGTAAAGCAATTAGTGAAGACTTTGCTGTAAGAGAGACTGATAGTGGCTTACCTTGCCTATTATACTGGAACAGCAATTGCTGCACTAAGAAGCTGGCCTGGCCCAGAGCCAGCTTGAGAGAAATGGGACATTGTTAAAGCAATCTGGGAGGAGATACTTACGGTGTATGGAGCCACTTACAGAGAGGCAGCTTCAGAATGGAGCAAGTACAAGAAGATAACAAAGTTGGAGCTGTTTCAAAAGGAATGGGGTTTTAGGAAGATGTTTGTGAGATGATCCAGAATGTGGTTTTTTTCTTTCTTGAAAAGCTATGTTTTATAGAAACAGAAACTTTCGTTGGAAATGTACCAGCCCTTAAGAAAAAAAGAAAACCCGCAACTCTTTCTGACAGCAATGGGAAGAGGGAGATAATGACTAATGAGTAATTGATAGGTTTGTGGGTAGGACTCTGGGGCTCTGAAAGACCCCCTTGGGGGCTGAATTCACAGCTATACCTATAACCTCTCATTCCATATTGCACGGGAGTTCTTTGACTGTCAAATGAGTCTTGGGAGGCTTGCCTCCATGAACTATCCAATATTTATACAAAGCGAAACAACTCCTATGAGTCAGGGGAGCACAGGGGACAGAGAAGGAGCCATATCCAATGTCTGACAGGTTTTTAGCTTAATTCGTTATTGGCAGATAGTGAGATAACACTGTCATATGTTTGGGCATAGGAACCTAAATGATGTTAGATGTTAGAACAGTTTGGTCAGGTTACTCCGAGATGCCACTTGACAACTCTGCTTAGGGCAGAAACTTTAAATTAGAATAATATGGACTCAAGTTGCAGCTTCCAAGGGGTCTGATAATTTAAGAGTAGTATATACCTGAAAAATCATGATAGAGGATCTTGGTAAAAAAGTCCCTGACAGGACAATGGGGAAGGGAGAATGGACTTAAACTTCCTAGTGCAGTTCTGATACCATGCAAAGTGTTTAATAGCATAAGCTATACTGACATACTGAATGCATGGCGGGGGGTGGAGGAAATTGGGAGGAGGAGAACTGTCTGAAATTATTTTTACGTTTGTATGTTGTTGGAGTTATCGATTCAAGTGCAAGTTAATTTTGGTCCTTAGTGCAAGATAATTTCAGTAAAACAGGAATGACACTTGAAAACAGAATGGAACCAGGAATTCTGCCAAAGAGAGGAATAATCATACAATCTAGGTATATGTCTGACACTGTCAGAGAGAAAAACATTTCAGCAACTGGAATGCATCCCTTTGCAATACCATAACTTAGAAAAAAAATTCATCCTGCTCACGCCTAGTGCTCAGTTAAAGTCCAAAGGTATGATGGAGAACCTTGTAAAATTCTAATGCATTATTTATGTAAAGTAAATCAATTACTATGCAAGAAAACACTCCTATTAAACTTGTCTAGTAGTTGTGCACAGGGGCTGTTCAGTTTATGAAATGCTGGCAGTCATTTTTGTTCTTACAAGCGCATTACCAAAGCCATCAATCCTCATTCCTTTTAACCCCCTTGTGGCACTAACCGAACAATCAGAGTGCCCCCCTTGTATTTCCAGCACTAACTAAAAGCTAATAAATTATTAGTTCAAGCCTTTTTGCTTTTAACCATATAGCTTGATACACTGTAAACAGAAAAGACAAGTGTAGGGAGCAGCGAAGATATTTGATTTCATGAATATTTGGCAGAGCACACTCAGATAAGCTTTTAGCTAGCAATGACTTCAGAAAATACAAAAGGCCTGATTTTATTTTGTTATTGTTTTTCATTAGTTCCTAGATGAGCTTCTGTAATTTATTTGATCACATCATGTAGAATTTAATGATTTATGGATTAATTTACCCTAATTTTGGCTTGCATTGTTATTAATTGTCTTGAGTACTTGAATACATTTGGACTCCATGGGGTGAAAAGAATATTTGAATTGTGTTTGGGTTTTGCTTTTTGCTGGCAATAAACAATAAAACAAGGGCAGTCCTCATCTAACCTTATTATTTTTCCTTAGCCTTATATGAATTTGAAGAGGAAGAGAATAGCAGTTAATGTTACACAGAAGCCACAGTGCTATCTTACTGTCTCTGAAGCAGTAGTATGCTTTCAAAGTATGCATTAATTTAAGAAGTATTACTGTATCTATTCTTTTTACATTTCCTCTTGAATGTAAAAGCAATTTCATGAGTGAGTGATGAACCTGCCTGACTTCAGATTCAGTTTAGGGAACCTAAACCTTCCCACTGCATCCTTTCTTACTGGGGGCAAAAGGGCTTCTAGAGTCTCTAACTCAGATCCCAGCTCTGCTTTTTCACAAATAATCAATTATGTTATAGAAAAAGAAATGCTAGCTCCAGAGAGCTTCCAAACTAATAGACAGGAAGCAGGATGGCAAGCAGGATTACAAGTCTGCTACAGGATCAGTCACTGAATACACTGCTTTCGTGTCTTCCTCCCAGTCTGTCCACTTTTTCTGAAAGGAAACAGAGGGCTTGCAGCTGATGGAGTAGAGTACATCTTTTTGAGGGAAAATATGTACATGTTGTTCCCATTTAACTAATTAGTTCTTGATACAGTACACTACTAAAACATAACTGTGTGTGAAAATTTTGCAGTGTTCCCAAGATAATCATGCAGCTACCTGATTTAAATACAATAAATCACATACAAATAATAAACCCTGCTATGTCGTCATCTTCTTGGAAGGACATTTCTCCCCAAACAGGGAACAGACCCAATATAAACAGGAGACAGCTTGGAATCTCAAACAAAAGAGCAAATAGAAATAATTCTGTTAAACACCCCTGAGCCAGATAAAGAGTCTTCGTTCAACCTTGGTGAGCACTGATCCCTGGGAGGATATGTGTTGGCTCCAGTAATGCTGTTTGTATGACTAAGTGCTCAGCCACGCAAGCAGGGATTACACAACTCTGTGTTAGAGCTCACCACAACTTTGTCAGAAATGTTTAACATTTATCAGAATGACTAATTTCTTTCCTACCACACTGCAGAATACCACATAGGACGCATTAGTTCAGAGGTCAGGAAGACCCAAATGGTTTTGCCAGACTGGTACAATGTATTCCATTTTTTGTCAGTATGTGTTCTGTGGGAGAGTATTTATATGCACTGTTTCTATATGAAATGAAATGAAAAAAGTGGCTGTTAAAGGCTCATTAGAGACCAAGATAGCTACTGATAGGCTGAATGTTGCATGAATCGTTAGTGTCTCTGAATCTGCATATCTTCTGCATAGTAAACACCTACTTTTAGAAGTGAAGCAGAATACATACCTCGAGAAATAATTTCAATACAACAGTTTCATGAAGGTTAATTTGCTATTGAGAACTTGGTTTTACTGTTTAGTCCAATATACTTTTCTCTGGGTTGTCAAATTACTTTCAGCTGAGAATTACTAAATGGGATTTTTTTAAAAATTGGTCAGGTAGTTTTGTGCTTTTTTATGCAAGAAGGTTCTGCTGCAGAACATCATAAGCATGATATTGGCTACTTGTGACTTGGTTTATAGATCTGCAAATGGGGCAAGAGAAAGTCAGTGTCCCTCTTCAACTCCTCTTTTCCCCTTGCTTATACAGATCAGAAAGTCAATCCAGCTCACTTTCAAAAAAATATATTGGGGAACACTCAGTGGAGCACCCCCATCACTAGATCAGAGATGGTGACTATATGAAAAGTTACCTTAGCTGCTGGCATGGCTGCAGCTGGATTGTGAACAAGCTGTGAGACTGTCTGGATGTGACTCTAGAAATGCAGGAATAATGTCTTTCCTCCCATCTGGAACAGGCAGGCAGCTTTAACAGCTGACACACAACAGTTTCCAGGGCCTAGGCTGTTGCAGTGTACACCTGAGTGTACTGTTTTTACAGAATAAGAGATTAATTTGCTTGTATTGTATAGGCATATAGCTGTACTCTTTGCATGAAAGAAAGTAGCACTATAGGGGAGGGAAACAGATGAGAAATAGAGTTCTTGCTGCCTTCCTCTACCACTAGCTCACCTAGCGAGAGAACAGTAATAAAATTCTGCTCAGGATGGTTGGTAGTGAACTGGCACTATCAGAAGAAAGACTTTATGCTTCAGAGGTGTGTTTGAGTTGTAGCAGTCCTCTGCTCAAATCCCAATGTGGTCCAGTTTAAATGCCATACCTTGCTCAGATGTATGTATAAAAGTCTCAGAGGTATGTATAAAACTGGTAGTTACCTCTGTCCTGGTTTCAGCTGGGATAGAGTTAATTTTCTTCCTAGTAGCAGGCATAGTGCTGTGTTTTGGATTTAGTAGGAGAAGAATGTTGATAACACACTGATGGTTTAGTTGTTGCTAGGTACTGCTTATGCTAGTAAAAGACTTTTCAGCTTCCCATGCTCTGCCAGGTGCACAAGAAACTGGGAGGGGGCACAGCCAGAATAGTTGATCCAAACTGCCCAGAGGGCTATTCCATACCGTATGACATCATGCTCAGTATATAAACTGGGGGGGGGTTGGCGGGGGGGACAGCGATTGCTGCTCAGGAACTGTCTGGGTATCGGTCGGCAGGTGGTGAGCAATTGCACTGTGCATCACTTGCTTTGTATATTCTATTATTATTACTATTAATATTATATTGTTGTTATTACTACTACTGTTTTACTTTATTTCAATTATTAAACTGTTCTTATCTCAACCCAGGAGTGTTTCTCACTCTTACTCCTCTGATTCTCTCCCCCATCCCACCGGGGCAGGGGGAGTGAGGGAGCAGCTGCGTGGTGCTTAGTTGCCGGCTGGGGCTAAACCACGACAACCTCAAACATTCCTAGATGTTTAGGACCATATTTTGAAACAGGTGAACATTTCATCTGCAGGCTCACAAAAGCCAGTAACCCATAGGTAGAGCAGAGGTATCATTTAACATGAGACAGGCCTCTATGTAGCTGTATGACACAGAGTCTTTAACACCAACATGCAGTAACAGAGTTTTGTTCTCCTTTCTGGCACTGTAACAGGAGGTGAGAGTTTCATCAGTTAGTTAAATTTAACTGATAATTTTGCATGAATAAAAGAGCAGACTTACCCTTGAATTCTCTGGATATGAATAAGTAATGCCCAACTGTTTCCAAATATATTTTAAAGCATTGTTTGTGTCAACAAGTTTATCTGAGGTGAACTGGCAAAAACTGTGTTATGGTTTGCCCAAAGTTTCTATGCCACTTGGTTCATCTATCCATATTTGGGTACACAAGGAGGACTCCATGCTTGAAAACTAAACTGACATTTAATAGACAGATACTGTGATTGCAGTTAGCATTCTGGCAGACTGGCATTCGGATACTTTCATTACATTACCTCCTTTGGCAACTGTGCTGAGCTATGAAAACTGTGGATGTTTTCAGATTTGTTATGTTAATGGCTTATTTTCAGGATCTGTAGCTGGAGTATCTAGACAATACACAGGTATGCAAGTCAAGAATAGTTACAGGTTTGCACATTGTCCAAAATAAAATGGAGGTGGGATTTTTTTTTTTTTTAATATATATGGAGTTCTTTGCAAATAACAATAAAGCCTTACCCATAAGTGTTATTGGTATCTTAGCTGAGTGATTTATACTACAGTCACCCCCAGTTTAGGAGGATGTCCAAGATTAATTAGGTAGTCACGGCAAGACTCATGGACTCATAGCAAGCTAGAGTTCATTCCATGGCTTTCTGATTGTGCTGCTGACTACTCATGTCACTGGATAGTGGGAAAAGTGTGTATAATAATAAAGCCATAAGTTATATATTACTGCAGAAGGAGTAAAGATTAGAGTGTCTGATGCATCTGGTCTCAAGGGGAGAAAGTGAAATTACTTTGTGAATCTTCTACGCTTACAGTCTTGGCATAAGCATTTAGAAGAATGTTGGAAAAGTCCTCTGTAAGCGTGACTCACTCTATGAACAAGAGGGAAGGGGCAAGCAAAGTGATGATAACGATCATATATTTGAGAGAGAAAGAAGAAAAATGATCAAAAGATAGAGTGCCATGCATAAAGGACATCATGCCATTGTGGTCAGTAAAACTGAGGAGAATCACTATGATTAGAGGTGCATCAGGAAGGAAGTCTGAATGTAATTTCACTGTGAGCTGCTGGGATTGCAGAGGAAGAAAAAGTTTGAAGGCGTTTGATTTTTTGCAGAGAAAACTTTAAATTCATACTGCCAATGTTTAAAATGTATTTTAGAGCAGTTCAGTGTTAGTAAAGATCAGTCTTTCAACTGATGCTATTCATAGACTAATAACAGAGCATCTGTGAGATGTGACATACCCACTTATTACATGCAATTCTGTGAAAAAGCTGAACGTCTAATTTGTATCGAAATCAATGGAAGTTGTGAATGTTCTGCTTCTTACAGAATGGGTTTTTATCTGAAAAAGGGGCTGTTAAGCAGTGTGACATTCACCTTTGCTATTGTGTTTGTGGAAGAAATCTATAGACAGCTCTACAGTGAACATTGCCTCTCTGTTATGACCTGGGGGGATAATATATGATAATTAAAATGGTTTATTATCCTAAGAGAAGAAACATATCATTATTGGCATGCAGTCATATCAGGTTATATGCTGCTGTTACAAACATTGTTACAACAGAATAATTCACTGTGAGTCTTCAGGGATCATCTCAGTGCCGCCTGGTCCTCGCAGGAAGGGCACTAGCAAGAGAGGGGGAATTTTTGCTGGATTTTGTCACCTACAGCATCAGCTCACAGCACCATGCACTTCTGTCAGTTCTGAGTGAAAAGCTTGCCAAACACAGAATAGTCAAAAAGCTTATTGATTAAGAGGGATGGAGATTCTTAAAAAAAATGAAGACTGAAAACCATTTGTCAAAATGTTGGCATATCTTAATTTGTTTTTCTAAGAAGATTTTATTGAGATCAGCCACCATTTTGCATGTCTAGGCTTCTCAGAAGAAGAACCTGGCTAAAGAAGATGCCACATTAGATGGGCTTCAGTAGAATTTAGGTCATATGAATTTGTTCCTAAGAGACTGTACGTTAGGTTGGAATGTTTAAGTTTTTTTCATGCCATACCAAATTTTCTTTTGGCGTACATTTTTATCTTTGCATTTTTAATGTTTTAATGTTATGGTTATTTTAATTATAAAATCCAGGATATAAATCCAGGTCTCAACCCTGTGACAGTAGGCAATGAACCCTATGATAAATTTTTTGTACATTTCTTTATAACTTGGATAATAGCCTTGCCCCAATAATTAGCTGTTAGTCTGAATTTCCTGGAGCTCATTTAGGGCAGTTAAAACCCACTGAGAAATATTGAAAGCAATGGAATCAGAAATTATGAGAATTATTGTGAGCATATTTAGTAAATAAAACACATCTAGCAAATTATTTAGTCCATTAACTAATTTCATCCATTAACTAATTAACTAAACAGGGCAAGGTGTTTGTGCAGTGGCCATTACATGGTTTTGCTCCTGATTTCATAGCAAATTACCTTTCAGAGAAGCATGTTAAAGAATGGTTACACCTTGGTTCCTCAATACCTAACTCACATTCTGTTAAAATCTGGGCGGTCTGATGTCTTCATGATAATCTTCTGTCCTTATAAATATTGTGCATCTTACAAAAGACTCAAGTTCTCTTCCTAAAGCTATTTATGCAGCCATCCAGCTGTATGATACCATCACTTTTCATGTCCATTTTACTTGCTTGTCTGTTTCTAAGTGTGATCTGAATGTTTTCATTTTTTTAGGTAATTCAGACCTCTTCTGTCCCAAAAGATGACAGTCTTGATTAGACTAGGTTAATTTAAAAGACAAAACAAATCTAAGCAGCTTCTTTAAAGTGATGTGCTGAGTTATCATAAGCTATTCCACTGTAACCTGCCAGACATACTGTAAGCAAAGGACAGGCAAGTGACTAGCAGCTAACACAGAAGACATTCAGATGAAAATGTCTTTAAAGGCCACATATCCTGGAAATTATATTTTAGAAGGTGCTTTTAAATGTTAACTAGTAATGGTACCCATGACCCAACAAAATACACTATTATGGTATTATGGTAATTTATAACCAACTGAACCTACGGATGCAAAATGCAATCACTGTGTTAGTAAGTACCTTTTTTTTTTTATATTTGAGACAGACAGGATCAAACCTTTAATTTAACAATACCACTTTATTTTCTCCCCACCCCAAGCCTTCAGCTGGATTTTGGGATAGTCAGAAATGTTCTTGCATGTAAAATGGACTGTATAAAAGCTCCCTGAGCATCAGTGGGCCAAGTCCGTATTTTTTGATTCATTAAATGAAACTCCTCTTAGCTGTATGGCTTTTGCAATGTTAGGGAATTAACTAGATTTTCTCTTGGCTCCTGAATAAGCAACAAACAGCAGTCAGCATCATTCTAATTACAGGCTGCTGTAAGACAGAAAGCAAATGCAGACTCAGATTGATTTACATACTGAATGAGCTCATTTTGCATTTTGATAGTTCTTTCTCCTAGATTTCTCTGAGCTGGTTTTATTTCTTCTTTACCCCTCAGTGCTTTACAATTTCTGTGCTTACATGATTTTATTATCACCTCTTTGCTCCAACACACTTCAGTTAACAGCAGCAACATCAGCCCATGAAACCTGGACAGTTTGAGTGGTTTTGCTTGCTCAGGCTGCCTCCAGCCTCCACCTCAGGACAAGGCACAGCTATACACATCTACTCCTCCACCTGGTTTCCATGGGAGGAAAGCTCAGGTGCACAGCTGAGATGAGAGCTGCAGCATGATCCAACAGGTACTGATTTCAGCACCTAGGGAACCACCTCCCCCAAGGTGCTACATCATGTCTTATCACGAAGGGCATGGAAAAGTGCACTTTTCGTGTTTCTGTACATGTCAATGTCAATCACAAATAGAAACTGCAAAATACCATGGGAGTAATTGTTGCTCTGCTCTTTGCAGTGCAAATTTTGAAACAAAGGTTACACTCAGGAAAATATGTGCAAGAGTGTTTCTACATCTTTGTTCTAAAAAGGCTGAAAAGCAAAAATAGCCATCCACATTGCTAATTATCTACTAAACTGCAGAGCACTTCTGAAGGGTACAAACTGCTAGTTGTCATTTTTGTGGGACAAAAAATAGTTTGAATAAAGCACCAGGGCACAATGGGGCTTATATTAGTGTGTTGGCAAATGCAAAGTGGGAGGGAAGCCATAACTCTTCTGCTATACACAAGGACCCATGCAGGTTTCCTGTGGTTCTGACATACAAAAGTCATGGAGGGACATTAGATCACTCACAGGCTGGTAATAAAGGCACCTTACCCAACAGTTATATCTTGCAGTCATCCTAGGGAACAGTTCCCCAAATAAATATTGAAAGATGTGTAGATAGCTTTGAGTTATTAACGGGTACATGGTTTCTTCACAGACAGAGTATATCAAACTTCCTTCCCCCTTCAGGGGATTCCCTTTCGTCTTCAGGGGACTCAGCTTCAACTGCTCAGCAAGTTGCCCAGGAGGCTGGGATGCAGGCTCTCCCACTGGCGTACAGCTAGCAGTGTTAGGCAGCAGTAGGAACATTTCTGTGCTCTGGCAAGTCTCAGATAATTCGCAGTCCCTTGGGTCCTGCAACCCTTTCTTCTTAAAGAGCACAATGGCTTCTGGATCACAAGCTAAATCATCCTTGGCTTTATTATTTCTTAACATTACATGTGTTAGCTATTCATACTTTTTGTTGCAGTGTCTTTTGAGGTATTCTTTGTGACTCTGAGTATCATTTGTGCCTTCACATATTTTCATATGCAATGAAAACTCATTAAAGAACAAATTCAGACACAACCTCTTATTTTTATGTGCTTTTCAGATTCATTGCAATTGCATTCTCTATTAAGTTGTTACTACTCTTGTCTACTCCTTATAAAAATACATCAGTATTATTAAAATTTAGTGTACCAGAATTACTATGAAGCGCTTTGGACTTTTATTACCATGCTTCCTTGTTTCAAAAACTTTTTTTAAAAACCTCAATATAAGACTCAGTCTAAGGAACTGTGATATAACAAAACTTGATTCACCAAGTGATTTCTCATAGCTCCTGCCTTTCTGTAATCCTTTTCCAAGCTTCCTTCAAAGGTTTAGGCAGTGGTGCTAGGGCAACATCTTTTCATTTCCATTTCCAATACCAGTATTTGAAAAGCTTATATAAATCCCTGCCCTCACAGCTTCCTTCCAAAACAATTGATTTGTGGATATAGTAAATCAAATAGATACTACTACCCGGACAATAGTATCTGTGAAAGTTTGTGGGAGACTACGGTCTAAGTATTATTCAGTGTAAGTGCAGATACTGCTTTATGGAAAATTAGTGTAAACTAACTTCCTAAAATATTTCAGATACTTTGGCCAGAACACTGAATCTGAGCTCACATTACTCAGTCAAACCAGATCCATATCTTCCTGTTGTCCCAGAAGTCTTCCTCGTAGATGTAATCTAATGCCCCAACTGTGTAAGCATTGAGAAGGAGCAGGAGGTTTCATTTGGAGCTAACTCTAAGATTAACTAAGGGTCTACTGCATTAGTTCAAATACTAGAACATTGTTATTTGTAATTCTATTTAGTAATATATTGGGATTCCCCCCAAAAACCCTTCTGATTAACCATTTTTAAGCAATAAACATTTTGGACCCTTTCATCAGGGCTTTGAACTAGGTTTGAAGGGGGAAGGGGATATAAATGGGCTCACTAGTGAGGAGCCCAGGGGCGGCGTGGCAACGTTGGGGGCGAAATTGATAGCCCATCTCAAGTGCATGTACACCAATGCACGTAGCATGGGCAACAAACAGGAGGAGCTGGAAGCCCTTGTGCAGCAGGATGGCTATGACAAGGTCGCCATCACAGAAACATGGTGGGATGACTCTCATGACTGGAGTGCTGCACTGGATGTCTATAAGCTCTTCAGAAGGCATAGGCAGGGAAGGAGAGGTGGTGGGGTGGCTCTGTATGTTAGGGAGTGTTTTGACTGTATAGAGCTCAACAGTGGTGATGACAAGGTTGAGTGCTTATGGGTAAGGATGAGGGGGAAGGTCAACAAGATGGATGTCCTGTTGGGAGTCTGCTATAGACCACCCAACAAGGATGTAGAGATAGATGAAGTATTCTACAAGCAGCTGGCAGAAGCCTGCAATTGCCAGCCCTTGTTCTTGTGGAGGACTTCAACTTGCCAGACATCTGCTGGAAATACAACACAGCAGAGAGGCGACAGTCTCGGAAGTTCCTAGAGTGTGTGGAGGATAACTTCCTGATGCAGCTGGTAAGTGAGCCTACCAGGGGAGGCACCTCGCTTGACCTGCTGTTTACTAACAGAGAAGGGCTTGTGGGAGATGTTGTGGTCGGAGGCCATCTTGGGCTTAGCGACCATGATATGATAGAGTTCTCGATTTTTGGCGATGTAAAGAGGAGGGGCAGCAAAACTGTTACCGTGGACTTCCGGAGGGCAGACTTTGGCCTATTCAGGACGCTGGTTGGGAAAGTCCCTTGGGAGGCAGTCTTGAAGAGAAAAGGGGTCCAGGAAGGCTGGGCCTTCTTCAAGAAGGAAGTCTTAAGGGCGCAGGAGTGGTCTGTCCCCGTGTGCCGTAAGACCAACCAGTGGGGAAGATGACCGGTCTGGCTGAACAGGGAGCTTTTGCGGGGACTCAGGGAAAAAAGGAGAGTCTACTGCCATTGGAAGAAGGAGGGGGGGGCAACTCAGGAAGAGTACAGGGATCTTGTTAGGTCATGCAGGGAGGAAATTAGAAAAGCAAAAGCCCAGCTAGAACTCAATCTGGCCACTGTTGTAAAAGATAATAAAAAATGTTTTTATAAGTGCATCAACAATAAAAGGAGAACCAAGGAGGATCTCCATCCTTTGCTGGATGTGGGGGGGAACATTGTCACCGAGGACAAGGAAAAGGCTGAGGTACTTAACGCCGCCTTTGCCTCTGTGTTTAATAGCCAGACCAGTCATCCCCAGGGTACTCAGCCCCCTGAGCTGCAAGACAGGGACAGGGAGCAGAATGGAGCCCTCATAGTCCAGGAAGAAGCAGTTAATGACCTGCTACGCCACCTGGACGCTCGCAAGTCTATGGGGCCGGATAGGATCCACCCGACAGTATTGAGGGAGCTGGCAGAGGAGCTTGCCAAGCCACTTTCCATCATCTATCAGTGTCGTGGTTTAGCCCCAGCCAGCAATTAAACACCACGCAGCTGCTCGCTCACTCCCCCTACCCCAATGGGATGGGGGAGAAAATTGGAGGAGTAAGAGTGAGAAACACTCCTGGGTTGAGATAAGAACAGTTTAATAATTGAAATAAAGTAAAATAGTAATTATAATAATAACAATATAATAATGATAATAATAATAACAATATACAAAGCAAGTGATGCACAATGCAATTGCTCACCACCCGCCGACCGATACCCAGACAGGTCCCGAGCAGTGATCGCTGCTCCCCGGCCAACCACCCCAGTTTATATACTGAGCATGATGTCATATGGTATGGAATAGCCCTCTGGGCAGTTTGGATCAACTATTCTGGCTGTGCCCCCTCCCAGTTTCTTGTGCACCTGGCAGAGCATGGGAAGCTGAAAAGTCCTTGACTAGCATAAGCAGTACTTAGCAACAACTAAAAACATCAGCGTGTTATCAACATTATTCTCCTATTAAATCCAAAACACAGCACTATGCCAGCTACTAGGAAGAAAATTAACTCTATCCTAGCTGAAACCAGGACAATCAGCAGTCCTGGTTAACAGGGGAGGTCCCTGATGACTGGAGGCTTACTAATGTGATGCCCATCTACAAGAAGGGCCGGAAGGAGGACCCGGGGAACTACAGGCCTGTCAGCCTGACCTCAGTGCTGGGAAAGATTATGGAGAGGTTCATATTGAGTGAACTCAACAGGCAAGTGCAGATCAACCGGGGGATCGGGCCCAGCCAGCATGGGTTCATGAAAGGCAGGTCCTGCTTGACCAACCTGATCTCCTTCTATGACCTGGTGACCTGCCTGGTGGATGAAGGAAAGGCTGTGGATGTCATTTACCTGGACTCCAGCAAAGCCTTTGACACCGTCTCCCATAATATTCGCCTTGGGAAGCTGGCAGCTCATGGCTTGGACGGGCGTACTCTTCACTGGGTAAAAACCTAGTTGGGTAGCCAAGCCCAGAGAGTTGTGGTGAATGGAGTTAAGTCCAGTTGGTGGCCGGTCATGAGCGATGTTCCCCAGGGCTCTGTTTTGGGGCCAGCCTTGTTTAATATCTTTATCGATGATCTGGATGAGGGGATTGAGTGCAGCCTCCGCAAGTTTGCAGATGAAACCAAGTTGGGCAGGAGTGTCAAGCTGCTCCAGGGTAGGATGGCCCTGCAGAGGGACCTGGACAGGCTGGACCGATGGGCCGAGGCCAACTGTATGATGTTCAACAAGGCCAAGTGCCGGATCCTGCACTTGGGTCACAACAACCCCATGCAACGCTACAGGCTTGGGGAAGAGTGGCTGGAAAGCTGCCTGGTGGAAGAGGACCTGGGGGTGCTGGTTGACAGCTGGCTGAACATGAGCCAGCAGTGTGCCCAGGTGGCCAAGAAGGCCAACAGTATCCTGCCTTGTATCAGGAATAATGTGGCCAGCAGGAGCAGGGAGGTGATTGTTCCCCTGTACTCGGCACTGGTGAGGCCGCACCTGGAATACTGTGTCCAGTTTTGGGCCCCTCAATACAAGAAAGATATTGAGGTGCTGGAGCGTGTCCCGAGAAGGGCAACGAAGCTGGTGAAGGGTCTGGAGCACAGGTCTTATGAGGAGCGGCTGAGGGAACTGGGGTTGTTTAGCCTAGAGAAGAGGAGGCTGAGAGGAGACCTTATTGCTCTCTACAACTACCTGAAAGGAGGTTGTAGCAAGGTGGGTATTGGTCTCTTCTCCCAAGTAGATAATGATAGGATAGGAGAAAATGTGCTCAAGCTGTGCCAGGGGAGGTTTAGATTGGATATGAGGAAAAATTTCTTCACGGAAAGGGTAGTCAAGCATTGGAACAGGCTGTCCAGAGAGGTGGTGGAGTTACCATCCCTGGAATTGTTCAAAAAATGGGTAGATGTGGCACTCTGGGACATGGTTTAGTCTAGTCTACCCTTAATTGGTTTAGCGTGGACTTGGTAATGTTACGTTAAAGGTTGGACTGGATGATCTTAAAGGTCTTTTCCAACCTAAACGATTCTATGATTCTGTGATCAGTAGTTTGCATTATTAATTTAGAACCTAACTTACTTTTCGTTCATCAATGTTCCTGGATTTGAAGAATTTTCAAGAGGTTGATAGTTGATCCAGCACAGCTAAATCATTTTAATTCATGCTTTTCCAGAATACCAGTGTGGAAAACTGTAAGTAGGAGTTAAGTGACAAGTGCATAATTAGGTGTGAATTGCCTGCACATTTATACAAAGTAAAACAGTAAAATATCAAACAATGAAATAAAAGAGCTTTTAAGGAAGACTATCAATATTTAAATGGCATGACTGCCAAATCATTAGTCATTTTCTGTCACCTAAAGTATAGGAGTGAATTTTTGACAGTGCCTTTTGGATTAATTTAGATTTAGCTAGGATGTGGAAGTAATATTTCATGAAGACTAGAAGCAGCTTTTTCGCAGAGTTGTAGCCATGGGTACAATAAAATGGGGTCTAGCGAGAATAAAAACTGTCTTCTAGAAGTTCTGTGTTTTGGGATAAAGCCAGAAGGGGCTAAGAGCATTATGAAATACTATGCCTAGGCACATAACGCAGCACTGTAAATGACACTGTGAGGGCTAGACACGTATGTTAGGTTGAGCAATGCTGAGCTTTTCTGTGCCTAAATCCCCTCAATCTATCAGCTTAATAAAGTTGACTTTGAATGCCTCAAAATAGCTTTGAAAATGGAAGAAATCATTAGAACATCACCTGCGTAGGAATGAATATATCTCTGGGATAGTTTATTGAACAGATGCCAACTTCTGTTAGTGAACAAGAAATTTATTCTAATCCACCATGAAATTGAAAACATGCAAGTAAAAGGCTATGGCATAACACAGAAAAGGCAATCAATCATTGCAGCTATCTAAATTTATGTTCTTCCATAATGAAATAAACAATCTAGAAGAAGACATTAAATACAGTAGGTAAGTGTCAAGTGAAGATGGTTTCTAAAATATGTAGGGCATATAAGATAAAAAGGAAAGGTAATGACCCTGCAGCAAAGCCTTCATGTGATAGAGAGATGACAGGAACCTTTGCTCACTGAGTCATCTCTCTGAAGTTCAGGGGCCTGTTTCTTTGCAAGTCTCTCTGTAACACACCTCTGTCAGATGCAAATATATTTATACAGCCTCTGCTATGCCTGGGCTGCTGAGGCCCAGCGAGATGAATGTTAAGAGGTTCAAAAGTGATTAATGAACCCTGAGAACACCAAGCTTAAAGGTTTAAATCAGGTCTTTTGGAAAGAGATTTGTTTTTTAACTTTGAATTCTCATCTTTTGTAGCTACTCCTCTCACTGTAAACACCAATAACAATGGCATTAAAAAAAGAGGAATGATGGGAAGGAAAACGTAGCGTTTAAAAATTATTTGGTGTTTCCTGCATATCCTGAGCTCCTTTTCTTGGAAAAACAGCTTAAAATTTTTCAAGTTAAGAAACCTAAAAATGCCAGTCATGTTTTTAACTCTTTGCCTAAGCAACTTGCCCAAGACCACACAGGAAACCTGTGACAGAAGCAAGAGAAGAACCTGGATTTCCTGAGCCTACTCCAGTATTGGAGCTAAGGGATGACTGTGTAAGTATTTGTGGGATTTCAGGTCTTCATGGTGAAAAACAGTGCCTGGTGAAAGATCCTACCTTTCTCAGTGACTGGTATCATTCTGCTCAGTGAGACTTTAGAAAAACAACTTAATGGCTTCACATAGGAAACAGAAAGGTTTGCTCGCTCGGGCAATGCTGGATGTGTCTGCTTAAGGGATTCAGGAAAAGAGTTACAAAAGAGTGCAATCACTCCACAGATATATGACACTGGCCATGAGCCTACAATGAGCAGAGCTGATAGGCAGCTACAGCCCCTAAAGCCTTCTAGTAAGTCTTCTCCTGTGCTAAAGTATGGTCCACTCATATATTTGAGGGGCCTTTAGGTTTATGAAACATGTAATTGTATGATGCCTTTATTCCTGACATCATACTTTCCCTTGAAGAACTACTTTTACAAAGTGACGCATTAGGACTGACAACAGTGAGTAAGTGTTTTCTGTTTTTATTTAAATCAGCAATTAAATCCATCCAATACCTTTCTAACTGACAAGCAGAATTTCATGTGGTGTAATAAAGGAACAATGACAACATAAAGGACACGGCGACCAGCTAGCAGTCACCACAGTAGCACCAGGAACATCAAGGTATTATCCTCTCACAGTGCTCAATTTTAATGGGTTTGTCAGACCAACAATAAGTTAATCTAACTATGTGGCAATTCACCAGCTCATCCACAAAATCATATTGTCAGTGAGTAAATAGGAAAATGATATGCTGTGTTGTTAGTGAAGAGGTGGATTTATCAAGGAGGAGAAATTAAGGACATACTTTTGCTAATCACAATTCATACCCATAAATATTTGCTACTGTTTTTCAGTAGATCTAAATATATCTTCCTGAGTGAATATGTTCTATTAGCTGGAATTTTATTCTCCACTTCTATCCCCAGAGAATGTTATCCTCCTTTGCTTATCTGATTTAGAAAATAAAATCTTTAAGCTTTGCCTCTTCTATAAATGCCTTTGCTTCTCCTTGGCATTTCCGGTCACAATGGTAGACCCTGCTCTATCACAGCACTCTCACTGCTGACACTATGCATTGAGCTCTCAGGGGCACAAACTGATGGTGTTGTTGTATGTCTAGATTAGCAGACTTTCTTGTTCTTAACTTTTCCTCAACCAAGCATCAAAAAATTGTTATGCAGAGAAGAAAACAAAAATGAATATAGCAATTCGTTCCCACCGAGGCCTATTCTCACTGCCAGTGCCTGGCATAAAGGCTTCTCAGGTGATATCATCTTTGATGCATAAAGCAACACTGTGCTGGCTTGTGAGCTCAAGGATGCAGCCACCGTATCAAGCTATGTGAGAAAAACCCCAGCTCAGGGATGCAGTAGGTGAGCATGCTCATGACAGGGCTTTTCTGAGTGCAAGATACAGCCAGATGATGAACCCTTGATGGATGAGGTCTGGCACATTTGGTCACAGGGGTGAGAAGAGACTGAGACAGTGCTGCAAATGGATGAGAGGGAGCTTCAACTGTGTGGCAGCAGAAGTCAGGGGTTAGTTATGTGAGATTGCTTGCTAGACTCGGTGTAATAGGGAACACAAAGACATACTCATATATAGTGACACACATAGCAGACGAGAAAGATCCTTACATTACCCTCCCTTCCCCAGCCATTACCTCCTTTTCATCCTCTTCTTTCACAATGCCTACTCAGCACTTTTATAATTAAAGTTTATCAATCAGTCTCCAGAATTGAAGTAGATTAAAGAAGATTTAAGCTACACACTGTAATAGCATTGAAGGAAACCAGAGGGCAAATAAATGCTTTCAAAAGCTAAAGCTGGGTGTTGATTAGTTATCTGTGTGATCAAGAGGCCATGAAAAAATTAACCTTGTAGAAGTGGAGAATATTAATTTATTTTCTGAAAGTTCACATCTAAATTACAACAAAACACTCTGATTCATTTTAAAGGTATAGTGCAGTCCTTGTTGCCTTGAGCACCGAGAGTGTTGTTTATCTCTACCTGTACAGCGCGTCTTTGATCTGTATCTGTGCCTTGTTTCCTTTTTGCATTCCTACAATCATAAGAAGTGATTCAGAACCCAGCGTCTGTTCTGAGTATTTATTGCATGCCATATTTCCATGACTTCCCAGTACAGAAGCTGAAATGGATTCATGCCCGTCTGGGAATCTTGACATTGCACTGTGCCAGTCTGTGCAGAGATTGTTCTGTCAATGTGGGGTCAGCTCATGAGCTGGCATCAACTGGCATAAAACCAAAGTCTTCATAAAAGGAACCAGGTACATTCTTGTGTAATGGTGGTAGAAATCAAGCAATTCAGAACAAGAGATAACCCCTCCCACTACAGACTTCCATGCAACTCATTCCTTCAGTAACTGAGAATTTCATCCACAGGATCTGTGAGAAGAAATTGCATTAGAAAGGGACTAGCTATTTAAATGGCCAGCGTTAATGATACACACAGGGCCTAATAATCGTAGGGAAATCTCCAGTGGTGGAAGCAGAAAAGAGTGTTCTCACAACCGAGAAAATGGCAAGAAATTTATGAAGTTTACAGGTTGAGTTCTTGAAGGTGAAAATTGCTAGGTTACTTGATTAAAGGCTCATCTCCATGAACATGAAAGAGGACAGAGGCACCACGACAGGGGAGGAACCCCAATAAAAGTCCCATGATCTGGTGGTGACACCCATCACCATGGTTCCATGGGAGAGGCTCTGTGGAGCACCTTTCAGACTGAGAAGGGTTATTGCCTGCAGGGGTATGACACTCCATATGGGTTGTGGGAAAAGCATTTTAGGATTGTACAAGACATTATGGGAATTTTAGGGGAGGAACCAGAGGGATCAAGGTAGATTGAGGAGGAACAAGTGTGGGAAAACAAGTGGATAAAAGGGTCTGGTTACATGTAATTAGGCTGCTGGTCAATATGTTTGTCTGGCCATTCCCATCAGCTGATCATTCCATTCTGTCCTCTCTTCTTATTAAATAAAATTTCTAACTATTTTTCTGAGTGAGGGACTATTCTGTGTGCCTGTGTGTGTATGGAGGTCTAAGTGCAGCAGCTGGAGCCACACCATGGGTCAGAGGGGTTGTGTGCCTGGGGTGCCAGCAACTGGAGAGACCAGAGTCTGTGCATACTGTGTGGGTGCGTGTGCCAGTGTGTGATCACTACCGAATATCCAGCTGGGCTAGCCAGCAAGTAGGGTAGAGGCTTGGGAGCCAGACACCAAAGCAGCAGAAAGTCTGGGCTGGATAGTGGAAAGACCAGAGGGTCAGCAAGTTGACTACCAGAGGGACTAGGAGTTCCAAGCCAGCTCCTGGGAGTCAGCTGAGAGACCTGTTTGCATGTCTGTGTCTGTGCACGAGGCAACAAGAGACCAGGAAACCCAAGGCCAGCTACTGGGCAGACTGGCTGTCTAAAGCCAGTTACTGGAGGATTCAAAATGTGTTTGTCTCTGTGCATGTAGGTCTCAGTACCAGCAGATGGACTTGGGCTGCTGGCTGCAGGGGCTTGCATGTCCGGGTGCCAGCAATTGGGGAAACTGGGGGTCCAGGGGCCAGCTACTGCATGGATCCATGTCATCTATCTGCATATTTTTCCCAGTAATGGACCTTTATCCTGAACTGCCAGAGAGGGGAACTGGATTAGGCAGTCTGTGTTGCATGAGTGTTTCTGTCTGTGTTAATATGTGTGGCTATCCATGTATATATGTGTATATTGTGTATGTGCACGTGTGTGCCCATGAGGAATACGTGCCACTGGCTGGACCAAGGAACATGGAGCAGCTGCAGCTCTGCCTCTCTCAGGCTACTGGATTCAGTGGCTCCTAATAATGGTGACCAACACCACATGTGTACAGGAACCAGGCCATTTATCCGTATAGTAAGGCATCTATATATTATCTATATGTTTGAAATATATCTGCATGGTTAGAAATGGCACTTATACTCAACAAGACTTTTCCAAGATTAAGTCAATTTTAAAAATGTCTGTGACAGAGAAGTTTGTGTCACCAACACAAATTCCCTTTTTAAGACCATAACTGCTAAAACACATCCTTGTGACCACTAAAATGATTTTCCTTCACTTAACCCAGACAGTCACTTCCAAATTCTGGAAACCACACAAATCTCTCTCTTGCTAATGGGAAGAGCACCCACCAATGTGGGAATGTTTGGGAGCCATCCTGTTCAGCACAAAGCAAGCTTTGGAAAATATTACCTGTCATGCCTAGTAAGATGCTTTTATGTAGCAGTTATAAATGCCAATAGCCATGGCATCAGTAGATTGAAATGTGGACCTTGGCTTCTGGGGTTTTTTTTCATTTTGTTTATAAACTGGAACACAGGTGGGTCTATCTGGGCATTTATTTTTAATATCACAAGACAGTTGTCTCCAGAAATTTTCAACAACTAGGCAGTATGTGATGAGAGATAAAGGCTCTCAGTGTGAAAAAAATCAGACATACCCCAAGACAATGATCTTCGTTTAACCAGTGAAGTTGGTTTAACCACGTTTAACCAACCGGCTTTTTAAAATCTTCCTATAGGGACAGCCTAAGAGCAATACGATGCAAGTGTTATTCCTGTCCTTAGGGAGTCTAGACATCAGCTCATATATTTCATTTTTCAACACTCGCACGAAAAGCTTACCTCGCTTATCAGCACTTCACATGACCCAGAATTACATGTATTCATGGAAAGCTGCCTAGTTTTTGGCCATCTGGTTCATCTTTTTGGCAGTGCAGGATTGTTTCCAGTATTGTATCTAAGGCATTAAGCAAATAACATTAAACATCTTAATAGAAACAGGGAGAACCTGAAATGCAACCAAGTCTGATAGTCTACTAAGACTTTGAAATTATGAAGTGTTTTACATGTGTAGCTTTTTCCTATTTTTTAAATTTTTACACAAAGTAAACCCTCAGGTTTAGACAAAGCTTATTAGTTCTAATATAAACTTCAAACCTGTTGATTTGGGCTATAAAAATCATAGATTTAGAGGAACCATGTAATGGCTATAAAATAAACTCTACGTATTTTTGCAGTCATACAGCACTTGTGGCAACAGTGTAGAAAACACCCTCATCTTAGGTTGACATTAGTAAAGAGCAAAATGCTGTAGTCCTAGTCACCAGCTTATGTTACAACATAAATGGTGACTGTTATAGCTCAGATCTTTTCAAACTCAGGGAAAAAGATTGGTTTGCCTGCTAACTTCCCTGTAACAATAAGACTAAGGTCCTCAATAGCAATACACATTTGAAATCAGAGTTCAAAGTACTGTTGAAAGCGGTCTGCTCTAATATTGCTTAACAGATGCAAAAACATACAGCAGGAGTAAAAAGTATTTGCTATAGTCACTATGCAGATCTGCCCAGAACTGGAAACAGACTCCAGTTCTCCTAAGTCCCAGTCCAAAGACCTGTCTTGTAGTCACATTGCTAAATTTATAGCAAATTATTTTATATAAAAGTCATACTTAGCAATGTAATTGGAGTCACCAAGAGTGCTATTTTCCATACCGTCCCATTAGTAGCCTAGGTGAACATCTCTGCCAGTAACGTCTGAACCTGCCACCTCATTCCCCTCACATTTGGCACAAATGCTGAGATAATTAAGTTCCTATTAGCATTATGCACACGGATGATGAATGGGTGAGAAATATGTTGTAATAGCTTTAAATGAAGGAAAAGTTCAAGTCTGGTTCCCTGGTCTCTTGTTGCCTCATGCTAGGCAGAACTGGTTCCAGCTGACTCCAAAACAGACTCACGGCTGCCCAAAGCTCAGCCCATCAGTCAGGCTGGTGGCACCTCTGTGAAAATATTTAAGAAAGGGTAAAAAACACTGCACAGCAGCTGTGAGAGAGGGAAAATAAAAATGTGAGAGAAACAACCCTGTAGACATGAATCATTCCCGCTCCCATGTTGGAGCAGTTTGTGAAGGACTGCATCCCCCATGCTGGATCCAGGGAAGCTTGTGAGGAGGACAGAGCAGCAGAGGCAAAGCACTCTGAGGTGACTGCAACCCTCATTCCCCAAAACATTGTGCCGCTTGCAGGTGGGAGAAGGAGGAAGAAGAGTCAGGAATGAAGGATTGAAGTTGAGCCTGGGCAAAAGAGGAGGTGGGGAAAGGTAGTTTTACTTGGTCTTTGTGTCTCACTATCCTACTCTATTTTTAATTGGCAATAAATTACATTAATCTTCCCCAAGTTGAGTCTGTTTTGCCCGTGATGGTAATTGCTGAGTAATCTCCCTGTCTTTATCTTAACTTATGAGCTTTTCCACCTTATCTTCTCCCCCTGTCCTGCTGAGAAGGGGGAGCAAGAGAGCAGCTGGGTGAGGGTCTGGCAGCCAGCCATGGTCAACCCACCACAGCTGGTACAGTGGGACATCAGAGAATCAAGCACAGGGGACATAAAATTACAGTAACAAAAAGTTTTCCCTTCTCATTGGTTTTATATTCTCCCATACACGTATTTCAGTTTCTTGGAGCAATAAAAGTGACATTTGGAAATAAATACTAGAAGAAATAGGGAGGTTCAGGAGCTGGAAGTTGCTGCATACCTGTGTCATTTTATTATCCAAAACTATGTGCTTTTGGCTGAGACCAGCTCCACCCTAGCCCATTGCTTTCTGCCTGCAGTCTTATGTGAAGTCTAAGCATCTCAGTCAGATGCCTGGCAGTAAACTGCCTCCTCAAAAGAGCACAAATATTTCCTAGCTCCTGTGTACTACCTGCAGCCCCATGTGGATGTCTCAGATACCCCAGGGATGTCTTGAATGGCACTTATGTTTAGGCAACAGAAGTAGACCTCACACAGCCCAAGGAAGGAAGACTCTGCGAGGAGCCCCAATCCCCCTCTTCCATGTGATTAAGATCTAATTCAACACATAGGAATTGGAAAGGGGAAGCCATCAAGAAAAAATTTTACATTTTATATGCTTCATTGAGACTCACATCTTATTACTGTTAAGCTTTTAACTCAGTGTCACAGGCTTTCTATCCACCAGGATATTATAACGGAATTAACTGTATAATTGTTCACCAGTTTAGCAAAATGATATCTACTTATTTTCCCCTTAACCATAAATAAACACCATCTTTTCTTCCTGTTCATCACTGCATTCTTGGCAAGCTTTTTTTTTTTTTTCCTTTCTTCTTTTTGTTGGCAAGTCTTCAAGGGCAGCCCAAAACAATGTTGAGAAAAATCACAACCGATCCACTCATGACTGCTATGGCAAGAACTGCTGCATTATAATTGCACAGGGAGACAAAGGCTGACAGCCTTTTTATGTTTCAGCAGCCATTTAAAGCTACTAACCTTGAAGGCAATGGCAGCCGCTGACCCTAGAAGGCTGAATCTGGTTAGTGCTGAGCAAGACAACGAAGGGCTGAGCGGCTCTAACAGCCAGCCAGGTCAGCAGCAGCAGCAGGGCTCAGCACCCCAAGGGTTTGGTCCCTGACTGCTGATTTTTTAAAACTGCCTGGGCTGAAATGCTGATTCTAGCAAGGTTACTTGTTCTTGCAGCTTGTTTCAGGTAGCAAAGTAAGGCACCCTATGATTGTACAGCTAATAACTCAATTTAGGATCTGGTCTTGAAGGGCACAAAGTGCCTCAATTCCACGGGACTTCCCTAGGAGCTGATGACATTTGGCACTCTGTCGGGTCAAGCTCTAAGAGCAAATCTAAACAAAAGGCTCCTCAGTTGATTTCTCACAAAGCTATGGAGTGAAGATTGGCTAGCAGTGTAATAGATTGAGTTTGGCTCGACAGATTGAAGTGATAAAAACAGTTAAAAGTTATGACGTAATACCAAGCATTTATTGACCTGCAGTGTGTTGTAGCTGCAATTACAAGGCATCTGGCAAAATTCTGTGGTGGGTAGGGAATAATCTATAAGGGTGATTAATTTCACTGGTAATTTGGCTGAAGTAAGGCCAGTAAAGCCAAATTAATTCCATTGCAAAGCTGTGAAGATTTCATTTTTTAAGACTAAAAGGTTTAAGCTACAGTCTCCTGTCTTTAACAGCTGATCAGTCCCTTAAACTAAACCTACTGGAAAAAACTTCAGTGTTACAGTTATTGAAGCCTTTATAATTTGTTCTGAGTCTTTGTTATAGGCTACCCTTGGAGCTTTCTTTACCTGATTTTAATTAAGAATATATCTGAGCTCGGGAAAGTAATACCTGAAACTGAAAAGAGGTTTGTAATGACAACAGTACTGGAAATATTCATTTATATTCAGAACATCAAGTGATGTGGGTTACTGCTAGCTGGTACCCTTGATACCATAGCCATTTCGTTCAGCTCTGTACAATCTGAGTAGTTGAGCTCAAGTACTGTTGTTGTTGCTGTTGATGTTGTTGTGGTGGTTGTTATTATTATTGTTTGTATGTCTAGACAAATGCATTTCTGGGTTTTAAATCAGGTATGTGTTTGAAGGCTTTACTGTTTTGTTCTTTGCCTTCCCCCTCTTTCCCTTGCTAGTAGTGTGATTCCAATCACTTCAGGGGGAAAAAGATTACTGGGAGGTTAGACACTGGCTCCAGACTTCTCTGAGCTGGAATCGTCATCCTGCCAGTCCTGTGCAAAGAGGATTTTCATTGGCTGCTAACCAGCACAGGACAGTTTGGAAGCCTGTTTTCAGTTCTTAATCCTGCAACAGTCCCCTTTACACAACACAGTACCCAAAACTCTTTTGCACATCAGTGGGCTGGGATCTGGGTGGTCTGCCCAAGATTTCAAAGATGTTTTGTGGGAAGGGGGAAAAAAGGGAGGATGACTTTGTTCCTCATCTTGTTTTCAAGATAGCTTGCTCCTAAAACTGGCAGAGAAGAGGATGTGCTGAGCCTTGCAGGGTGTCAAGTTCTGAACACCGCACTTCTCCCTCATTAATTTTACCTAAGACTTATATGTAGTCTAACCATGGAGTAAGTGAGCAGCCATTAAAAACATCTAGTTCTCCTTAAATTAAGTATGTGTTATAAATGATGATTGCATTTCTAAATGTTCCTGCAGTTATTAGTACAGCAAACAAATTTGAAATAGTTACTGCAAAACAGTATTAGTAGATTGCATTTGCTGAGTAAAAAGGAGATGACTTTCTTAATTGTTTGTGCTATAACATGAATGTTTAACGTAACAGAAACTCTGACATTTTTTCGCACAAACAAGAGTGGCAGTGTTCTCATATCCTTTTGCTCAGAAAATCTGTCAAATGAATAAGTGTCAACAAGCAGTTTGAAAACAGTCAATGCCTGCACTCACATGTTTTATTAATCACCATAAACAGAACTGAGATCAGCTACTCTGCATCAACACTATTTGAAGACACAAACTTGAAAAATTACATGTCCAGTTCTGATCTCACTCCATTGTTAATACACATTATGGTCATAAAGATCTTTGTTGCAGTGCGTTAAAATACCACAGAGCCTACTTTGCTTATATCACTTGAAGTATTTGTTCTGGGAGACACGCTTCGAAACCATGTGCTAATTCTGCTTCTGCCGCAAATGGTGCCACAGGAGTCCCTCTGCACCCAAGTCAGCCAGGGAATAGGAAACTGGGGCTCAGTTCCTTCTGAGGAGGCCACTCATCGTCATATCTCTCCTGGCAGAGAAGCACAGCCTAACCATCTGGCTACCAATTAAGCAAAATATAAGAAAGTGCTTTTTCTGCTTTCAGTTGAAGCTGATTTACTCTCCCTGCAGTACTCAAAGGTCTAAAGAGGAAGATGATATCCAAGAACTGAACACAAGACACCGGGATGGAAGCTCAGGTGTTTATTTGAGAAGGAATAGCATTGGGAATTGACTTCTAAAGCTGTTTGAGCGTTACATTAGACAGTCATTTGGTGAAATACTGAAATAGTAATTTCAAGCAAGGACTGGAAAAGAAATCTCCTCTCTCGCAGGAACCTGGTTTCAGGAAAAGGTTAAGGGCAGTGACCTCCGCCAGGAAAATGAAAGCCTCCTGACAGGGCTATGTGAGCTACTGCTGCCCCTCCAGAAAGGGTTTGGATTTAAGACAGCAGCGTGTCCAGTACTGCCTAGTGAGTAACACGGAGCTATGTGCTAATCTCTGATCCTATGGTGTACAGGCAATCTCAGCATTTGTTGGCATCATGATTTATTGAGAACTGAGTGCGCTTCTCCCCTTGCAAGAGCAGGGCCTTAGACAGCAACACATTTTCTTGTTCGCCACAGAAGCTCCTCCACAGCTAAGAAATTAAAGAAACAGGGAGAATTATTCAGCAGCACCAGAAACAACACAAAGAAAAACTGTGTAAGCCTTGGCAAGGCATCTCTAAGCATCACATTGAGCTTGTAGCACAGCCCAGACATATTTCAGAAGCAAAGAGAAGATGTTTGTGCTCAGCCAAAGGGGAGCAAGGCCGCAGCAGGCTGAGACTGGGACCCAGAAACTGCTGCAAATGCTCAGTTCTGATAGCTGCATAAACCCACTGGGATCCTGGTGTGCTTGGGGGAAAAAAGAGGTGAAGTGTAAGCAATGGCCAATGTCCAGCTTTTGAAAGAGAAAGGATACATGAAGCCTACAATGAGCATGTCCTTCCCACTGTTTCCCCAATCTTGCCACATGACATTAGGGAAGGAAAAGCAATAACAGAAACAGGAATAAAATTAAAAGCTGTGAGGTCTAGCAGGTCCCCTTTCCTTCATCTGCTCACTCAGGGCTCCAAAGGGAGCCAGCTAACGATGTGCAACGGGCTCATAGCAACCCGCTTGGGCGGGCTGTGCTGGCACAACGGGAGTCACAGGAGGCAGGGAAAGCTGCCTGGGAAGCCGAGATACAGCCCACTGGGGAGGGAGCTGTGCCAGGGAGCAGAGCCTGCTGTCTGCCTGGCCACACCACCTCCAGAGCAGCTCTTGTTCCAGTATATTTGGATTGTTATAAAGCAATTTTGATAGTGTACCTGTGAAAACATCATAATTAGATATTAGTAACGTGTACTTCATATAGTATTGCACACGTATCTCCTCATAAGGACCACCGTTGTGTAGAGTGTAGACTCAGAATAAAAATATATGTAAAAGTGAACTGTAACAGGTTTCCTGAGACTGTAAGTTGAAAGTACAGACACTGGGTGACTCTGTGGTTTATACACTCAAATGGACATTTTCTTATACAGAATAATGTAATATTGCATAGAAGCTGATGTTTCCCTGATCTAACCAAGCCATCACAAACCTTTCTGTGAGTTTAGGTTGCACAAACTGATTTTTAAGCTTCCCTTAGAGCAGCAAGTCTGAAACTTTAGCTGATTTTTCTTTAAACCTCTCAAACTGTACCTTTCATGTCTGATACCAGAAAGCGAATGATCTGATACTTCTGAAATTCTGCATTAATACTTGTTTCTAAGCTTGTCGAGCATCAGAAGACAGACAGACATCGCTGGAGTGAAGCGGAGCTTTATCCCCCAGCTATATCACTAGAGCATGATGAATTGGTGTTTAACAAAATTTCTTAATGCTACAGGCACTGACACAATTAAATCTTAGTCTTGCTTTTCCTTTTCCTTTTTACCATTCAAATAAGAAACTTAGAAATAGCTATAACTGTTACATTATCCCCAGTAACCAGTGGATAGTTCCTTAGTGAGGTATGATTATATGTAAAATTTTATGTATTGAATTGTTCTGGGACAGTCTAAAGGTCTAAGAAGAAAGGTAAATTCTTCTCTTTTGAAGGAAATAATGCTTGAAGACATTAACTTTCCTTATATTCACAGAATCACAAAATCATAGAATGGTTTGGATTGGAAGGGACTTTGAAAGAAAGACTAGTCCAACCTCACATCACCTAGTCCAACTAGGCTGTACAGAAATCTCTTCAGTAGGTTCACTAGCCTTTAATTCAAGGGTCTTTTTTTGTCCCTTTGAAGCATTTCATATTGGCTGCTGTTGGAAATATGATACTGAACTAGATGATCCACTTGGCACTATGGCAGTTTCTGTGTTCCCTTTTTGAGGGAAAGGATTTAGAGGGTTGTGTGTGACTTGTGTTCAAATAAGTGTGACATATCTATCCCTATAATAAATGACTTTTATTACATACAGCATAATAAAAGTAACAGGCAAAAAAAATGGCTTGGGTGTTTCTGAATGTGTAGGTAAATCCAATGCTTGTCTCCAAAGAAAATAAACACTTCCAAGCAATTTGATTTTGAAGAATATCAGAACAGTAATGAGTAAATAACCACAAAGTTTAATTTCACTATCTGCCTGGTTAATAAATACTTGTTTGACAAAATTGTCCAATTGCGTATAATTTCTAAAATTAAAACCACAGCTAAAACCAAATTAATATATTAACCTGACACAAAGAAAAATAAAATGGCTCAGTATCAAATAATAAACTTAATTATTATGTTAGCTAAAAATATGGAATAAACAACAATTCCTGCAAAATCCAAAGGCAGAATTCTTCATTTATTTATCAGCTACAAAACCGAAGGCATCAGCAAATCTAGTACTAAAAGTTGTGTTTTCATATTCAGTCTACTAATGTGAGAAGGATCACTGCACCTGTAGACAGCAAACCAAGTTTAAGTCAAGTTTAATAACAACTGTATGCATTGCTGTAATTAAATAGACGTTAATAACTGGCAGTTGAGAAAGTCACAGAGAATTACAACAGTGGGTTATTTGGCTCTGTTGCCTTCAGTTTCATAAGGATTCCTGCTAATTAGGGACAATATTTATCTAAACAGTTTAAGTGAAAGTGACAATATTTCAGGACTAAAATCTGGTTCTCAGCCACTAGTATTTATGCATTTGCAGCTCTGTCAGACAGAAAACCTGCCTTAACTGTTGGAGATGCCATCGCCTACAGATTATTTTCTGTGCTGGTGTTTCAGCCACAGGTCTACATATGTGCATCTCTCTCTCTAATATCTATATATAGACATTGCCAGGCCATGGAGGATTAAAAGTAACTTAAAATTCATTGGAGCAGGTGTACTCTTCCTGATTTGAAACAGTCTTCACTTCTGCAAGGCCATTGTGTCTTCTGTTTGGATTTCATGTATTTCATGGGAAAGCCTCCAGGAGTACATTAAGCAACATGACAGTCATTTGTCACTCACCCTACCTTGAGGAAGAAATCATATGTTCAGTGTAGTGTTTTGTTCATTTAAAAAAAAGTATGCCTACTGTTCATGTTCATTGATTTTATTGTTATACATTACTACATTGGTTCGTCTGACAGGAAGGTTATGGAAGTCATTGCTAAACTTTCAAGGTTCAGCTCTGAAGGTAAACCTCAATATGTAGCTAGAAATTGGAAGGGGTTTCCCTTCTTTTTCAGCTTCTAAGGGTTCAAATATGGTTGTCTTCTTGCCCTTGGGAAGCCCTTGTAAGGAGTTGTAGGACTTCCCTTCCACAGTCACCTGGCAAATACATGAAATCAGAGCACAGCCATTTCATGTAGCTGAAGTTTTCCTTGTTTATCGCAAAAGTTTTCTCAGGAAGACATCCAATATAAGAAATTTTAAAAGTATCCGACTAAGCTTTCTGTAGCAATGAGGCATCTGAACTACAACTATTTTTTAACAGCTGGCCACTCGGACTCCTTTTGGTCTTCAGTTCTCTCAAGACTCCATTTCACCCTGTAAAGCTGGTTTCAGATTTTTCTGTCTCCTCTCCATCCAATTAAGCTTCTAAATTTCTAGATAGTACAAAACCGTGAATGGTACTCAAATCTTTCCAGATACTCAAGGATGAAACTTTTGAAGATGCATAACTGTCTGATTTAAAGAAAACCCCCAAAGTTCCATATTTTTAAAGACAATATTAACCAATTCAGGACATCCAGTTTTATCCCATTTCTAATAACATTGAGGAAAAACCTTTCTCTCACCATCCTCCACCTGCCTGTTACTCCCCACAGCTTAAGTCTTCCCAAGGTAAAGTGACTTAATAAAAGTTCACTTTAAAAGACAGGAAAATAAACCTAGAAATCAATTCTGGATTCTTGAATGTTCATGAATTTGATTTATATTTTTATACAGAGGGTATCCTGCTACTATGGAAAAATCTGAACTAATAATGCTTTGACAGAATTTTAAATTGTCTGCTTTACATGTAGCAAGAGCTGTTGACCAGATACTGAATTTATAATACATTTATACCGTCAACTGGAATCTGTGGATTTTTGTCCACAGATGCAAGGGAAGAGGAAATTTCTAAAGAAATCCTGTAACATATTGGGTGCTTTAATTTTCTGTGTCTTCCTTCACTTCCACCACATCGCTGTTCCATCACCTGCTCTGATGTTAATCAGAATGACTGGGTCATCCTCTTTTATAAGCTTGCTGGATTAATTTTTTTTCAAGGTCATCTGTGAATTGACTTTAGTAACCAATTATAAATTGGATGGTATTTTAATATTCGACCCTCTCCCTGAGCTTTAATCTAGAAGTGATGAGAGACGAAAAGAAACCCAAAGGAGTTTGCATTTTAGGAAGCAAGATGATGAATGCCATTATCCAATACTTTTATAATTTCTCCTGCCCTGGACACCCTTATCTTTCCCACTGAGTTCAAAGGGAGTTGAAGGAAATTCAACATCTTCCAAAACCAGTGGTTTAGTCTTTTAGCTAATATAACTGCATGTGATCTCTGGAGAAATCTGTCGATATTGGTATTTGAGGCACTTAAGCTTGACATTCGGAGTTCTGTACTATTATGAATGTATCTCTATTAAGGCAGCAGAAGCAGCTCTCTCTCTCTTTGATGTTGCCTTTTGAAATTCAACATACAAAAGCAATATTTTCCTTCATTGTATTTTTAAAATACTTTGAAACAGTTTAGGAAAATGCTTTTGGACCATCACTTGGCAATAAACTATTTTAATTGTGTAATCAAAATTATTTTGTTGATTTTTTTTAAAACCCTATTAGATACCTGCAGAACCTTGGATTCAAAGGGCACAGATTGCAAATACCGGTTGAATAAGGACTGCAGATCTACTGGTTAAAGACCTCACAAGTGTTTTCTAGAGGAACACTTACCAGGTGGCTGTGTTTAGGCCCAACCACAATGTGTGCTTTTAAGCATCTTTCAACCTGACCATGCTAAAGCAATGATTTTCCCCTGACTGCCTCTTTGGCGTGCTTTCTAAGCACAGGAAGCAAGCTATGACTTTCTCTTTGACCCCTCACAAACCAGTAGTACAGTCGCCTCAGTTGTCCCAGCCCGGTGCCTCTAAAGACCTCCAAGATATTTCCCCTACCTTCTTTCTCCTACTCCATAACAATCAGATCAGTCAAGCATTTCCCCAAAGATTTAACCATATGCATACCCTCACTAACTTAGTCTCTTCAGCTGCAGCAAATAGTTCAAGCAAACAGACACAGGGACATTGAAAGGTATCCAAAATCACACTTTCTTCAGTCAGTACAAGAAATAGATGCCAGTTAAAATTAAATGTGTTCTTGTTGTTGTTTCTGTACCACCCTGCAGTATTCTTTAGGGTAAGTTCAGAAGAAAAGTAAGGATCACTGGGTCCTTCCTTACCTATTTAGAGATTTTATTCCAAAATATTAATGAATTTGTGAGTTATTCACGGTTTTTTTCAAGACCATGAGGAAAAGTAGACAACAATTCTGTTGCTTTAAATTAAAAATTAAATGACAAATAGAATGAGAAATGGAGAACATGGTTGTGATAGAATTTGTTCCTCAAGGAGAATACTGATGTTTGCCCATGAGGAGTCTGCTAAGGATTTCAGACTGTGCTACGGAAAGAGGATATAACCCAAAAGTTTCATGGTGCTATCAGCATACCTGACCTACAAAGCCAACAGAAAACCTGGAAGTAAAATTTGCCTCAGTATTCTGGGGAAGAAGTGAGTTTTGTTCAGATGAGGACAGGCTTGAATTATGGTTTTGATGTGAAGCTATGTAAAATTCTGGGGTTTGCTGGGCTTTTGTTCTAAGCCACAAACAGGAGGTGACAGCTGCTTAGTGGTTTAATTTTGTATTCACAAGAATTGCAAACAAAGGACAAAATAAATAGCTTATACAATGAACCTTTGTTCATGCTCTGTTTACGAGTGTTGATTTCACTGCCATTCAGTCCTGTCAAGGGCTCATGCACATAAAACCAAGATAATAAATTCAACCTTTGCCTGTCTCCTTTCTTTATACTTTCTTTTTGAAGGTATGCACCAAGCAGATAGTGCTGGAAAAATAACTGCTTGCTTTTTCTGCAGAATTTATACATCCTAGGTCACTGCAGTGCATACTGCCCCACAGTCATCAAGGCTTTAGCCATTACCAGGCAGATGACTGCAGGAATGAGAATTAGGCTTGACTCCTTGCCTAGACATGGGCAGCACATCCTGAGGCTACTCAACTTAAAAATTAAGGCATTAGGGCAATGAAGCAGAGAAGAGTCTTAAGCTATCATCAATATACTGTAGCAGTCTCTCTCCAGACTGTGTACAGCTTTTTTTTTAAATGCCTGTAATCTGTATATGCTTAAAATCTGAACATAATAGGAAAGTTCCCTGTTACTCTATAGAACCATATCAAATCTTTTTATCTTAAGAACAGAAATCAGGCTTAGTGTCAGGCATGCTGGAATGCTAAAGCCCCAGTAATTTCAGTAACCTATTTCTCTGACACTGGATAATAGCCATTTTTCACTTCTGCTGTGGCTAGTAACAAGACAATGTCAAACTAAAATAGATTTTTTTAAAATGCATTCTTCTAAAATAGAAATGCTGTTTTCTCTTTTTGGAAAAAAAAAAAAAAAAGGACATTTCCATTTCAGGTTTTTTTTCCCAGAAATCATTAATTTATACTTTCTGATGTGCTTTGGGTGGCATTCTAACCTTTCTGAATTTAGTGGTAAAATTCCCACAGCTTTAAATGGGAGTAAGGATTTTCTTTTCTACGTATCCATATATATACAGTTGTTCTTATGTGCACACACTTGGGCGGACCACTTTAGTTCAGCTTCCAAGCATATCTTTCAGTGTTTTGCTATGATCCCTGATCACTCAGTCCCTTACCTTGCTTTTCAGGCACAGAGGGTTGCTGGTTTAAGTGGTACAATTTACATACAAGGAGACCTTGTCCATTCAGGCAGAGGATCTATTGTTTGTGTGCACTAGGGATAATCTATAAACCACACCATGGAGTATAAGTTGGAGTCAAATAGGTGACCTGAGAAAATATGGCACTATAAAGAGAGTAAGATGATACACAGCTCCAAAATACTTGTCTTTCTCCATTCAGCCTTCAAAAAGGAGCTATTTTACCCACACCTGCTCACTCTTTGAATTCACTGTCAGCACAGGAGCAATTGAGTTTTACTCCTGCAAACATTAATTTTGTGCTCACGTGCCTGACTATTTGAGGTTGTATTACACATTGTGTGTAGCAGCTTGACACAGCCATGGGACAGTGCTTCCACCCCCTGAGCAGGCAGCCGTGCCTAGCAGAGGAGCCACAGAAGTGAGCAGGCTGTGCCAGGTGCAGCTGTGCCCATGACCAGCTTTACCAGTGACCATTGCAACGGCCAAGAAAGGCAGGAGATAGAAAACCTGGACAGGGGGAAGACCAGCACCCCTTGATTTGTGCTGGCCCTCCATCTGAGATTATTGCATGGAGGGTGGTAACTTGTCAGGCCAACACAAGTTCAGGCTTCCCACAAGTCCATCTGCAAACACCTTAACGTGCAAACAAACGTATGGACCAGAACCAGGGAAGCTGAGATGTGCCCCCTGTCTCCCAGATGCCCTGGTGCTCTTCCAGCCCTGCAGCCCACTTCCATCAGCTGCCTTTGTATCTTCTGGCCAGGACTCTGCCGCACAGGGATCCAGACTGGCAAGCTGCTTCTCTTGTGGCTTTTCCTCCTGAGCAGGAGGTCCACTATTGCTCCCGACCACATACAGGACGATTTCTAGCACTCTCTATGCCTCTCTTTTTTCCCCTCTTTCTTTACCTATTACTGGAGAAACAGAATCCAAAACAAAGACTTGACTGGAAGGTGTGTTTTCAGTCTGCTCAAGGTCTTTGTACAAGAGGTCTCTGTCAGTGATGCAGCTATGCTTCCCTGTATTTCAGGGGCCTGTCAGGAACACATTTTGCACTGCAAAATAACTTTTTCTTACTTTCTAACACGGTGAAGAAGCCACAAAGCTGTAGAAACTTATACCATGAACTGAGTGAACCCCAGAATATCAAAAGCACAGAGAGGACTTACAAACTTATTTATTTTCCTGTGCCATTACTGGCCTCGAGCAAATTAGGGCTTTGTTTCACATTGGTATTGAGGAGGTCATTTGTCACACAGAGAAAAATAAATTAGGGGGAACATTAATGGTGACAAGCATACAAGACTACTGAACAGTAGAAGCATTTCAGTCTCTTTGGGATGAGGAGAGCAAGGTTTCACGGCACTCTGGTCCAGTTGCCATAAATCCAGCATATCGGCAATGAATGTATTCAAGCACACCTCTGAATTGGTATTGCATATATACATGCAATTAATATCTGTGACTATACAAGTTTAAACTTGAAGTCTAAAGTTAAAAGTCTATATAAAGCCTACTTTTCAAGGAAGGATGTTTCATGTAACATTTACTTGACCTAGAAAGAAAGTAATTTAAATTATTATAAGATTTCTTAATCCTGTTTAACTTACTTTCCTGAGAGAAACTGAAAATCCAGTGGCTCTTACAGACTTTTCTTGTGCTAATGGGATACTCCCCTCACATTAAAAAAAAGAACCAACCAACTAAAAGAACCCATGTATGTTGCATGACCAATTATAATTAAACTGGTAAGCTAATCTTGACAGTGTCAGAAGGACAGGATAAATTCTTTGTAGTGACTAATACGGCCAGTCTGGCAGGGGGATTCAGAGTCGGAAACTTTATCTCATCCATCTGTCCCCCTTGCCTGTCTCCCACCAAAGGAGTCTGGCTAAATCAAAAACACCGACCAAGCCCCCTTCCTGTTTCCCCTGGAAAGGTTATACATTGTGAGCAGTGGCTTGAAGTCACAATTACTTCAGCATCTTTATTAAAACATAATGTTGAGATTTTAGCTAAGATTAAGTATATTCATTCCTTGAAGTTTTATTACACTGAAATAGAAAATCTTTGGGAATTACTGAAGGAAGTATTTTTTTCCCTTTTTTTTTTTAATATTTAAATGCTAAAGAATAAAAATCCCTTTTTCATACACTGGCGCAAAGCACAGGTAAGACTAAAACCAATATATTTAAAAGAGGATGATTCTCACTGGCTTTACAACAGCAAACACTGCCATCCTGATCCTGATGTGGCAGGAGACTAATAAAGACCATTTCCACAAAAGCACTGTTTCTCCAGATATTTCTACAAGAGCTCTTTCCTTTGCAAAACAATCTGAATATTGTAGACAGGCCTCAATTTAGTATCGACTTCAAAGGAACAATCTGTCAAATGCACCGTGTTCCTAGGTCGTTTGAAGATGGAGACACACTGAAGCCCTTTCTGTCAGGGAAGAAGGAAGGAAAAGAGGTTTGTTTAGTCCAAATCCCCACCTGTTGACTTCCAATACATCAAAAAACTGGTATGTAGTCTGTCTCTCTAAATAAGAAAAAAGGGGAAAAAAAGACAGCTCAGTGATTAATATGCTTACTTGAATGTCAGAGATATATGTTCAAATCCTTCCTCTGTCAGACTTTGGAGCAGTGATGTGAAGCAAAACCCCATGTTTCAGAAGACCAGGCAATCTTAGATGAGTTTCTGTATCAGTCTCTCCTGACAATTTTTTTTCCAGTGGATATAAAATACAGAAATAATCTCTGCAGCAGAAGTAACTCTGCTTTGTCATGAAAAATGTCTTAACCTTCAGGCTACAGGATTTCCCTTATCCATCCTTTTACTATCTGACTGCATTTCGTGCAAGACTTTATGCAGTAGCTGTGTTTAGTTGGTTTGATTCATCTGAGATCAAAGAATAAGAATAATACAGAAAGGATAATTCTTAACTTGTCAAATGTAAAGTCAAGCTGTACACACGTGCCTAATGGGAAAAATGTAGAGCACTTTACAGGAAGGAAAATGGGTATGTAGGGGAGCTGCCTCTAGAGGGTTAAATCATGGCATGACAGAGGCTCTGAAGATCCATTCTTGAACTGGAAATGGTAGCCTGATGCCTAAAGTCCTTCACGGACCCAGCTGGGTGCTCTCAGGGTAAAATATGAAGGATGGACACCTCCCAGCCAGAATATATGCAGGGTGGAAAGTCTGTGTAGAGCAAATCCATTGCCTACAACCCTTCCTTCCACCCCTCCATGTGGGGGCACAGCTGCAGTCCCATGAACCAGCCACCTTACCCTTATGCAGTCTCCTTGTACCTGACCTCTCCTCCCAGGAGAAGTCTCTTTGGCATGCCCAGACTGCCCGGAAGGAACAGGCATAAGGAGAACATGCTCTGCCAAATAAGCGTGTCTTATTTGTAGCTGACACATAGTAACTATTGTTCTTGGGTTGTTTATGCTTTATTCCCTGTGGCATCTGCTGATATATCCTTGGTCTGATTCTTATCTTTTTCTGACACACATCAGAAGCATTTCTAGACCTCTGTTCAGGGAAGGGTTTGACATTTCTCTTCTAGTTCAGATCGATATCACATCAGCAGGGATGGGTCAAACACTTGCAGCTCTCATTCCTTTATTATTTATTAACATTCAATTGTCTCTCACCTCTTATTGACCTTTTTTATTCAACTAATATGAAGCCAAGGCCCTTTGAACCCAAGTGCCAAGAGGTGCAGCTGGATTGCAGGCTATCGTCCTGAGTAATGGGCAGCTAAAGCAACGGCATGCAACACGCACTGCTTACCTAGGAAAATGCTACTGAATATGAGCCAACCTCCCAGGGAACTTGGCCTGCCTATAGAGCTCATTGGCACCTAAAAAAATTCCTGCAGATTCTAGTCTCCCCCTCACCTTATACTGTATCTAATGAGCACCAAGGAACAAACTACTGCGACTGTGGGTTTTGTACCATGTAAAATTAGACAAAGTATATGGTGGTTGAAATCTGAAACTAGTGGAGCAGTGATGACAGTCCCTTCCTTTAAGGAAAATCTCTGTACACGGACAATCTTTGAGGGCAGCCTCTGGCTGGCATCACCCTAAATGACGCCAGGAAGTTAGGCCACTTTTTGTTTTCACATGCTATTATTCATGGCTTATTTTAAATATGATTACATGGATTTTAATTGTTTTTGTCTTCAGCTAAACAATAGTTAGGGCTTTATTTTATCATTTGAATAGACTGCATATCTTTCTTAAGGATTCCCAGAATATTAGGGGACAAATAATCACAAATGTTTAGATATGGGCAGAATGAGCATCTGCATACCCATTGCACATGGATATGCAATTTGCCTGTGTGCACTTTTCCTTTTACATCCCCCCCCAAAAAAAAAACAGATTAGCTATAGACTCAGATGGGAGTCATTCTGCACAGCTCTACAGGAGACACGTTTACGTGTCGTTTGCAGCCCCAAGATACTAATATCGTCAGTACAAGGACTGTATCTTTGCTGATATTATATGGTATAATCTAATGGAAATAATAATACAAGGAAACCAGGGCCTGACACACAACCACAATACAAAAAATCCCCATTACAATAATCATAATAACAAAACCTGCTTGTGAATGAGAATGTAGATCAATTCTACCTTGTGGATACATAATTGCTAATGCCTGGAATATTTGACTGCATGTTGTGAAATGACTAAGTAGAAGCTTGTTTTATTCTTCATGGAAACAGTTGGTCTTTGATGCCTTTAGCATTGATAGACCTTCATTTTTAAGACTTTGAAAAACAAAATTCTCACATGTCACAACAGAGATATTTCTTTCATTTAAATTGTGAAAAAATACCAGAGCTGCTAGGATTTTAATCTTAGCATGAAAGAAATGCACGTATGACACTTCCCCACTTAGACCATAAGCCATTTCTGGAACATAACCATTTGTTTAGTTAACATATGATTTTAATTTTCCTGTTTTAACAAGACACAGACTAACACCCCAATTCTGAATATCCTGCATCCTGGAGTGTGGCAGGAGACCATAATTTTTTTTTCTAATTTTTTTTCCTGAGCCTATATACTTTCAAAATGGACTTCCAGAGCATAAAGATAACTTCCTTCTGGTTTCTATGTCATGTAGAATTTCAGGATCCAAAAGCAAGTACTGCTGAACACACTTTTAACATAGAAATGCAAAGAACAGCACTGTTGGCCTTTTTACCACGATAAACAGGACAGAAAAAAAGCTATGTGCCATACAGCAAGATCCTCTAAAATCTCTCCCTGGTCTGTAGTATACAAATAATCTAAAGTCTCGGCTTCCATCTTTTGCAAGCAAACAATGAGGAACATTATTAGACTTTCTTGAGAAATAAATGCTTCAAGAAAGGGCATTATTTAAAAAGGGAAAGGGGAAAAATCCATCAGTAAAGTGAACTGAAACCTTTTTAGTCTGGCCAGTCTCACAAAAAGAATGGCAATAAATATTTCTATAAAAGGCATGTTTACCTCCCATAACCTCCATGACAACAATTATTTCACTAGGCTCAGAATATTCTTCCTTCCTTTTATTTTTTTTTTCATTTTGAATTAACTGCTTGTGTAGACAAGCATCTGCTGCTGCCTCTCCATCTCACAGCTGCTCTCTCTTGAATTTATTCTTAATAGTCTGTATCCCTTGCCCATTTTCAAGCAAATACTTCAAGACTCTCTCTAAATGGTCAGTCTGGGCAAAAGGCCAGGAAGTGAAATCACCTCTTTACCACTACATTTCCTTCTATTTTACTTTATTTCCCTAGGAAATTTTGCCTCATCCCAAAAAATCTGCCAGTCCCAGAAGTTTGCTGTGTAATTACAATTCTATAGAAAGTTACTAAAAATGTGGGGGTTTTCTCACTTTAAATCAAAATTAATTAATTTCCCAAATTTTTTTATTTAGGTCTAAACCTGATAAAAGATTAGAAACTTATAATATGATATAGATAAATCAGAATTAACATCTCATTCTCCTCTTTTGGTTGTTTTTTATTAAGATGGGAGGACATCAGAACAGTGCACAACATTTTCCCAGACCTCTGAAACGCGGTTTACACAGGCTGCTGACAACATCCCTATGGACCAGAAAGGAAATCTCATAAAGAATGTATCAAGCTCGTTCTGACAAGAATGCTTTTTAAGGATGGCCTTTAAGCCACAAAGTAGCCAAAAGGCTGCGAACTGTGTGGTGTGGTCAACACGCTGGAGGGAAGGGATGCCATCCAGAGGGACCTTGACAGGCTTGAGATGTGGGCCCATGCAAACATCATCAAGTTCAACAAGGCCAAGTGCAAGGTCATGCATGTGGGTCAGGGCAGTCCCAAGCACAAATACAGGTTGGGCAGAGAATGGATTGAGAGCAGCCCTGCGGAGAAGGACCTGGGGGTGTTTGTTGGTAAGAAGCTCTACATGACCTGGCAATGTGTGCTTGCAGCCAGAAAGCCAGCCGTATCCTGGGCTGCATCAAAAGAAGCGTGGCCAGCAGGATGAAGGAGGTGATTCTGCCCCTCTACTCCACTCTCATGAGACCCCACCTGGAGTACTGCATTCAGCTCTGGGACCCCCAACATAAGAAGGACATGGACCTGCTGGAGCAGGTCCGGAGGAGGGCCATGAAGATGATGAGAGGGCTGGAGCACCTCTCCTATGAAGACAGGCTGAGAGAGTTGGGGTTGTTCATCGTGGAGAAGAGAAGACTCTGGGGAGACCTTACAGCAGCCTTCCAGTACCTGAAGGGGGCCCACAAGAAAGCCAGAGAGGGACTTTTTACAAAGGCATGTAGTGATAGGACAAGGGGTAATGGCTTTAAACTGAAAAAGGTAGATTTAGATTAGATATAAGGAAGAAATTCTTCACTATGAGGGTGGTGAGGCACTGGAACAGGTTGCCCAGAGAAGCTGTGGATTCCCCATCCGTGGAAGACTTCAAGGCCAGGTGGGATGGGGCTTTGGCCAACCTGGTCTAGTGGAAGGTGTCCCTGCCCATGTCAGAGGGGTTGGAACAAGTTGATCTTTAAGGTCCCTTTCAACCCAGAACTATTCTATGATTCTATGATTCTATGATTCTATGAACATCTCTCAGTACACAGTGGGTCTCCCACAGGTGCCTAAAGGAATATGTCTGAAGAACCACATGCCATCTTTATGTGGTAACTGCCTTTCATTTTAGCTGTCACTGTCCTTTATTCCATGCTGACAGCCCTGCACCACCTGGCATCAGCCTGCTGTGGTGTCTGCCCAGGTGTGCAAACACACTCGCACACCACCTCACACACCAGCACGTGTGCCACACTGGGCAGCAGCAGGGACACAGCCCCTCAGCCCCCTCTTCCACTCTGGCACTTCCACGCTGGTGAATGATCTAACTTCTGCCTTTTCCTTTGATTCCATCCCTACCCTCTTCTTTTTGTGTCTACTCCCTCTTTTCCTGCTCAGTCATTTTATTCTGTGCTGCAGCTCTCCATTCCCTCAATGTAACCCCGTGCTGCACTCTCAGCCTTCTATTCTATTCTATTCTATTCTATTCTATTCTATTCTATTCTATTCTATTCTATTCTATTCTATTCTATTCTATTCTATTCTATTCTATTCTATTCTATCGATATACATACAGACATCTAAATAAGCACACACATAAGCACAACTTAAAGCTCATATTCTGCAGCATGCAGACACTTCATAAGGACCACTAAAATATATCAAACCAGTCAAAGCTCTGACCACTGCTGGGTGTTTGTCATTCGAGGTACAGAAAAAAGAGAAGATGATGCAGGGAAGGTTGATCATACCATGACACATTTCAGTGCTTTTGCTTTTTTTTGACATTGTTGACTGCAAACTGTAACATATGGCCATACCCTACCTCCAGTTCCTGTGGATCCCCTTGTGCCAACCTATACTCAACATGAACCTCAAACGGGACAACCAGACAGTGCTACGTAATACAGGAGATGTGAAGAATTTGGAGGCTGGGATGGGATGAGTATGAATTATCCAGTCAACAAAAGGAAAAAGAGTGGGCTAGAGTGAGAATAAGAACTATTTATAGACTACAGTATTTTTGGAAAAGATTTAAAGTGTTTAATTTGAGAGTTCTGGAGTTCATTTCCCCTAGCTAATTACAGGATTGGAATCTTTCTTAATAACTTATTAAAGATGAATGGAAGTGTTAACAGAATACATTATTTTCTTGCATAATTAGTAATGGAAACATGAACATCTAAACTGAACAGGCTTTAAGGGGAACATATGCATATAGGGTAATGCTACAGCCACATCTTTTTATTTGTCTGTTTTTGCCAATGCAGTCCATCTATTAAACGTCCCTTCAGCAGGTCAGCATTAGTTATATTTTTTGTCCATGTCATAAACATAACAGATATACCACTGTGTTCACAACAGCACTTAAATATTGTTCCTTATTTTTAAAAAAGTCCCTTAGCTATGTCAATGTCATTGGAAGTTGTTATTACAGCAGACAGGAACTTGCACGACCCCTGCTGGGTTACCTTTTCCAAACTGTGTAAGTGAACCTTGTTATCTATGTAGTTCCTTTTAAGAGATGAATAATTACATTCTAACTGTCGTGCAACTTGTTACAATAAGACAGAAATTCGTTTTTTTGTTTCTTGTCCTGTTCCCTGGAAAAGTAAGAAAAGCATGCCAGATTCCATCTGGCATTTTTACTCCCTGTTACAAGTTGTTTGACTGAATGCAGGGAAATTCATGAGAAATCTTGGCACACTATTGAAATGAGACAGTTCTCTTTGACTTCAAAAGGGTCCCATTTTTAACAGGTATTTTCTTAAAGAAGCATATAACCCTTTAGTGAGAAAATACTTTCCTTTGCTTAAACACAACCTACATGTGCAATGTAGGACTGCCTTATTATTTGATAAACCACTTCTTAAATACAGATATTCATTTCATGAAGCATGGAGTGAAGAAAGAAGGATTTAACCCATAATTTTTGAGCCATGCTGGCAAACAACAGTGATTCTCACTTTTTCAAAATACTCATTTCCATTGGGTTGTTTAAATTATTGTCTATTTCTTACCAGAGCACTGAAAGATGGGGCATATGTTTTAACTTTACTCACAATAAATTCAGTAGAAGGATGTGTGGATCCAGTAGAGATATTGGTTGGGATGATGGGGAAGGAGCAAGCTCACAGGGACAATGCAGCCTCTCCACTGCCAACCGGTGCAGACTCTGCAAGGTTGCAGCAAGCTAAAAGGCTGGAGCCATGCAAATGGGCAGTGCTGCCAGACTGTTGATCTTCTCCTGCCTTTCTTACTCTCTCTCCAAAGTTTCCAACCCCGAAGAAATCTGTATCATGCAACAGACAGCATTAGGTTTCTTCACCTGTACAGGACAGGTGATAAAGGGAGGTGCACCTTAAGCAGCCTTCCTTTATGCTAGCAGAAAAGAGATGCTGTAGCTGCTTCTGCCATTAGACACTGTTTCCAGGTTTGTGGCAGAACGGGCAGACAGATCCATTTCCAGACATTTCCCTGTATCTCCTTTGGGGATGAGAAGGGTCACCAGCCACTTTAGTGAACTTACTCATGCCCTATGCATCACAGTGTTACACGACCATTTTACTTGTCCCCTTCACAGCCACGCAGATCTCTATTGTGCCATCCACCTACCTCTGCAAAGCAAAACACAGCTCTTAGTAAGAACAGGATACTGTATCTCTCTGTGAGACTACTTCTAATGCAAATGTACCCCCTTAAGCCCTAGCAGTTGAATGCAAGAAAGAATCCACCCTAAAAGGGAAAAGTAGCTTTTTTAATTCAGCCCTTCTCTCATTAGTCCTTAGTAAAAATGTACATATTATTACACGACAGAAACGTTGACATAATGAAACAAAAAACCTAATGGCTCTTAGTAAAATTGTAATTAAAGCAAGCTACTGTTTTTTCAAAGGCTCAGGTCTTACAGGCAGAAGACTAAGGAATGACTATAGCTAAATAAGGCTTTTACTACTGAGCAAAAGAGCTACATTAGGACTTATATTTCAGTCAGTCATATAACATTCATATTCGTATAATAAAGTCTTCTTTATATGTCGAAGTGTAGTTGCCTTACATGTTGACTGGTACCAGCATTTGTGTGTGAGCAGCTAATCCTCTCTTTCAAGAAAGGATGTCTTCAGGAAAAGCCCCTTGAAGACACTTAATGAAAATGTTTTCTTATTTATTTAAAATGGAACCCAGAGAACATTCAAAACCCGAGGACGAGCTGTTTTTCTGGAGATCTAGTAGACCTCTTATTTTTTAAATATTTTGCAGGACTCTTGGGGGCAGCCATAGGACATAAGAGCAGGCATACAGGCAGATCAAGTAGACATACAGCTACTGTCTCTACTTCCTGCTGGCAAAAGCCTTTGGCTTTGGTATGCAGTGTTTTCATCTTTCTGTGCAGTACGAGTTGCTCTGATGAGACTGGACAGCCTGGGGCACTGGTGGCTAACCTGTTGTTTCTAAATTGCAGGTTCAAATATAGCCTAGGAAATTAAAGTCATGGCCTATGTGAAATGAGCTGGTAGTACCCGCCAATTACCTGGCGGAGAGGCCATCCCAGGCAGCGCAAATCATGCCGTTGCTGACAGCTGAGAAGAGAAGCCAGGGAGCAAATATTTTCACAGGCTGAGCTGCATTGTCCTCCCCAGGGACAGAGCCTTAGGTTTGAAGCATAAAAAGGAAATTTTGGGGCTTCTGTATTATTCCTTTTATGTATAAAAGTAGTTTCTATTCAGCTGTAATGAATGAACTCAGTGTTGAAAGAGAAAACAAACTGAAGCTGCAGGATTGCAGGGGCATATTAGGCAAAGCCTTGTCAGCATTCCCCAGCAAGACGGCAGTAGTAAAGCTGTAGCGACCTCTCTTCTCCCCCAAATCTATCAACCACATTTGGGAAAATGGCTCAAGATACTAAGCTGACAGGTATTTGTACAAGCGTAACTTTTGGACATCATCAAGAAACATCAAAGGGCTAAAGGAATGGTTCATTTAGTTTAGGTACATTTAAGGCTAGATCCAGTGAAGAACTAGAGATCTGACTACTAGATGATATAGCTTCCCGATGCAAACTGAACTGCATCTTTCCAGCTCAGAGCGTCAGCAGACAGTGAAGATCTCCCTGTGCTCACCTGCACAGGCACGTGGTTCGGTGCCTCTGTCCTGAGCCACTGTAGAGAAGAACGAACGCGGGAGTGACAATTCCAGTAGGCAGCAGAGCTCTGAAAACACAGCTGCTACAACACTGTAGATTTTGACTTCAGTGGCTGTATCATCTCTACACCTTGATTAACCAAAATTCTGATTTCATCTAGAATTAAGCCAACAGGTTCTTGGTTTGTTATGAAAACCTATTTTTCATATAATCAAGTCTACTGGCACCCAAATCTAATTATGTTCCCAGTAGCATGTAGCAAATTTAACGTAATTCTTTTTACCAAAGCAGTTTAATAGCTCTTGAAATATAAAAATTGTAAGAATATAGGCAATGTTTGGTGTAGTTTCATTACCAAGAGAGACAAAACACCAACTGAATGCAAAGATCTGCCTAAAACCACTTATGAATGTGTGAATTCAGTTTACCCTTAATCAACTCCTTCTATTTCATGTACTTCAAAGTGTTGCTTTGTTAACTCTTACAGTTGTGATAAACAGAATTTCTGTATATGTGATATCCAATAGGGCTGTACAAGCATTTAGTGAGATGCTTCCCCAAAGCAAAAATTAAGTAACTAATAGATGCATATTTTGGACAGAGGCTGATATGTGATTCTTGTATTTTTATATAGGTCTGAAGTAAGTATTTAAATCATTCTACTTATCATAGACTCATAGGATCATAAAACAGTCTAGGTTGGAAGGGACCCTGAAAGATCACCTCATCCAATCTTTTGTGGGAAAGGGAGCCTAGATGAGATTGTCTAGCACTCTGTCCAATTGCATCTTGAAAACCTCCAGTGATGGGGACTCTATCACACCCCTGGGGAGGTTGTTCCAGTGAATGATTGTTCTTAGTTTCTTATATCGAGATAAAACCTCTCCTGGTACAGCTTGTACCCATTGCCCCTTGTCTTCTCCATGTGACTCTTTGTGAAGAGAGAACCTCCGTCCTCTCTGTAGCCAGCTTTTAAGTACTGGAATACTTGAAAAGCCATAAACAATGCTTGGAAGTCTACTTTATTGGGGGTGGGGTGGGGGTGGGGAGTTAATTATTTATAATTCGCCAAACGGGTGAAAACAGAATTTACTTTTTTTTAGTATCTTATTTTTTTGCTTTATTGCAATGTCTGTGCTCAGCTAGGAAATAAGAATGCCAAGGCTATCCAAAATATTGTCAGAAAACGAAGGTTAAAAGCAGCTTCCACCACGCTGCCATTTCTTGTCATCAAATGTTCAGAGAGAAGACAGACAAAACCAGTAATGGCTTGCACATTGTCTCTAACTCCATACCATACGTAGGAGATACACCGGGTACCAGGGATGTACTTTGTATAGAACTTATACAGATGGTATTTTTCCCCTTTACAGCCCTCCCTTCTTCTGTTAATAAAAAAAAAAAAAAAAAAAAAAAGGGAATTTTGTGAATAGAGACCACGGCATGCTTCCTGTGTTCTCTGCTGCCCACGACACAGGGTCTGAGGCAAGTGGAGAAGTGTAACTCTAAGCTTTTGCTTTTCTTCAGTACGGTTTACTGCAGTTCTGCCAATGCACTGGCAACAACAGAAGCTTTGTCCATCAAGACAGTTTCCAGCTGGAAAACTTACAAAATTTACTGAGTATTTAGAATCCATTATGAAAACAGGCTGTGCTTCAGAGCTTCATCACACGGTGTGTCTGTACACCCAAAACATACCGTACCATTCTTTGAGATGTCCAGAGAAAAGTGTACGCCTAGAGTCAAGGAGATCTGTGTAGGTCGGTCACAAGCTGGCTGAATAGGACTCATCATCCACATTTATTCCCTCTGAAGAGAAATTAAATTCTCAAGAAAGGGCTGAACAGATGCAGAGCCTACTAGCGTAGAGCAGTAAGGGCACTTTGTGCAGGACTGATTCCACCTGGAGCCTCGATCCAAGACTGCAGAACTCACACCTCCACAGACTGCAACTACTGATGAAATTTACTTTTTTTTAATTCCGAATAGATCATTTATTTTCTGCTTTTTTCTCCTTTTTTTTTTTTCCTGGGTATTCACACACTAGGAATTGGTATTGTATCACACTCCCAAACTCCAAAACATTAACAGGGGTTCTTCCAAAGTGAAAGCTGGAAAATGAAATGCATACATATGCACATAGTTTTGTGCCACATAAAATGCCTGGGGCAGAGACTCGGATGTGTACTGTATCTGAACTTACACGTGAGGTGACAGCAGGCAGACATCACAGTAACGATTATGAAAATGAGGCAACACACAGACTGCCTACAGAGGAACAGCTGCAGTGGATCAGTTAAACTCATTTAAGAACAAGCTACTGGAAGTCAGTGCGGGGGCTTAACGTCCCGTGCATTTAGGCCAACTTGCTTGAAAACGGTGAGCTGAATCAGTTTTTGTGAGCATTGAACTGCCTCACGTATTGGGAGCTAGGGAGCTGGTTGCACAGCTTCACCCACCCCAGAAACCGCCACCTTTCAAGGAAGAGCTCACGGAAGCTGGCCCGCTTTTCTCCTGGAAGCGCTGTGCAACAGGCTGCCAAGACGGGCCCGGGCACCTCCCGGACACAGGCCTGAGCCGGGGCCCGCCACCCCGGCCCCGCTGCCGCGGCTCCGGGCCTCGCACCCTCCTGCCCCTCTGCCCGCGGAGCAGGCGCCGGGATTTTCCACCCTCGCCCTCCCCCGAGGTTGGACACCCGCCCGCCGGGCAGGGCGAACGCTTCCTGGCTGCGCAGGGCGCCGCTTGTCACCTGCCCGCCAACAAACGGAGGATGCCGAGGTCAACCCCGGCTCCCGACACGCTTCCTCCGGCAGGCCCGGGGGAGGGCCGCGGCCACGGGGACGGCGCTGGGGTGGGCCAGCCCGAGCCGGGGCCGAGCGCCGCCACAGCCGCCGGGGCAGCCCGCGCCCCTCGGCCCGCCGCGCCGCGCCGCGCCGCCAGGATGAGGCGGGCCGGGCCCTGGTGCCTGCTCCTGGCCGCGGCCTGCGCCCTGGGCCGGGCCCCGCCGCCGCGGGCCGCCGTGCGCTGCCAGGCCGCCGGCGCCTGCTTCAGCGCCCGCCTGGCCAACGGCTCCTACGGCGCGGCCCAGGGCGCCTGCGGCCGCTGGCGGGGCGGCCTGGCCTGGCTCAGCGGCGAGCCGGAGCTGCGCCTGCTGCTGGGGCTGCTGGCGGAGGCGGCGGCGGGGCCCGCGCCCTCGCTCTTCTGGGTCGGGCTGAAGAGGTACGCCCCCGCCTGCACCGACGCGGAGCAGCCGCTCCGCGGCTTCTCCTGGGAGGGCGCGGGCGACGGGGCGGCCCGGCGGGAGGTGGCGGCGGCGCTGGGCCGGTGGGCGAAGGAGCCGCTGCAGTCCTGCACCACCACCCGCTGCGCCGCGCTGCAGCTGGCGGCGGGGGCCGGCGGCGGCGGCCCCAGCTGGGGCTGGAAGGAGCGGTCCTGCCAGCGGGAGAGCCAGGGCTACGTCTGCAAGTACCAGTACGAGGGCGCCTGCCCCGACCTGAGCCCCGCCGGCGCCCTCGGCCTCGACTACCGCCTCCCCTTCGAGGAGCGCAGCGCCGGCCCCGGCTTCAGCCCGCCGGGCACCGTGCTCACCGTGGCGTGCCCCGGCGGGGAGGTGCGGCTCACCTGCCAGCCGCAGCGCGGCGGCTTCGCCTGGCGGGGGGCAGAGGAGCCCCTCTGCCCCTGCCCCTCCGGCTACCGGAGCCCCGGCAGCGGGCGGTGCGCCCAGGCCGCCGGGTGCCGCGATGCCGCCGGCGGCTTCGCCTGTGCCTGCACCCCGGGCGGGCGGGGCGGGCCGCCCTGCGCGGCCACGGCCGCCGCCCCCACCGCCGCGGGCGGCCCCGCGGAACCGCCGGGTGCCGAGGCGGAGGGGAGGGGGCCCTCCTCCCCGGCAGCCGGCGGTTCCGCGGGGCCGCCCGCCGCCAGCACCGCCGCCGCCGGCCGAGAGAAGACGGCTGCTCCGCCGCCCTCCTCCTCCTCCAACTACGTTTTCATCCTGGTGACAGTCTCGGTGGTGGTGCTGGTCATCCTGGTCATGACCGTCCTGGGGGTCTTCAAGCTCTGCTTCAACAAGGACTCCGAGGGCCGCGGGCAGAAGGCGCCGCCGGAGGCCGGCAGCAGGGCGGAGGCGGGCTCCGCGGAGCCCAGCGCAGCAGCGGGCGGCGAGTAGCCCCGGGGCGGCGGGGCCCTGTCCCTCGGGGCTGGCCCGAGCAGCGGGTCCCAGCCCGGGGCAGCGCTCGGCTCCCCCGCCTCTCTTGCCCCCGGCCCGGCTGCCGCGGGGAGCCGAGGAGGAGGAGCCCTGGGACTTGGCTGAGCAGGACTTGCAGGTTGTCAGACGTGGGGGCATGCGGCGACCCCCTGTTCAGGGGTTTGAAGCCTTTGGACAGTCGAGAGTATTTGTCGGTCTGAAAAACAGTTATTTGGGTGCTGACATAAGTAAAATATAAATGCAGCGGCCCGGCCGACGGAGCGATTGCTTTTCTGCAGCTGCAACGGTTGTGGGTTTTTACCCTCTCAGAAATTGTTTCTTCGTGTGCCTTATGTGGAGCAAATGTAAAGCGGACTGCTTTGAGTGCTCGCGTCTTGTAAGTTAGAAGCCACTCCTTGTCTGAGTGGTACTTGGAGGCTCTCGTTTTCTTTCTAATTGCTGGAACGTTTGGAGAGGTGAACTGCCATAATTTTGGAGGAAACTGTGACCCTTACTCTTTCAGACAGACATTCTTAAAAACGAAGAGCATTTCTGTACTTAGAAGGTCATTAAATTGCTGAGGAAGTGGGAAGTTAGTGGGGAGTCAGTTTTATACTTCAGCTGATGAAAAGAATAAAGGTTGATTTAAAACCTAAATCACTGCTCTGCTTGTTACTTCATACAATATTAATTTTTATTGTAGTAGAGCAACAAATTTTTCAGTTACAGTTTTTTTCCTAAGGTGTGTCAGCACAAAACTTGCTCTCTGCGTGCAATATGCAGCTACCTTACAATCGGACAAGGTGCTGACAAACTTCGCGCTGTGAGAGGAGTTAACGTGGGTCCAAATACGTCATGCAAATCCCATTCCTTTTAGTCAGATACATTGTTTTCCACTGAGTCCCTTGAGAGTAAGGAAAGACGGATTGACCCTGTGTGCCCCTTTCTAAATGAGGTAAACACTTCCTCTGTGATTTCCCTCGGGAATTCTGGTACAGCAGCTTTCATCCTGGCCGCAGAACTTGCTTCTTTGCAGTTCAGAGCGCTGATGCGCGCTTACTATTATGGTGTTGGTTTTCAATTAAAGTGGTAATGCTAAATATTGATTCACGGTTTTCCAAGTGCAGTAAGACACAACTAACTGGATCTCATCCAAGCCTTTTGGGGTGCGGGGACAGTAGGGAAATATTTTCTTCCCTTAAAAGAACTTTAAGCTCTGAAATGTCTTTTTAAATATGCTTTTTTTGTTTCTTTTCCTCTCCTTAGAGCTGACCTTCTGACTATTGCTTTCCTTTTGTCACTTTCCTGTTGAGTTTGGAGAACTCTGTTTCAAACAATAGTGTGTATTATTACCTGTTTTTCATGCAAGCAAAGATTTGAAGGTTAATCTGGTGTAAACATCTGCTAAGCATAAAGTGTGACATAGTGTGGGTTTTTTCTTTTTCCCTCTCCACTTCATGATGGTAGGCTGTTGCTATCTGGGAGGCAGTCTTTTGCTTTTGTTAAGGGGATCACAGATATTTGTGAGCCATCAGGCTGTCTATAGCCATAAATTCCATTGTATCATGACAGGAATGAAATCCAGCTAGGTGAGAATGCTACTCATTACAAAGCTGTCTCATAATCTGCATACTTTTCTAATCTGTTTGTCCGACATTTGTATTTCAGAAGGCAGGCACTTTTCAGCTTCGGTAGGAGGCTTGATTCTACAGTTAGATGTGAACAGATTTGCAAAATGACTTCACCATTAATGACTTTTGTCTTAATACCACTCCTGTTACTCTCACTGTAAGTAATTGCTTTTAGGGGGTAGTGTATGTGGAGCTCCGTTCTTCTACAAGGAGTTATATAAGCAAAAGCAACTAAGATGAATGAGAGCCTCCCTAAGTTATTATTTCCATGTTTTCCTCTTTCCCACATATCAGATGGCTGAACTCTTAATGGGACTGTACAACTGTCCAGGCATGTTTTTCTAAGCTCTAGAAATACTCTCATTCTCTGTTTCAGTAGTCTTACCAAGCACACAGGTAAGTGCTGCACCTGTAACTGATGACTTCTTTTGGCGTCTCTCAGGGTTTGACTCAGACTATTCAGTTAAAATGTACAAGTTCATGCCTTTTCACTCTTGGCTTCCCATGAAATCACATTTTGATTTCAGAGTTCTTTTTCTCTCACTCAAGATTCAGGATTAGGTATTAGGCATTTGTCTAAAGGACTACACAAGGATTCTGTTATGTTTTCCCTGGTTCATAATTTGACTCAGCTGAAACCAGACTACTTTGTGTCTAAGGACGAGACCCATCTCACCCGATGTAGACATCTCTAACAGCTCATCTAGACTCATCTACTCACCTAGACTCTCTTACAGCCTATGGAGAGAAGTACATCCAATTTCTCTCATTTTAGAATAGATGCTGAAAATAGGGCCAACGAATTGCATCCTAAAAGTGCCATTTCTCTACATCGACTGTACAGAAAACCGAGGGAGGCTACTCATATTTAAATACCTGTTAAACACACATCTAAAATTAAATAAAAAAAATCAGCTAACCTAAGTCTCCAGCTGTGCAAGTCACTTTTCTAAAAGCAAGCTCACAGTGCCTTGTGCCTCTTCAAGGCATGGCTAAATGTCCATAATTTTACCATGGCTTCTATTGGTTTTGCTTGTTTTGTCTGATTGGGTTTTTTTACCTTCTTTTTGCAGTCAGTAGAATACGAAGCCAGTGGCATTTGGATTTGATTGGAACCTGAGCAGGTTTGAAATGCATGAATTTCTCTTCCTCTAATGGTTCAGACCAGGAAGTGGATGGTTTGGGAGAAAGGATAAATCATTTTTGCTTTCCACTCTCGATTTAAATTGTGTCTTTCTTAAATAGGAAACCAACAGATAACTCAACTCTTGGCCAACTCTTGGCTTATATCGCAACTGTGATTCAGTGGTCTGCAAGGCAGATTCAGTGCAGGTTTGGTGTTTACATCCATAGGAGGAGAGTAAGTAAGGTCATAATGAGTACAGATGATCATAACAAGGATTGATATAATAAAAGTGTCTGGTTATGAAATTGGATGCAACTTCCTTTTAATTCTTGTGTAACACCATATGTAAAACACACAATCAAGTGTAAGTATTTTTCCAAAACATAGCAGAGATGGAGACAAATCCTGACCTTTTCCCTCATGTTATATACGTGTCCTTTGACTAAAGTCATTATATAAGCATATTATATTGCAACTGCTTTTCCAGTATGGAAAAAGCATTATTTCATCCCATATTAAAACCATATAAATCACATAAAAACTTTGTATCTGTGAGTTTTACAATGGATACATTTGTATGGAGGATTTTAAATAATTTAGTACTTTAAATTCTGATGGTTCATATTAGGTGTTTTTTTTTCAAATTGTAAATTCCCAGGGATGATGCGTAGTGTTGTAGACCCTGGCTCTTGGCTAGAGGACTGGATGTAATAATGTAATTGTAATGAAACGGTGGACACAAGAATCTGTGAGTCCACATTTAGAAATGGTGATTTCTGCATGGAGCAGGGATGCCCAAACCTCTCATCTATCACAGTGGTCCAAAAAGTGTCCCCTGTTGCCAATTATTAGATCTAATTTTTAGATTTCCTTAATTCCTCCAAAGATAGTTTGACTGGTAGGCGCATCACCTGTCAACTGTGCATTTTATTCATGAACATGTGATGAATTTTGAATGGTTTGTATTCATGAAATAATCAGAAATAAAATTTTAATTTTCCCAAAATTTTTAATAATGATTTCTACTGCTGAGGGCTTGATTAAGTGTGTTATGGGATTAAAGTGAAATCTAAAAGCAGACATGGGCAAAATTCAAATACTTCAAAGAACTTTTCTCCTTTTTTAAGTGTAGTACATAGCTTAAAGAAGATGAAAAAATGAATGGATTCTGTGCTTCCCCCAGGAAGTGTAATTTCCTATCTCTTAATCAATTTTTTTCATGTTTTCAGACCTCATTATCTTTCCTCATTTATTGAATGGAGCTTAATCACTGGTACATGCAACTTAGTTCCTTCTAGAAGTAATATTTTCTATTTCTTCAAGATGTGGATATTTTTCAAGGCTGTAGAGTGGTGATTCATACACTTCTCTAATGATACATGACTGACTTGAAAGGCAAACACAGCAAGGCAGCAACAGTAACCACTCTCCCAGGGGTTCAAAATAGGTTAAATGCCTTTCCTTCTTCCCCCAACGCAGCCTTGCCCTTCTCCTCTGGGCTTGTAGAGCTCTGCCACCGGGAGATTGCAAAGTGAACGGGGAGTCATCTGTTTGCAAGCAAGTCTTTTTCTTTTTCCGTATTGCAGACTTGAAGGATTGCTTTGCTGTAGGTGATGTATCTGAAGGCAGCAGTGGAGGTGGGGAAGGCAGAGACGTGGTGGTCCCACATTTATTATGTCCTTTCCCTTCTGCCACCTGCCAGTCCTTTTGCATTGCAAGTCTGAGGCAGAAGGGTGGGGAAACAACTGCTGTTATGGAAACAGCTACTGTTATGTATTTCATGGATAACGTAAAGAGCGAGAATCCTGCCAGTCCAGGGAGGGGATGAGCTGAGGAGGGAGACATAAGACAGACAGGCAAGTATCCATCTTTACCAGAATGTTATCCATCTTTATGAGGATGCATCCGTCCTTACCATCCTCTCGCTGCATATTTTTTCAGGTGTTTGTTACTCAAAATGCGGTGGTTTGCAAACAAATAAACATTTTCAGTCATTAATCCAGGAACAGCACATGGGCTGTAATATGTCAGAAAAGCATGGTTTTGTTTTTGGAACATAACCAGCAGGTCTCGTGTTTTGGACTGAGAAGAATGGTCTGCACTGTTCCCTGGAATGTGACATAGGAGCATAAGAACAGATAGTTTGAGTGAGATTAAAAGTCATCTAAGTCGGTAATGTCTCTGTGACAATAGCAAATGCTTTAGGAAATAGAATAGGAAATCTGACATCTGTGACACTTCTCCTAGGTGCTCTAAGGTTGCAAGACTTTGAGTTTGATACTGAGTTCATGTCACACTTGGTGGACTTCCATCAATTTGTCTAACAGAGTTTTGATTCGATTTATTACTTTTGGCATCCAACCATCCTGTATCAATTAGTTCCACAATTTATTTATATGTGACATAAAAAAGTAGACCAGTTCATCTTCTTGATTTTCCATACCTTTTCCGTACACTCCTTCACTCATCTCTATCTCGAGTTGAGGAGTCTATTTAGTTTCTTTTTTAGAAACAATTCTCTAGATCTGATTGTTTTGTTATTCTGTTTTGCACCTTTTCTTATACTGTTAGATTCCTTGTGAAATCCACATTTGGAAACTCTTGGAGATACAGGTACGGTATAGTCTTCTATGATGGCATAACAGTATCTTTTGTTTTTTAAAAGTTACTAACATAACCATTTGTTTGTTTTGACCTCTGCAGAGAACTGTGCTGATGTTTTCAAAGAATTATCCCTCAGGTTTTTCCCAGATCATTTATGAGAAATTTGAGCAGGACAAGCCCCAGGACAGGGGCTTCCAGCAGGTTTCACCACAGTTAATAGTACAGCTCTTTCATTAGGGAATTCCTTCTGAATTCTTAGGGGAGCACAAGCCTCTGCTACAGTTTTGTACTGTCCACTGTCTGATTTACTCCAAAACTCCTACAAAATCTTCATTCTAATGAACTTCCACAGACTTATCCATTGCCCCTCTTTCCCTGCCTCCCCCCCACCCCCCCCAAAAAAAAAAAAAAAAAAAAAAGGGATAGTCCATAATGAACAGAGGCAAAAAGATTTCACGGCTTTTTCCCTATGTCTCTTTCTTCCAGAAACACTCTGAAATACAATCATCATTCATCAGCAGTAAGTACACTGGTTGGTTTCCTGCTCTACTGGATTTTGCATTAGTAGTTGCTATGTCTTTAGGCAGATGTTCCTCTAAATTTTTTTTTTGGCCTGCTTTAAAACTTCACTATTTATTTGCTAAAGTTCACCCTTTCTTCTGTTTTCTTTATTTGTACTTGATTTCAGCTTTAAATTATGTCCTTTTCTGTTGTATGCTGCTTAACCTTTTAGAGTTTTTGAGGGGAAAGTGGTCTTCTAATGTCTTCTTTTGATAGGTAATCTGTGTTTAATCTGATCCCCTAATATAATAAATAGTCCCAGTGCTACATGCAAGCCTTTAGCCTTTTAGCTGTTCCTTTTAATTTCTTTTTAGCATCCTTCTTAATTTATACTCAGCTCCCTGCTTTGAGATTAAACATTGACATAGTGAATGTTTTTAGCTTTTTTTACTCAAAGTTGTTCATTTTAGGTATGTTGTAGTCAGTGTTCAGCCAAATAACGTCCATTCTTAGGACAAAATCAGGATCTGTTTCTTCTGTTGTGTGTCATCTTACTAATTGTGTCAAGAATGAATAATTAAAGATGTCTGGAAATTTAGTTACGAGTCAGTCTGTCATGATAGCAGTCCACAAAAAAAAAAAAAAAAAAAAAAGTTTTGTTCTTCGTGTTTAAATTCTTCCCTGTCCAAGCAAGTAATGAATTGTGTGTACGTAGTGCATGTAGCTTTTTCTCAGAATATAAGCCTCCTAGGTTTCATGGCAATAACCCTTCCAGCTCTGCAGTGTTAGTGGTGGCACTTAAAGTGAATTGATTCTCTTTCAATTATACCTAACCACTGAGATGAGGAAGCAGATTCTGTTCCATTTGAAGCAATTCAGATATCCTAAGAGAATAAGTAATCATAAGAACACATGCATTAGTCTTCCTAAGTGAAACAAAGTTGGTTTTCATTCTTTTCTAGATTCTGAAGCTTAAAGGGATGTGAAGATAATATACAGCATGGGCATCAACCTATTAATACACAGTGTGCTTTATGGTCTGTTCTCCGCTATACTTAGTGACATTGTATTATAAGATATCCAAAACTTTTACATCACAAGTCCTCTTTTACTTACCTGTACATCAGACAGATACTAATGAGGACGCTTTAATTTCTTTCAGATAAATTGACCACACTGTTAAATCCGTTGCAATTCCATAAATCCAGTTTAGATCTCTCGAAAGAACATCCTACTGACTTGTCATATAAAGTCAACTTTGCTGCAGTAAAAGACAAGAACTTGGGTTTAAATGCATAATCTTCTTTTGTGTTAAAAATTAAAGTATACATATATTGGTATACATTTACAGAGAATATGCTTTCCTAGTAAAATTTGAGACTGTGAGAATATGTTTTTTGAGCAAAATTTTGTCTGGTCAAGACAAGTTCTTCTGTGGACTTTAGTATCTATTTCAGTGCAAATATGACTGACAGATATTTTTCCACAAATATGAATGTATCAAGAGATTTTCTTCCATGCTTAGGGAGTTTATTCTCTTGCTGGTTTATCTATCTGTTTTCTGCATTGTTTTCCTAAGTTTCTAGCAATTCCATAAAGTACTTAAATTATCACTTGGTTCTTAGGAAAAATACCTGCATACTTTCTAACCTTCAAAAAGAACAGCCTGCTTTGAAAATAGCAGCTGACATAAAAAGCAAAACTTCATCTTTCTTGCTGAGTTGGAAATTTATGTATTTGCTGTACCCTAAACAATCTAAATTAATTATGTGAAAGAGCCAAGTCCTGCTTTATAATGCCTCTACTGAACTCTGGTTTTGGGGTTTTTTTTTTTTTCCTCTTTTCTTAACAAAATGGCCTCTCCTGGGCATCCCACCCTTGATTTTTCTCCATTCCAGATTCCTTCTTTCTAAGGCTGTTCAGTGTCAGATATCCACCAGTTTTGCCTTATTTCATATCCATTCTCCCCAAATATCCAGTCTTTTGCCCAGATGTGAATGTATCTTGAATGTGTTGCCTGGTCTTCTATGACACCCCATAAAGCCCTGCAAACTTTCCACCTTCTTTTCCACCATAAATAACAGGAACAAAACCAGTGACAATTAAAATCCCACCTGTCCCCCACACCTGTAACAACTTCACATGAAAACATCTGAGAGAGCCTTTCCCACAACTTTATTTCCCAGTTAACTGATGAGGATTTCATACAATCTTGTATTAGTACAAATAGCAGATGAGATTCAGTTTCTTCTGGACTCACTATGTGATCAGTTAACAGCTACTGGCATAAAAATTAAAACAAAGTATATACTGTGCCATCAAAAAAACCCCCATTCTCTGTGTTTCTTACCTTTCATTTCATTGAATTTTCTTTCATTCATTCATGCGGTCTTGCAATTGATTTGTGTAATTTGTATAAATCTAAGGCATGAACCATAGACTAGATCTTTAGCTGATGTAGCTGTTCAAAACATCACTGACATCAGCTATTGATAGTAGCCAAGAGTCTTCAATGGGTAAATAAGCAACTTTTCTTATGAAGACACTTGAGTTTATAGAAAGAATACAAAATGGTATAGAAAATACAAGGCATAAGATAATAAGCATGTTTTAATATCAAAGTTGTTCTAGTTTTTATGAAGACTCATCAAAAAAAGCTTCTTTACAATATTGTCCAGTAAGTTTAGCTTCTAAAAGTGTCTCTTCTCTTTCTGTGACTAAATGATGTGCAAAATAATTCTGCTGCAATGTTAGGAAAATAAACTCACTAATACTGGTATTGATTTTTCTGCTCAATAAAGTAGTGCTTTTCAAATTTTTCTTTTATCCATGACTTGTCTCTCATTGACTGGATAAGGGGGCAAGTTCCATCTATGTCTGTTTTTAGCAGAAACCAGAGCAACAAGATCCCCAGCTTTTAGCTGGTACTCTGATAGATAATGCACCTTTTGTATACATTTACAATGTATTATAACCTGTTTATCCCAATTAAATAATGAAAAGACCATAATCATAGCCTCCATTAGTCTTCTGGTTTAGACCTCAGATGGAGATGTTCCTCTTATCCTAGCTGAGGAAGGGTGTGCTTGGTCCATGCAGTAGGCATGGAGAGTGATTTCCTGAAGTGCTGGGCAATTGCAGCTCTCAGTGAGTGCTAGCCAGCTCCAAACTTTCTGAACATCAAAGGGATATCTCCAAATATAGCCACTCCAGTTCTAAATCAAAGACTAGTCATGTTTTTTTTTTTTCCAAGATTCCGTCCTCTACCAGCTCCAACCTCTCCAGCCATGGACTCACCTCCTTAGTAGAATTAATGCTCCAATTTCCTCTACACACCAGAGCTGCATAAAAGCAAACCAAAGACTTACTATTGCCTAAATAGTAAAATTGTGCTGCCTAACTGTCCAGCAACTGGAATCTGAATTTTACTAATCATTAATTCCTTTATAATTAATATACATTCTAATTCATCCCTTTACATGTTGGATAACAGACCAAATAGGATGTTTAGATATTTTACAAGAAGGAAGCATATATATGCGCATGCATGTTGTGTGTGTGTACACACATACATACTTGCTTTGTACAGCTTTGCCACGTTTTGAACTATTCCAGCTGACTGGCAATCATCTGAGCTTGCTGTTGTAAATTCGAGTACCTGCAAGTCTTGCATGAATCAGTTGAACTTGTGGCCCTTTGCTTTTATCAGTCTGTCAGCACCGGCACTGATGTTACTCAGCATTGTTCAGCATGCAGTGCGTTACAGCCCCCTTGCAGAAGCTCACAGCTTCCCTCTCGGTTGTCTTAGAGAGTTTTATGATTGGTAGGGCTCATGTGTACACTGAAAACAGCACTGTCACCAGCACTGTAAGCAGAGCCGATACAATCCAATTACCGTGATCATCACAGTAATCATCAGTTCCCAAGTCATAAATCTGGTAATTCTTATCTGGTAATGCTATGCATTTGGGCACTTTTTTCTGAGCCTTTCTAGTTAGGAAGCTCAAGAACCCACAGAGTGACCCTAAGTCATATTACATAGCATAAGAACCTGTATAGGATAGACTTTTGGGGGGAAAAGGGAGAGTAGAACAGGTCTTCTGTACATCTATATTGCTTTCAAGATGACTCTACCCATCATAGACATGATATAATGACAAATGTATTCCATCCACACTGGAAATGAAAACCTATATATCTCAAGTAGGATACACTGCCTTGCTGTCTCTTCTTCATGGTTGCTTCCTACTCTGCCAAATCCAGATTTTACGTTTTTGGGGAAACAAGGCTGGAAGGGGGTGGGCCTAGTTAGCTTTTATTGAAAAGAACCTTTCTTGTCAAAACTGTGCTGGGTTTGTAACCATCTAGTGACATACTTGGAAATACTCTGTGATTCCCCTGTTCTTCCTGGCTATTTCTCTCAACAAAATATAATACTTAAAAGCATTATTCTCAAAGAGAAATGTAATTAGTAAATTGCACCTTCTTCCTGTGGCTTAGCCTACAGTTATCAGTCTAACAGGGCTCTGTGTTGAAGAGGATGGAAGTGCTGAATATACAATAGAGCAGAAATATTTTACTCTCCTCTAGAGATTCATAATTCACATTCTTGTCTGTAGAGCCCTCGAGTCAGGGAAGGTTTCTAGGGGCTGAAATCACAGAGTTTAGAACATTGGATTGAAGTTTCTTTCTTGGCTAATTTCTTCTGGCTTTTTTTTTAATTACTTTTCTTGGATTTTTTTGGCAGGATTTTAAGACAGTAATTTACACTGCTGTTCTGGAAACATGGCAGAGAAAAGTCAAATCTTACATAACTTATCAGTGAGTCATTTTATTTCAGTAAGATTTAGTTTAATATTTAAAATTAGGATGCTGATTTTTGGAAACTGGTTAAAATACAGTATATAGTCACAGTGTTAATAGAGTGTGCCACATACATTTGAAATGCAGACTTTTAGTTCAAAAACAACCAGAAAGCCTTTTAGTTTATTCTGAATCACTGGAAACCTGGCATTTCAGAAATGCTTACCTCACATTCAGAAATCTGATTCTCCTTCTCTGTGAAGAAATCAGATGGGTTCTTTAAGTGTTGAATGCAAAGAAACCATACACTGTGTGATGTTCTCTGCTGTAGGGACCATCTCAAGAGGCAGAGGATCTACATGTGGCCATCACTTTTTCCATCCACAGCCCAGATACAAAGTGCCTCTGCGACCAGTCTGGTTCAAGCCCACTAACTGCACATAGCAGTCAGCCCCAGGGTTATGAGAAGTGTCATCTTTGCTACTGAGCTGGGAAGCCTAGTGAGAAAGGAGAGTAATTTCCCGCATACCCTCCTTTGAGTGGGAAAATGCTGCAGAGCTATGTGATGATGTGCCATGTGAAGGCCATTCTCTCTTTGTGTGTACCACGGGAAGTAGTCCAGTCTATTGACTAGATACTATTCAGAGCTATCACACTTTTAGGTATAGGTCTTAGGCTAAACAAAGAACAACAAAAGTTGTTGTGGCACAGGGCCAATTTCCATGACATATATTGCAGTATTTTTAAAATATTAAGCTCATGGGTAAAATGCAGCAGCATACCACTGGTTACAAATTACAGTTTACCCATTTGTAGATTAATTATGTTATAGCTGTATAAAGAGGCAAAATGTCACCAAGAAGTATGTCACTGTACTCTTTTTTTTTTTTTTTTCAGTGAATTAAGCATTAGTTCAAATCGTTTCCATATGAAATCTGAAGACTCTTATTTGCAATTTGGAAAGCATTAAAAAGAGATCTGTTTGTTTTCTGGTCCACATAATTTCATGAGGACAACTTTTTTTTTTTTTTTCCTTGCAGTTATGTTCTACTATTGGGAATAATAAAACAGAATTAACTTTTTCTTCCAAAGCAAATTAAGAGTGATTTACAGCTGTTGGTCACCTCTCCCACTGCCAGAGTCAAACTAAACTCAGGGTGAAAAAATAGCAGGAAGAACTGTTAGTTTAGGATAAACAGATTTTGTTTCCAGCTGAAACTATAGAGGGTGTTTTAGCCAATAATCATACGGGCACTGCTGGCTGGAAGTGAATTAGCGCATCTATCTGAAGGAAAGCCTGACATCTACTGAGGCACCAACAGCCTCTGCGGCAGCACCCGGCTACTCTGCCAAGTATGAACAGCACCCCACTGTGCTTTGCCTGGGAGAACTGAAATAAAAGTGTACATGTTGGTAGGTGTGCAGGCATCCATCACAGATTTGTTTAAAGGCAAAGTAAAGAAAAAAAATTAAAAAGAAAAAAAAAAAACAAACCAGGCTCAGCTTTTCATCAAAGCTGAGTATCGGGTATGAATCACTGCTTCTTAACTCTTGCTTCATCATCTCTGATGTTAAACAAATCCAACAGTAGAAAGTAGTCCGACTGTCTATTTAATCTGACCATACATAACAATATGTCTGGGTGAAAAAGGCAACATAAGATTATGAGATTTATACCATTTTGAAGAGATTGTGAGTGGGATTTTAAGTGAAGCTCTACAAATAGCACCACGTGGTATTGTGGAGCATTTTACTGTTTTGACAGATGTTTGGTTTCTGTGAAAAGTTAAATAAGCTTATAAAGAGATTTCGTCCTTGTTTTTCCCCATGTGTGCATGTAAAACATTACCAAAATTAGTGTTTGCGTGTTTTTCTTTAAATGAGGTCCACTGGGAAGTAAAAGAAAAGAAACTGTACAATTGTTAAAGCTTTTCACAAAATATTTTAATAAGGATGTAACAGATTCCACGTTAGCAGTTTTTAAACTAAAAGGAGCTGACTCACTGTCCATTGAAGTGAATTAGTATTTTTTCTCTCATTTCAATGGGCTTTGAGTCAGACAACTTTGAAATACTAAATTTATACATTCATTTAACAGTACCTAATTTTTGGTGAAAGAAATGTACAAAGTAGTATCTTGCTTTTTGCTGCTGAGAAAAGTTAAAGGGTATAATTTAACAAAAACCTGTACCAAGTCCACCACCACAAATGCTAGATGCCTTAGTTGTCAACCTTACACTTAACAGTGTACTTAAGCACCGTAGCTACCAGTATGATGCTACGGGTATGCTGTTGCTAGAGATTTTTCCCAACCTCTTGCTTCAGATTGCCAGTAGTTATAATTAATACAACCACGGTATTGTGCTAGAGAAGAGATTTGTCTCAGCTACTGGGACACCTGCCACTGTGTGACACTGTTAACATAGGTGGTAGAAAGCAAAAAAACATAGATGCTTATTTCAACATGGTCCGTGCCAATTCTTACATCTGGGATAAGAGGGAGCAGAGATAGAAGGGTTTGTTTAATCAGCTGTCATTTATCAAACAAGAAAGCTTCATTCGTCTATACAAAAATTGTTCTGCCATGAGAGAGGAAGAGAGAAAATTCAAGAAAGAGAATTTTTGTGGGGGAGACACCGTAGATGAAAGAGTTAGAAAAAGTGACAACCTTTTCATCTGGAAAGGAGCCTTCTTGAGCATCACCCATTTTAAATACAACCTTGCAAGTAGCCACCACAGACATAAGTACACAGTATAAATTGCCTCAGAGAAACACATTCACAACACAGTGACAAGAATCAAATAAAAAAAAAATAAAACAAAAAGACGTCTGGCACACACTGAAAACAAGAATTTTCAGAAATGAAACATTAAGAAGCTCTGGGCCAGTATATTACATTGGCAACATATGAAACCCATTTTATTTTTTTAGTGCAACAGAAGAAACGAGCTAGGGTAATAGCTATTATCAAAGAGCTACCTTTTTTGTCAAGTATTTATTTCAGAGCCTGATGGTGATTTTGAAACTAATCCCTCTTTTTCCATATAGGCTGAAGTGACCTTGCGGCCACCCAGGTCATTCAAAACTGTCTCAGCTCCCTTCGTTGCTGTTTCACAGCTGATGGAGCAGGCGCAAGACAATAGCTTCACAGTCTAGCGCTCCCTTTAAACTTTATTATTAGCACACTTTATTGTATGTATGGACACATTTAAACATTTCCCAGCTCACTGCTCTCCCCAACTCCAGGCTCAGTGCTCTGCTCCCTGTGAGTCACAGGACTGTTTATCTCCTGTTATCAGCAACCTGCTGTGCAGCTCTGAAACACAGCAATAATCAGATTTTTTTCCGGAGACCTTTTCTGCCCTGCTTCCTGCGAGTGTAGCACAGAGAGCCAGAACCCCAGTGAGGTGGAAGCTGTCTGCAAAGCAAAAGATGGCTCCATGACTATGCTGCTTCTTTTCTCGGGGCCTTTTTGCTCCCCGCTTTCTTTTTTATTCTGGGGGGGGGGGGAGGGGGGGCAGGGGGAGAGAGAGAGGCTACTTGCTCCTTCCTGAAGGAAGGCAAGGTGTGTGTTGGGGGGGAATTTTCCCAGCATTTCTACTCTCTGAAGGGGATGTGTGTACTGACAGATGCTGTGAGCAGGGTCGCTTTCAGCTGGGGGGGAGTCTGAGCCTGAATGCTGGGGGCTTGACTGAGGCAGGCTCTACTCAGTGGCCTGGGGGGGTCCCACCAACCGAGAGGGAGGGCAACCTGTACAAAAGGTGAGGGGAGACTCACTGTGGGACCCGTACAGCCACTCGTCAGACACAGAGAGGGGTGGCAGAGCCTGGCTGCCAGACCCTAAGTTGACCCACGAGTGCGGCAATTTGCTAAGTGGGTGTCAAAGCATCAGTGAACGCACCCGCTCTCAAGGGAGGCGGTCGGGGGGGGTGGATGGGGCAGCAGACCGAGGACGTGGGGTTTTCTTTGCTCCTTCTCATGCCAGACACCACTGTTGGTGGGCAGGACCAAAACCCCCTCCCTCCCAGCCACCCCATGCCACAGCCCTGGCCTCGCTCACCCTCCTGCTGGGGTGCAGTAGGGGAGCAGGGGGACAGAAATGCTTCCTCAGAGGGTGGTAATCCTGGAGGTGCAAGTGCCATTCCTGTACATGCTCCCTGACTCCAAGTTGTCTGGGGGAAAGTCCTCCATGCTGTACGCCCTGCTCTTGAGGGCAGTGGCATAGTAGTCGATGGGTTCCTCTGCAGCATTGTCCATCCAACTGAGGCAGAGCAGCCGCTGGAAGGACCGTTTGAAGTTGTCCGAGAGAAAGCCATAGAGGATGGGGTTGGCACAGCTGTTGGCGTAGCCCAAGATGACGGAGAGCTGACTGATGGTGGCATCATCCTGCTCTACAAAGACATTGACCAGCTGCACGATGTAGAAGGGCATCCAGCAGATGACAAAGACCATCACCACCATCATGACCATGAGGGTGATCTTGCGCTCCGAGCGTTTGCGTTGCTGCCAGCCAGCCTTCAGGGCCACCATGCGCATCTTGGCAATGATGAGGATGTAGCAGAGGCAGATGGCCACCACAGGCAGCAAGAAGCCCATCAGAAAGGTGTAGACCACAAAGACCACCAGCCACCTCTGGGTGGGCTCTGGCATGAGCATGTTGCAAGCCACCGTTCCATCGCTGTTGGCCGCCGTGTTGGAGAAGATGATGATAGGCAGGATGATGAGGATGGAAAGCACCCAGACACCCAGATTGACCATCTTAGCCACAGTGGGCCGGCGGTACCTAGCCGCCTTGATGGGGTGCACCACAGCAATGTAGCGGTCCACGCTGAGCACGGTCAGGCAGTAGATGCTGGTGAACATGTTGATGGCATCCACGCTGAGCACCAGGCGGCAGAGCAGTGAGCCGAAGGGCCAGTGGTGCAGCAGGGTGGAGGTGACCAGAAAGGGGACGCTGAGCATCAGCAGCTCGTCCGCGATGGCCAAGTTGAGGATGTAGATGTTGGTGGCCGTCTTCATCTTGGCATAGCGTAGGATCACATAGATGACCATGGAGTTGCCGCACAGCCCCACCAGACATACCACGGAGTAGATGAATGAGATGAGGATGGCGCTGCCCTGAGACTCGCTCAGGGTGCTGTTCGGGGCGCCGGAGGAGTTCCTGCCGCCCGAGTCCATGCCCCCCGCCGCCGCCTCCTCCGAGGCGCTGCCGGCTCCGCCGCCACCGCTGCCGCTGCCGCCGCTGCCGCTGCCTGCACCGCCCGGAAGCCTGGTGCAGGTGCCATTGGGGAGCATCCTCCGCCCGGACCTCCCCGCCCCCGGCTCAGAGCAGCAGGCGCCTGCCGCTGGCCGGGCTCGGCATCCCGGCAGGGCTCCGGCCGCGGCGGCTCCGGGGCGCTGGCATGGGGAAGCAGGCGGCTGCCGGCGCCGCTCCTCCGAGTGGCAGTAATTGCTGCTCCCCGGCTGGTGAATGATTAATAGGTAGCGGCGCGTCACCAGCTACGAAAAGGAGGACGGAAAGAGGAAAAAAAAAAAATGCTGGAGGAGACGTAAGTGGGTGTCCCTCCCACCCCCCCCCCGCCCGCCCGCCCGCCTCCCATCCCGCCCTCCGGCTGTTCGCAGCTCTGGCAGCTCCGGGGCTGCCGGAGTGCGGCCTCCCCCCGGTCCCCCCCGCCTCCCCCCCCCCGCCCCCGCAATGCTGCCCGACCCCATACTGCAATCCCCATCCACTGTTGTTTCCCGCACCCCGCACTGGTCGCCCCCCATCCAGCATCCTCTCCCGCTCCGTTCTGCACTGCTTCCCCTCCATGGCACCTGGGTCTGGGCCAGGGCCACCCCAGGCAAAGGGACCACCATTTCTCCTTTAGGAAAAAAGCCTGGGTCATGAGTGGGTGGGTGATGTTACCTGGGCAGGCGTGCCTCATGCCTACACAGCTGCTGTAACCCTCTCCTGTCACCACACCGTGCATGTTGCCAACCCCATGGCGCTGGCACCAGGCATGGCACTGACTACAATGGACCACATAACCTTCAACCCTAAGTGCCCAGCACTGCCTGAAAACAGCAACGGCCATGCCTCCGACCAGCACGCAGCTCCGTGCCCCCGACCTTGTCCTGTCCCACCACCACCAGACATTGCGCACTAGCACCATCCAATACTTTGCAGCCCTGCCCCTCTCCACATGCTCAGTCCTGAAACATGGCTCCCCTGTCCCATTCTGACACACCAGCACGTGCTCTGCCCCTGTCCATCACACATCCACCAGTGCAGGCACCAGTTTGCACACTACAGCTTGCCATCACTATTTACACCACGATGGTGCCAAGACCATCCTAGCTATGCTGCTATGCAAACACACCATCTGTCCACCCTTCTGTCCCCTCACATACCGCTTCCACTCACAGGATCACTTCATGCTGAACCATCACACGCTACATCACCAGCACTACAACCCCCTCTCTTAATATTGTACTTAAAACATATCTCTGATAAGGGTTGTATCCACGCAGGGTGAGGCTATAAACCCTCCTCAGCACTATACAGTGACACAAACCATTGACACCATCTTCATCCATACAGTACTTTTACATATACGTAGCCATCACTACATGAATGATTTATCTCATGTTATATGCATAAACTGCTTCTACACGCTGACCCACACTGTGCTATCTTGTACACATTCCCTGATCCTGGACAAGCACAGTCATATACACCAATAGCTACTCATACAGTCATCTCTGGACAGACACTGCTGCCTTACATGCCTCATCTGCACCACCAGTTCCAAACACACATGAACACCAGCAGATAGTCCTCATACTGCATCTCTATACCCTGGCAAGCATAAATTTTTGTATGCTTTTTTTTTTTTTTTTAAAATGTATGACCTTCACATACATGTCTTCTTCTGGGCATTATGTCTCTTATCTCCCTATAAGTTATTGCGCCATGCATACAGTCTGTCCTTACATACTTACACATAACCACTTAATCAATTTCCATATACCATCACCACCTGCCTGTTCTGTATTAACCAGACATGGTCACTCACTGATGTCCTCACACTGGCTCACTGCACCAACACTCCCTCAGCACAGGCATACATACAAAATACTTGATTATCCTGTTAGCTGTGGTCACTCACATGTGTGAGCATACCACACCTGTATGGACACCAACCTGCCTCTTCACATAAACTGTCGCCTACGAGCGCCACCTCCTTTTGTCAAGAACAGCAGGTCCACACCACATAAATCTCACCACAGTGCATATGCTGCTATATGCTCCCCACAGCACCACTATACTCAGCATCACACATGCATCCTTACATCCTACTCATTTTACCATGCATACCCATCACCTCCTACAGTTCACACATCTTGTTATCACTGTCTGCCCACCACCACAATTGTACATATTATCACTACCCACCACTTTAATATTCAGATACGTGCAGCATTACCACCAGTTCATTATAACCCATCATCAGGAAATTATTCTCTCTAGCACTGTATATACCCCTATACCCCTTATCACCACCAGCAGCTATTCCAACACAAACATGTAGCCTCTCCAGCTGTATGATTTTCCTCATGTCAGTCATCACCTCCAATCAATATACACCTAGACACGCCAATGGGACTAGCATGTGCTCTTTGACACCTTGCCAAAGGTATTACATTTAGCACATGGACACTTTTGCATGACCCTTAAGCAAGCTGTTTCTTTTTCTTCTGTGACTAAAAAGTAGATTGTGAATACATATGTATGTATATATAATCTCTACACAGAAATTTAATTACATATAAAAATAATCCTATTCAGTTTTTAGTAATTGCACACAAGTTCTATTTCGATGATACTCTTTGTGACTCTTGAGGACTTTTTGCATGTATGTTCTATTATAGAAATGCATTTATTGAGAAGCCTTTGCAAATGATCTTACCATTCTTAGGACTATTGCTGTATATGAGTGTTTTAGCTAGATGTTAGAGCACTTGGGGATGTCATACAAGTTTTTCTCAGAAAATTCATCCTTACATTTGGGGATTTAGAGGTTGTATATTCTGATGTGTTAGCTTCCAGTATACAGTGAAAAAAAAAAGATTTATATTTAACTACAACATGCAAAATCTTTACTTGCAGTGTGCTATCTGACACTGCTCAAATCTCTACAATTATGTAAATTCAGCTAGAGAATTATTTTCTTTAACATTCATATTCTGGGAGAATATGAATCAGCTTTCAGTTGCTGATATGAGAAGGAGCATAAGTCAATAGCTGCAAACCCATCAACAAGAACATCTGGTTGATTGCAGCACTTTAGTCTGTTTGAAAACCCATAGTTCAAATATAATCTGATTTTTGTTTACGTGTTTTAAGGGGCATTTACTTATGCAGCATTGATTGAGGGGGTTTCTTCTTTCATATTTTTGTAAATTGGCATTCAACAATAGTATGACTGGAAATGTGAATGCTTTTAGATTGATCTTTATGAACATGTGAGCAAAAAGGATTGGTTTTGAAACTATTAATAGTAGTGTCATCACCACAAAATTTCAGTTCTTTTCTGCATTGTGTTTCATTGCATTTCATACATATAAACACACAGTCACTCATGGAGGCATTTTAGACATTTTATTCATCCTTTGGCCCATTTTATTTAAGTACTTTGCAATGCTAGCATTTGGCCATGCCCTGCACCCAAAAGGGTCAATAAAAGCTCTTTGAAATAAATTACCTGTAAATTGTAACTCCTGCAAAGGTACTAACATTATTAGGCATCACACACGTACCTGCTTGACGTGTATGCCCAGAAAAAACAAAACGCCATCATAGGCATAATTATAATGAGGTACCATGTGCTATATGTCCTACTTAGAAGGCTTGAGGATTTCTGTATCTCCATTCATTGAAGTCTTCTTCGGGTACGGAAAATTACATTCACATTAGAGAATGATAGCATTTTCCAAAAATAAATTGTTTGAATGCCTGCCTAGTTACTTAGGCTGATTGCTTTAACAGAGTTTGTATGTATTAATTTACTGAGAAAATTTAGCTACTGATCTTAACCAATGGTCTTGTTAGAGAGATCTTGATCTTAACCAAGCCTGTTGCTCTTGATTCAAAAGCATGTATTTCTAACCTCAACTACTTGATAAAGTAGCAATGCTTGATTAGAAATAATGCATTTTATTATCCCAATAATGATATAATACCATTATAAATACCAACATTGGCTCATTTCAACCTCATGAAACAAAAGGTATAGTTCTGACAATCAAAATATCCTTTAAAGAAGAAATTCTTATATAAACCAACTCTAAGTTGGGAACACGCTTAGACATTTTATTTTTGTTACGGTTTGTTTTTACCTAAGGATTTTGCCTGTAAAGAGTATGCCAGAAGTCTTAGCTTGTGTTTATAATCCACCTGTCACAAAACAGGAAAGGGCAGTTTGACTTCTCAACATAGTCTGCAGGTTGGCCTAAGGCACATGTAGATACTTTCCAAAACCCCATTTTTGTAGCAACACCTGCCTCCCCTGGAAGTGTGGGAAAAGAATTCTCTCTCAAAAATTCTTACTTCTGGGCCATGCTGGGAGATCTAGGGCTAAGGCTCAGCCCATGTCTAGGGTTAGAGTTAGGGTTAGGAAAGACATGAAGCCCATAGCTCCAGGTGCAGTGGGGATGCAAGGGGGAGGACCAATGGTCGGGGAGGCTGTGCAAACAGCTCATGCCTGAACACTTTTTCATTCCTCTGGGACAATGCTAGGTGTCTCAGGGTACAGTTCATCCCATGCCTAGGCTTATGTTTAAGGTCAGGACAGAGACAAAGCCAACAGCGCCACCTCAAAGGGGTTGAAAAAGCGTTTAAAAACTGCGTAAGGTAGGGGAAGACTCCACAGATGCTATCTCCTAGCACTTTTCTCTGTGGGCCACAGGCAGGGGTCTCTGGATAGGGTAACTCTTATCTAACCCTTGGATTAGGGTTAGAAGAGAGACAAAGCCAAGAGCTCCAAGGGAGCTGAGTCTTAAGAGGAGCTGCCAAAGGGTGAGGAGAAGACTTCGCAACCTTTTCTCCCCTGTCCACATTGTCCTCCAGGATATGGCTGGGGTGTCAGGCTAAGGTCCATCCCAAACACATCTTAGGGTTACACTTATGTGAGGCAAAGCCCAGAGCTCCAACTTATGAAGCACTTCCCACTGATATCAGGAGCTCGATCCTTAATTTTCTTTCCACAGTTGAATGCTAGCCCAGTCAACTCCATCTGAAGTATTTGAGGCAAGAAAGCCAGTGGCAATTAGAAACAGCCTTCTGATAAACATTTCTCCTGATGGCAGGGTAAGGCTGACTCTCAAAATCTCCCACCTAAAAAACCCCTATGAACAGCTCACAGGGCAGATGATACATTTTCTGTCAGTCACAATGCATTCTACCTAGTGTCACTGTGTCTCGAGTGTTGTGGCAAGAAAAAGGAAACAGGCAAGACACTTATAAGGAAGTCTATGGTAATTTATTAAATATTTTAAACTCAGAAAAATACATGAATAGTTTTCATAAGTACCTTTCAAATTTTCAGCACAGCAGTGATGTGGTAGCCTGTAAAACTGCTGTAATTTGTGTACACCATGAACCTCCAGCAAATTCAAAAAAGTTGTGGTAGGCTGGGTCGTTTCAATGGGGTCCCCCTGATGAATTCAGTAAAGTGTCTCCTATTCAAACTCTAGATGCCCTGTGCACCATTCAAACCAAAAGTTTCATAAATCTTGCTGAGAAATTAGTAAGTGAACACTCTTTTACAACCATTTACATGGACAAACAAGGAGCTCCTGGACAAACACAAGCACAAAAGGGAAGCCTACAGAGGGTGGAAGCAAGGACAGGTAGCCTGGGAGGAATACAGAGAAATTGTCGAAGCAGCCAGGGATCAGGTTAGGAAAGCTAAAGCCCTGATACAGTTAAATCTGGCCAGGGACATCAATGGCAGCAAGAAAAACTTCTATATGTATGTCAGTGGTAAAAGGAAGACTAGAGAAAATGTGGGCCCTCTCCAGAAGGAAATGGAAGACCTGGTTACCCAGGATATGGAGAAGGCTGAGGTACTCAATTACTTTTTTGCCTCAGTCTTCACTGGCAAGCCACATTGCCCAAGTTGCAGAAGACAAAGGCAGGGACTGGGAGAGTGAAGAACTGCCCACTGTAGGACAAGATCAAGTTTGAGACCACCTAAGGATCCTGAAGGTGCACAAGCCCATGGGACCTGATGAGATGCATCCGCGGGTCCTGGGGGAACTGGCGGATGAAGTTACTAAACCACTATCCATCATATTTGAGAAGTTGTGGCAGTCTGGTGAAGTTCCCGCTGGCTGGAAAAGGGGAAACATAACCCCCATTTTTAAAAAGGGAAAAAATGAAGACCCGGGGAACTACAGGCCAGTCAGTCTCACCTCTGTGCCTGGCAAGATCATGGAGCAGATCCTCCTGGAAAATATCTTAACACGCACAGAAAATAAGGAGGTAATTAGTGACAGCCAACATGGCTTCACTAAGGGCAAATCATGCCTGACAAGTCTGGTGGGGTTACAGCCAAATATGGCAGGGTTACAGCATTGATAGGTAAGGGAAGAGCAATTGATATCATCTACCTGGACTTGTGCAAAGCATTTGACACTGTCCCACATGACATCCTTGTCTCTAAATTGGAGAGACATGGATTTGACCGATGGACCACTTGGTGGATAAGGAATTGGCTGGATGCTCACACTCAAAGAGTTGCAGCCAATGGCTCAATGCCCAAGTGGCAAGCAGTGTTCCTCAGTGGTCAGTATTGGGACCGGTGCTGTTTAACATCTTTGTCAGCAACATGGGTGGTGGGTTTGAGTGCACCCTCAGCAAGTTTGCTGGTGACACCAAGCTGTGTGATGCAGTTGACATGCTGGAGGGAAAGGATGCCATCCAGAGGGACCTTGACAGGCTTGAGAGGTGGGCTCGTGCAAACCTCATCAAGTTCAACAAGGCCAAGTGCAAGGCCATGCACATGGGTCAGGGCAGTCCCAAGCACAAATACAGGTTGGGCGGAGAACGGATTGAGAGCAGCCCTGCGGAGAAGGACCTGGGGGTGTTGGTTGATAAGAAGCTCAACGTGACCTGGCAATGTGTGCTTGCAGCCCAGAAAGCCAGCCGTATCCTGGGCTGCATCAAAAGAAGCGTGACCAGCAGGATGAAGGAGGTGATTCTGCCCCTCTACTCCACTCTCATGAGACCCCACCTGGAGTACTGCATTCAGCTCTGGGACTCTCAACATAAGAAGGACATGGACCTGTTGGAGCAGGTCCGGAGGAGGGCCACGAAGATGATGAGAGGGCTGGAGCACCTCTCCTATGAAGACAGGCTGAGAGAGTTGGGGTTGTTCATCGTGGAGAAGAGAAGACTCTGGGGAGACCTTACAGCAGCCTTCCAGTACCTGAAGGGGGCCCACAAGAAAGCCGGAGAGGGACTTTTTGCAAAGGCATGTAGTGATAGGACAAGGGGTAATGGCTTTAAACTGAAAGAGGGTAGATTTAGATTAGATATAAGGAAGAAATTCTTCACTATGAGGGTGGTGAGGCACTGGAACAGGTTGCCCAGAGAAGCTGTGGATTCCCCATCCGTGGAAGACTTCAAGGCCAGGTTGGATGGGGCTTTAGCCAGCCTGGTCTAGTGGAAGGTGTCCCTGCCCATGTCAGAGGGGTTGGAACAAGTTGATCTTTAAGGTCCCTTTCAACCCAGAACTATTCTATGATTCTATGATTTATTTCTACAAAATAGCAAAATGTTGTATATTTGGGGTAATCAGCTGAATTGTAATCTGTTATAGTTTTGTTAAAAATCATTCAGTACCCATTTCAACAGCATATTTTTGGAAGTCATACATTTTTCATGACCTTTTGATTAAGATAGAAATTTTCGGGCCACTTAAACCACTCAGATGTCAATTCTGTTCTTGCTTTATGAGTGGTATCACTGGATGGGCTGTGAGTCAGCAGACATTTTAACTTTTCAGCACGATGCCAAAATATTTTAAAATGTTTCCCTTTTAATACAGTTATTGTGTCTTAGATGTCATGATTCTGGTTATCATTTTACTTTTAGCAGAGTGCCTAGACTTTACATCAATTTTAGTTATGGTTGAAAATGTAGTGCAAATAGACAGATGGAAGTGATTCATTATAATGGCATGTTAGCAAGCATTTTCTCCTAAAAGGAAAATTTTGTCACTTGAACTTTACAATTAATTGAGAAATTAACATTTATTCTGTAAAAACAGATGTTTTAAGCCACATTCATCAGAGAAAGAGTCAAGCTGTTGCTTAGTGAACACATAAATGATTCTTTGTCTCTTGATCCAGATGCATTTATTTCAGACTTAGCTGCTGAAAATATTAAAATCAGATGGTTGACAAAAGCTGCATTACATTGTAATTCTTCCCACTTCATCATGTTTCCTACTGTTAATAACTGACACAGAGTACCATTACTGGAATCAATTATCTGGCAGAGTCATACAACTGCTCTGTGCCATTAATTTTTTCAGAAAACCTGAGGGCTGAACACACATGCTGACAGCACATTCCCCAAGTTCTCAAGAGCAAGGTTGCTGCCCCAGTGAACAAGATAAGACATATTGCCAGATTCTGATCTCAGACACCCTTTTCCAAATCTGAGTAATTCTATTGACTTGTAATTAGCCAGGTTTGTATTGGTATATCAGTGGTTGGAACCTTGGCTTTCAATCCTTGCTTCCCTTTGAAAAGTTCCTTGGTGAGAATTGTCGTCAGCAGTAGGTGCAGCTGACATGCTACTGGTTATGTTTTGGCTGTAAACATAGCCAAGGACAAACTGTATTTAGCAGATTTTCATCACACCTAGTTAAAACCTGCCTGGAGCAGGACCGATAGTTGTACATAAAATCTTGTTATCGCTTGATTAACTTGAATATTTGAAAAGAATGAGGGAGATGTGTATATAGTTTCAGCTGGATAAATAATATTTGAGAAGTCATGCTCCCCACGTAATACTATCTTGTTCTATGCTATAACACATATTCCAATAGAAAAACCTAGTGTTTTAAAAAAGTAAGGCAACTAGTCTCGCCACTTTGAAGGGTGTAAACCAAACAAATACTCGTAGCAGGAAAATTGCATGCTTTATTTCTTACTTGGAAGTAGGGGTATCTTCCAAGGGGGAATGTCTTAATCTAGTGAAAATTGCCAGATTTGTATTGACTTTGCTGAGCATGGATCATTATGTTAGCTGAGCCTTGCCTCTGAGGTTTCACAGTGGTATGTATTCCATCTCAGGGCAGAATATTTATGACTCAGCTGCTAGTCATTATTATAACGTAACTGAACAGACAGTACCCCAGTGTGTTTCCTCAAAGGGAAGGAAGCGTGGAGTTATGATTTGATACCTACGGACATTGCTAGCATCTGAAAACATCCAGAGTTCACATTACAACACTGGTGTCAGAATGGATTTCACCTGTAATTATGTCTCCTTGGCAAGACTTGTGTAATTTCAGGTGTGTATCTTGAGGAGAAAATTAGGATCCAGTTACATTTTTTTGGTAACATTTAGAAGCCTAGCTAGCCTAAAGCACTTTATAAAACAACAAAATAGCTACTGGTTTGCAATTTGTACCTGTCAGCTGTCTTGATCTTGGTCAAAACCATTTTACACAGCTCTGAGTATGGAGATTTGTCTTATAGGGAAACAGTATATTCTTCAGAGAAATGGTCAAGAAACTTCCACAGGGATTTGAGAGAATTTAATTTATTATCTTTACATTTAACCCCTATAAAATTGCAGCACTTCAAGATGCTTGATACCTATCACTGTATTTAAACAAAAAAATTGGAAACAATTTAGTTAGGTTTGACACAAAGATAATGTCAAAAGACAAAAGTTGTGGTGGTGTTTACAGCAGTTTCCTTCACTTTGTGTAGCTGTGCAGGATAAAATGTCTTGAATTACTTATGGGTAAATGGGCAAAACTATGTTGAAACTAGGAGGGACTTCATTCATTGCTCCTGAAGAAAATTTTGCACACTTCACTTATTTCACCTGTAGAATAGAGTTGCTTTTACCTATTATCTTTTCACTGTAAGAGATAATAATGAAATGAAAATAAATGAAAACTTGTTAAAATTGTCATTGTCAAATGGAAATGTCAGAAACCCCTTTTGGTGGGACAACCTTGCAATTTATTCACAAATTCATGTTACAATCCCCATGCCAAGTGTGTTGTATAGCCACTGTTTTAATTCTGTGGACAATTCTATACAAGTTTTAATACTCTGCTTGCTCTTGCTTCTTTCTAAGTGTTGCTATAATTTTACTGATTCCCTGCTATGTAATCTTTGGGTTCTTGGAATTGTTTCATGTGGTAAAAGTGACCCACTATAAACTCTCTGTTTTGAAGAACTGCTTAATTTTTAAATAGCTGTATTCATATAAGTTACAAGAAGAATGGGAATTTTTCATCATTCAAGCAGAGATGGAAATGTGCATTCAAAGAACATGCAAATGCTTTGAAAAATTTGGGGCTGGAAAAATGTCTGTAAAAATCAACTTTCCAAATAATTTGATGAATGTACCTCCTTGAACTATTTCATGACTGATTTAAACAAAGCACCTGTAACATTTATGACTTTCATTGCATTGGATTGTGTCCATCAGTAAGCACAACCAAATAATTATTGGAAAAGCTAGTTGTGGAAAGATGTGTTAGGTCTTCTGCTCCTTGTCTTGTAGTGAAGTACTTCCCTACAGCAGATACTCTTCTCTGGTGCTTCATCCAGCCTAGTTTTGGAATCATGCAGTTACTAGTCTTCGTCAGCCTCTTTTTACAATAAATGTCACATTTAAATGTATGCTGGCTGGATACTGTTTGCCAGTGCTAGGTATTCATTTTAGCAGGCCTGGATACAGTCAGAGAATAAATATTGCACTAAAGGTATGAGCAAAATGAGGGAGTGATCAATTGTGAACTGGAAGGGGAGGTGCTGTTTGCATGCAAATAAATTTAAGCAAATCAGGAAATATTGATATGATTGCAGAGAGCAAAGTAAATTTATAGGATAACTATAGCTGTTGCATGAAACCCAGTTAAATTTTGTTACTTATTTCATCTAGCTTGTGGAAAGAGCTCTCAGTGTGTGAGTTTCCATTTAAAGGTCATATGAATAAATGATACAGATCTTCCTGATGGATAACTTCTCAGCATTCTGAAACATATTTATACAGCAAACAATCATTTAATTCACAGTAAATCTTGTTAAAAATTGATGTCTTATCATAATCTGGCGTGTAATTGTTTCTTTTTACTTGGGAGCGATGGGAAGCTATTTTTATCCTGGAAATGTTAATGCACAATTAAAGGGAAATATGGCTACTAACAACTGAAGTAGCAATACATGTCATACAGTGACAGCACAGGTCTAGTTTGTGTTGTTTGAAGTTCCAGTCCACCTGCACAAGACTGACTGAAGGAAAGCATAATGCTAGAGTTAGCTTTGGTTATCTATGGTACTTGTACATCTCTGAAGACAGTTCAGCATTTGGGGCACACTATATCGTATATCTAACAGTCACTGAAAATGTTTCAGATTTTTCTTTTTTTATCTGTTATCTTTGGTATTCTGATGTCCTGTATTTTGAGTAGCTACCAACGCTACTGCAAAGGGGATATACAAAGATGCTGTTATGATCTTAAATATAACACACAAATAACCACTTATGGTATGAAATACTGGAAAATCAATGATGAATACATAATTGTCAGCATATCCAAATATGTTTCATAAACCAGGGTGTGCTGTCATGTTTTTATAGGGAAAATACTGAGGAAAAATTACCTCACAGGCTCTAAAATTGTATAAATAGAATTTTCCATTCATCGAGGATGACCTGCAGATACAAGATTTGTAAATACTGCCACTGACTTCAACCTGAAGGGCAAGCCTGAAATCCCCATTCCAACAAAACTCATAATGTGATATCTTACTGTGTACAGGCACCTGGTCCTTAAATTTCCTTATGATTTTTATTCTTCTTTGAAACCTGAAGATAAGTTTACATTGAGAATTTTTTTAATGGGGAACTTCAGTTTCTGCTCCTTTAGGATGCAATAGAAGCAAGATGCAGTACATAATGAATGTTTTAAAAATATCCACGTTTTTCTAAAGTAGCCTAGAGATACTGAAGTTCAGTAAAATATCAAAGATCATCAGCCTTTGAAAATGATTAAAAGTGCATTTGATGAAAGAAGTTTGGGATTTTTTTTAATTACAGACACATTTCACTGTGCTCTTACACTGGAAAGCTATGCTGAGTGTGGTGCTGAATTTTGTATTTAATATATCTACCTTTAGCATTCAATTTCACTTGAACAAAATCTCTTCTTTTGTAGTTCTTCTATTTAGTTATGCAAATGGTTCTCACTAAGGGATTCTGAAAGTTATGCAGCTTACAAAAATGAGGAAACTGTGTTAACATATATGTAACATGCTATTATGTATATACTGTATTGAGCAAAGTTGGTGCTACAAAGTACGTTTGAGAAAATACCATGATGCAACAGGAAATCTCCACTTCCAGATCCCACTCCAATTAAGATATTTGATGTAGTTCCTGATGGTATATCATGCAGTAAACCAGAAGGCAATCCTTTCCAGTCTGACACAATCAAAGATTTTTTTGCAGTTTTATCTTGCATCTTTTATTAAGTTGAAGGACTTTTGTTTAATTTTCTAAGTGACCAGAAAAAAGCCAAAAGCCAGTTTTTGTTTTGTTTTTTTAAAATAGAGCTTAATAGTTTAAAATGCAGTTGCAGAGTAAAAAGTCACAGCTACGCAAATACTGTTGTAAAATAGATTTATTGCAATAGTCACCTATGCTCAGTATTTTAGGAAAAATTCCACCTTCTGACAAACAAACAGAAAAGGGTGGTGGAGTCACCATACCTGGAGGTGTTAAAAAAACAGGTAGATGTGGCACTTTGGGACATGGTTTAGTGGGCATGGTGGTTTTGGGCTGATGGTTGGACTGATGATCTTAGAGATCCCTTCCAACCTTAGTGATTCCTAGTATTTACTTTCATTAAAAAAATAATCCAGCCACCAAGCCAGGAAACATGAAATTATTACTCTACCTTTAACTGGTTTAGTGGTGGACTTGGTAATGTTAGGTTAATGGTTGGACTGGATGATCCTAAAGGTCTTTTCCAACCTAAATGATTCTATGATTCTATGAAAATTCTGAATAACAGCAACAATAAATATATTTCAGGTGATGCCTCTCTTCTGAGTTGAAACCTGGCCCTGTGCTGATGCTCCAGGACTAAACTCTGCAGTAATTCAACACCTTCATTGATTCTTCTCGTACTGAAAGACCACCTGGAGTCTGTGGAGTGTGAAACAACAAAGTGTATCATGGTATGTAATACATTTGTTCACATCACTGCCTCATAGTGTGGACAGGGGTCAAAGGGAATCTTCGAAGACTGAAAACTCATTGGCATGTCTTGAGTGAAGGTCCTATTAGTCATTTCCACAGGCAATTTACCCAAAGTAAGTGTCCACCTCTATCCACAATTTTATTTTCATTTCTATTTAAAACCTACTACCTTTCTATTTAAAAACTGCTTGTTTTTAATTTCTCACCTATGCATACCATCTTCTTTTGACACAAGAAATACAAATTGCTGTTCACTTTCTTCATGCTATCTACTATCTACCGTCTTATTTATCCAGTTGCTGCAATTTTCAGACAGGAAAGGCTTTTTGCAATATTCAAAACTATGTGAAGGAGAAGATGACTCGGTGAAGGTCGTGAAGCAGGCAGGATAGTAAATGGTTGTTTCATCTCTGTGTCACAGTCAATAATGTACCTCATGTCATCCCACCATCTCAGAATGGAAGCTGAGTGTGATAATATACCAATGAAATACAGGAAAGAAGAGAGTTTTTAAGTATATGCATTTGGTTAGAAGATGTTCAGACTTGAGCTCTTGAATTAACAAGAGTGCATGAAAAGAAAATAAATGTTATAGGCCACATTCACACACTTGACATCCTAATGGATAAAATTCCCATCAGGCATCTGTAATCTGATAGGCCTATCTAAGCTCCCCAGTTTGGTCCTAATTTTTGTCTACTCTGCTAAGATTACAGGGCTGAATAGTTACTAAAATATGCAGTCCTTTGTTCCAGGTCTGCTTAATTAAAGCTCATTGTAAAGCAGTGCTATTTCTTTCTGCAGCTATGCAGAGACCCAGTGAATACACCTGGGTTCTCTTCTGCCAGGGGCCAAGTTCCCTGATCAGCACATTTCAACAGTCATAACTCACATGAGCTTCCCAGTGAGCTGCGAGCTTTCCTTCCTTCCCATGCATTGCCATTCCTTCAAGGAAACAAGGTGGAGGTAGCTACAACAACATTTCTTGCTATCCTGTCTCAAGGATGAAAAGAGAATTTCATCTGCAGGTTCTGTCAAATTTTTTATTAAAACTCCAACACATTCTTTGCACTTGTGTGGTTTTAGTCCTGCAGTCTTGTTACTTGAGGACCTTATTTTGAGCTGAACTAGATGGTAAACTCTCAGTGGCAGCATTTTAGGATGCATAGAAACAGGAGCTGGTGAGATAGAAGGATACGTGCTGTAGTAACAGCTAGAGGATATGAAAAGTCATTCTTCAAAAAATTATGAATAAAGTAAAAGTGAAATGGATTTTGCAGCAATAGCCATTGACCTTCTTTCTCCTTTCTACCTTGCAGTTTAATGAAGTTGGTTATGAATCAGCTGAACACTGTAGTAGTGGGTAATTTTTGCTCTACGCATATTTCTTATATATTCGGTCCCTAATTTTAGCATTGATTTTACTTTTATGATTTTATGGTCTGCATGAATTTATTTTCTTTCTAATAAGAAAAGCAGTAAATAATCCTCCTAAGTGCAGTTTGCATTCACATGTAGGTACAAACCCATGTTAATATTTTCCTGTTGTACTTGTCTGAAAGGCTTACTCAAAAGAATTTCATCTTTATGATGAACTAGTTAGTCTATTTAAGATGAATAAACCACAAACACTACAAACCAATGTGTCAGTACCTTCAAAGTATTTAAAGGCAGATATAGGAAATGGTATTTTTAACTTTTTAAAAACTTCTAAACTTTTTACTTTACTTAACATTTTACACTTTTATCTTGGTGAACTTCTAGATTTTCTGGGCCTGTACATGGATGCCGGCAGATTTACTGGTTTTAGAGACCAAGAAAAATACCCCTAAAGGCTTCCCTCCTCCACTTTATAAGCTGATAATGCATTGAAGTGTACCTTGTATTCTAAGGGATGGGGGAAAAACAGGTCTGTGAAACATGTAGTGTAAGTTGTCATGGAAGCTGTCGTTTGGGTTCATCACTCATCCTTCTGACATATTCAGAAATCTCTATACTAAAGGAAAGACCTCAGCATCCAGTGTTGCTTGGGCAATGTGAAAAAAGAATATAGTCCAAAAGATAAATTAGTCTTATGTATTTTCCCCATTTAGAGTCAGGATACAAGCAAGGAACGTGACCAAGCTGGTCTGAGGGCAGCTATCCTTTATTTTTATGAGTGGTTCATTGCAGGCCAATGTAATGTGGATCTTCTCATGACCAAAATTGACCAAAAGTTCTACAGATACTTTAGTGAGCAGAAGCCATGTCTGTCTAGGCACTAACTACAGATACAGTGCTGAAAAGACTTGTTTGGAACAAACAGAAATTTGAAGATACAGTTTGACTACTGCACTGATTGATCCTGACATTTGTTTTAATGAAGTGTTTTGCTTAGACCAGCTGAAAGAGCCATGCTTACTGTTTCATTGTGGTATCTACTCCAGAAGTCTCCCTTGTTCTTCCATTAATGATGTGAAAACTCAACTCCCACAGCCCTGCAAGGGCAGGGAGCTTAATGACACCGAGACTGCTTTGGGCATTCAGGTTGCCAGCTTTGTGTGGTAGTATGCATGCTGTTTTGCATTTTCTTGTTAGCCTCAAAATTTGATCAACCTTTCTTTTTATTCATCTTAATTTATTCCTTGATTGTTGACACTTTAGGAGAGTTTTAACCTCATTTTTTTTATCAGCAGCTCTATTAGTTTTACATTCTACATTACTAATTTAGTTTTACATTTGCTAAGATCTGACAGAGAGCCTTCTTTAATCACATACTACTCTTACAGACTATTAGTTTTACAGTAGCAATAATCCTGGTGAAATTGGCTTATTACAGCAATTATGGCCAATTTCAAATTTGCTACCAAGTCAGCTGCTGTCAGCATGCTGTTATGACTGTTTCACCAAATCCTTAATTATAAATAATAATCATAAAAGAGAGTATGCTTCAATGTTGATAAAGAGTGACTGTATTCTAATATTGTGTTATCAATGCAAGGGCAGTTAGGGTAGTTAAGCACTGCACGATCATTCAAGTGACCTTTATGACTTGTCAATAAAATAAGAAGTTAAATATATTTTTAAAATGCTCTGAAAAGCTTAACTCTCACCAAGTCCCTCTAGGCAAAGGTCAGAAATTATATTTTCCCCCCATGACAGTCTACATGCATTCTAAGATTTTTTTTCCCATGTTTCTGTAAAACATTAGGCCACCTGTAGGCAGACATAGACCATGGAGTAGGACAGCCCAGCTCTCCCAAGACCTGAGATTACAAGCCTTGTTTATGGGTACTGGCCATACCTGATGAACTGACATAGTATTTTTACAGAAGTGGCAGGAAAAACGAAAAATTCTCATTTTTCTCTGTATTACATGCTGTTGTTCCCCTGCTGTGATCACCTGAATACCTCCCTGCTACAAAAGTATTGTAAACTCAAGTACTGGCAGTGCTTGGTGGTCTCCTATTCTCTGTCCATAGCATGCAACAATTAAATCTTCCAAGAAAAGAAAGATTTCAGTTTAATTATGCTTTGTGATTTGAATATAGAGAACTTATTTGCTTAGCAAGAGGTCTGACTGGGTGATACCTGTGAGGTGTAATCTCTGTGAATCTATAAAAAGATCTTACTGTGTCTTCTCCAGTAGCATCAGGTGTCCCTTCCTATGCTGAGCTCCCATCATAATAAAAGTGAAAAGGGAGGGGAGGAACTGGGTGAGAAGTACCTGCATTTCCTCCTGCCCTTTCACCTTCCGCTGCAACACATGGTCCGGATGGAGGAAAGTGAGCAGCCATCCATCACAGCTTATGTTTGTGGTCTTCCCTCAATTATTTTAGTAATGACTATACTAACATCCAGTGAGCCTAAGAAAAATAGTTGTCCGGTTATCCTGCATAGAGACATAATAAAACAGAACTCTCAACCTGAACAATTTACAGTCCAAAATGACAGAAAGCAAAGGGGGAAAAAAGCATTACAACTTCCTCAAGAAGCTGGAGAAATGAGAGAATGAGGACTGGATTTTTAAAGATATTTTGATGTTTATACATTAAAATATTGGTGGGCTAAATATACATAGGAATATAAGACTCAGAGCCATAATTTCTCTAATTATTGTAAATTAATTGCAATTATACTAAGAAATTTTACTAGCAATTTAAAAAAGCTTTTAGATGAAAAAAGTTTAAAGGAAAGGATTTTATTAATAAAACTTAATGTTTCTGTGCACTAGCTGTTAATTGAGTGACCTTCTACAGGAAGGACTTTTGCATATAGCCCATTCATATGAGCTTTATAAATGCAAGGCAGCAGAAGAGTAAAAACTTGATGAGGCATTCCTTTGTCTCAATTTTGCTAAGCAGAAAAAGGGCTCTCACTAATGAGCCACAACAGTGGCTCTCTGGCCAACATACTTAGAGGGAAAAGGGCTGTTCTGAGTGCTTGTTAGGGGAGATTAATTCAAGCTAAATGAAATAAAAAAGATTACAGCTTTCCAAAGCAGTTACAATTAAACCTGACTAGCACCAGATGTCACCAGTTAAAGGGAGCATAGAGTGAGTGTGCTCAGCTTCATGAGATACAGGGGGAACATTTAATAATAAAACTCACTTACCCATAAATTTTAGGCTTCTTCAAGACTAGGCACTAACTGAGCATGGTTTTGGTTGTCTGAATTTAATGACTTGACAAAGGAAAGGGTTCAGATGCTGAAACTGAATCTAGAAGCAGAAAAAATACCACCAAGACCAGACTTGCAAATTGAGTTCCTGCAGCTTCTCTGTGGCTATCCAGGGGAACCAAAAACCTGTAGGTACTACCCAAATAGTTATTAAAATTCCACAGACAGGTCAAACTCTTTTCATGCAAATATACAGAACTGCCCCTTCTCTTCAGTCCAGTGCCCACTTCAGTGCCAAGGCTGGCAGGGTTCCACAACTCAGTTGTTCCCCTACCTAGACCTCCTGAGGTCTCTGGGCAAGGACACAGACATTATCTCAACACGATGAGAGAAAAATCTAATATGTGCCGATAAGACTGAGTTTCCTCAGAGAGACCAACCTGCTTTAAAACACAGCCATATAGAGAAAACTCTTGCACAAGAAATGAAAATCTTCTGTCTTGAGCCTAGACTAATATGATCTACCAGCTTCTAAGAAGACATCCATGTGGATATCTGCTATTGTGGACAGGGCAAGTTTCATCTCAGATTGTTCACTCAGTTTTAAAGATGCTTGGAAGGAAATGGTTAATCACTGCTGTAATCTTAGTTCATTTCAGGACAATCTATAGAAAAGAATCTGCGAGGGGGGCAGTTTGCTTTATTTCTGACACAAAGCCTTCTCTCTTTGCATATTAATGTGTTTCAACTTGTAAGGCGGATGGGGGTTCAACACAAATGTGAGCTTGTATCTGTGTGCATTTCCTTATCAGTCTTTATAAAGGCTCTCAGCTTCTTTAGTTGCTGCTGTTTATATTTTTAGCATACCTTTGTATTTGTATGCAACAACAACCATGCTAAATAATGATTTATGCATATAAAGAGTAATTGAAAACACCTGAAGACAGAAACCTGAAGAAATAGATGTAATAAACATCTTGATCTTTAAGGCATTGCTGTTGCAACCATTTAAACATATGTAATTTATTCTAGTAAGTTCACTGTTTTCACTATGATTACAGGTGTGAACATCATTAACCACATTTATATTAATTGCAGAACTGAAGCTGAAATGTAGAAATGACATAACTGCATTAGTACCTATGATTGCTTGCAGAAGAAAGGTATGGTATTTGTAAGCTATTCAAGGCATATTGTGTGCCCTGGCCAAAAAATCTTGAGGTACAGTTATTCTTTTGTTGTGTCCAGTTGGTAACTTTTTTGGTGAAGTAAAAGAGCTGCTGGATAGCATAAATGTATCAGACACATATCAACACTAGGCGTTATTTGGTCTCCAGCTAAAGCACAGGAAAATGCTTCTTTTCTATCTCTGCTTCTTTATTTTGAGACATTTTTAAAACACTTCTTAGCATCACATCTAGCAGACTTCTTCATAAAAAGAGCTGGTAACATGTTCACCAGTGACAACATGGGGCTTTCTTTAATAGGAACGTAATGAAAAAAATTGTCATAGCTGCATGTGCAGAATTTTGCTGGCCGTGTTCTGTAATGGAGAAATCTGAATTAGTATATTGCAGTCTGAAAGGGAAAAAAAGATTAACGTGGGAAATGGGAAGAAATAACTGGTGCATTGTTCCCCTGCCCCCTTCATCTTTCAGTCTAGAACTGAAAAGTCTAAAAAATTCATCAGCTGCATCCTTCATGCAAGCAGACAGAAAACAGATGTTCCCAGAGTCAGCCAAGTCTTAAGGTTTTCGAGATAAGGACCAATGTATTGAATTAAAACCAGGGTCCAATGGGTGGCCAATATACAATTTAGAGATTAGTATAATGTTTTTCATCTCTCTGTTCTGGCAGACCACTGCATTTTGAATCAGCTACAGTTTCCAGGCAGCCTGGGAGCTTGGGTCCTAGCAGGCATCACTGCCTCCTGTGACAAAAATGTCACCATCAGTCCCGGTATGTAGTCTTGCATCTTAGGAAAAAGGCTGCAGCCTTTTAGCCTGTCCAAATGGTAAAAGGCATTTCTGGCTACAGTTGCTATGGGAATACAGGAGTAAAAATGAATCAAATCACCTTGAAAATTGGACCACTAAAGAAACATAAAATGTTCTGAAGCTTGAAATATCACCCAGTGGTGTTAAATCTCACAACTGTGCTGATATTTTAATATCTGAATAATGAACTGTTTCTCAAATATCAAGAAGTAGTGTAAAGGGCAGCAGCAGCATCTTACTGTGAAGATGGCATTCATTGTTTTTATGTGGAAAGTGCAAATAATAATAATAGGACTTCTATAAAGGGACAACAAAATGGAATGGGATGAGAAAGATTTTTTCTGGGAAAAGGGTTTGTAAAGATGTAGATATTTTTCTACTTCTTGCCCTTGCCTAATTAGCTACCACAGTTCAATATTGCCGATATTAGACTTTGCAACTACTAGGAGAGTAAAGTGCAATGGATTGGCTATACTGAAAGTATACGAGGTCTAACCACAATCCTCAAGAGAAAATCCTCTCTTTGGTATTCCAGATGAACTTCATTAATCTACAACTACCTACTGCACATTATCCATTTATGCAGTGTACCTGAGGGAGGAGGCCGTCTAATAATACAGTTACTACTCTCCCAGATTCAAGAAGATATTGAGTAATCTGACTCTCCCGGGGATTTTCTATGTTTGTTTGTAGGGCTGGACCTAGACTGCTCTGCAAGTAACATGGGTTTAGTTTCTCAGGATAACACAGTGAGATGGTTGAGACCAATAGAGCTGGTGTTTAGTAGAATTCAGGATAGGTGCCCATATGCCTTGGGCAACAGAGGGTGAAACACATGCAACTAAAGAAAAGGATTTCCAGGAGCCACTGTGCTGAGGAAGAAACACTGACATTGCCAGCCAGGGATGCTCAGGAGCAATATGGGCAAGTGGTGTCTCTGAAAGATATGTACACATCCACTCCAAGCCTCTGGGATATGCCTGTTGCTGCTCAAGCATCACCTACTCAAGCCCTTTCTTGGAAGGAGAGAAGTCCTTTTTCATAAGAAATCGGGATTCTCCCCAGAATGTCCTGTTTCACAGCAATTGAAGCATGTCACTGGAAAGCAAGTCCCTCTTTCAAACCTTCCAAACTTTATGTTAAAAATCAGTCCAAGTCCCACCTTGTATTCTGAGACCAGAGTATCTCCTGCTGAAGCTATCTCACTTTGTATAAATAATGAACTACTCCAGCTTAGTTCATTGTACCTGTTGGCTAGGATACTAACCTAGGGACACTCAGGTTCCAAGTCACCCCCTTAATGAATCTGTGATTGTTTTTTACAAATTGCTTCTTTCCACCAAGAGCTCTGGGAGAGGGAATTTAAAATCTAGGGAGAGGGTGAATAGGTAAAAGAGCCTATGCTGTCCTCCTCATTAACCATGAAGGGAATCGACAAAGTAGTACAGATTCAGGTGGTTATGCAGTTTCTGGAGAGCAAATCTCAGGAGCTGGCTCTCGTAGCCCTTTCCAGGGGCAGCTGTGAACACTAGCAGTATTGTGCCAGCACTGAGGGAAATGCAGTGCCAGTGAAGAGGGGGCAGAGATCCCACTCAGTGGTTGTTGGGTTTTTTTTTTTAGGAAATGCTGCTTCAAAAATCATGTTTACTTCCTTAAATCATTGCTGAAATGCAAGCTGATTCCCAGGAGTTTCTGAACTTCTTTGGTCCTGAGATGCCACAGCAAACCTCAGAGTCCTAGTTTCTGTGCAGAGGATGAAAGCCAGGGCTGCTCCCAGCAGTGAAGAACATCACAGGGAATCTAAAGCAGCTTCCTGGCCAACAGCATCCAAGAATCAGTATAGCTATTTCTGTTCTCGTAGAGAAATACCCCAACGAATCAAAGAAATTATTTGACTTTTCCAAAACTGAGCACTTCCTGAAATTTGTGCCTGTGGCAAAGTTTTAAGAACTGATGCATTTGGTTCCCAAATAAGCTATACTTTAGCTAGTGTCAGGATTTCCTGGAAATGGAAATTAGGCATTCAAAGCAGCTGTGCAGGCTGGATTCCTCCCACTTTTACCAGGAGTTTGTTTTTCCAGTAGTGTTAAAGTGTCAAACACACGAGTGTTACAACTCACATAGTGCAAGGTAAAGTTTTTTGTATTATGCTAAAGGACCTGAGCTCCTAGAGTAAATTAAACAGTTTTCAGTTACTGCAATTGTCTCTCAAAGCAACAACTTTTTCCATATTTTGAGAAAAAAAAAATGTGTTCAGTAGGAAATAAGAGAGAAAGCCTTGAGGTAAGTTTGTGAGCAGAATTTGTCCTTTTCAATCACAGCCATAGCAGTATTGCACTTTGAAGCCTTTAAACATTAACCAAGAATAAAGAACATTTTCTGCTCTTTGGGGCACTCATGTTACACGATCAAGGTCTCTTAGCAGTAGAGAGGATTATCCTCATTCTCTCTTTCATCCGCTTCTGGTTTGCCAGGGACAGTATTATCACACACAAGCTCCAAGTCTCAGTAGTGGGTGGATTGCCTTTCCCTTGAGTATTGGGCATTCTTGACATGCTTACACTTGGCTTTTTGTCTTTTTCTGAGTATTATGTACAGATCACATAGCAATTTATGAAAACAAGAAAAAAATGTTGTCCTGTCTTGTATTGACAGGGAGCAGCAAGGACAGGCTGCTCCTAAGGGAGAGTGAGCCGAGAGCCAAGGGTGATCCCAGCCCAGGCAGTGCCCTCAGTGACCAGGGCATGGTCCTGCAGTACCTGAACATGGCAGGCAGAGACGGGTGCTGGACACAGGGTCCATCCACAGCCCCATCCAGAGAGTCCTGTCACGAGCAGCAGGAACCAGGGCTGCAGACAGCACTGGAGACATGGCTGCAATATGGGTCCAAGCTGTCCATGTGCAAGATGGGACTGGGGACAGACACCCCTACAGCATAGCTCGGGCAGGGACTGGGGGCTCAGGCCTAAGCTGAAATAGTCTCCAAGGCCCATGGGCAGAGGGTATGGGTGGGAGTCTTGGGTGAGGCTGGTCAGCATCATTAAGGTCTACTGGTGCTCGCAGGGCTCTGACATGAATATTTTATAAAATCCAAGAGACCCAATTCCACACATTTATTTCTGCTCCTGGTTTTGCTTATTGCATCTGTCCTATCAGTGACTTTCTTCTTCTGAGTTTCCTGTGCCAATTTCTCTTCCAAATGGTCACAATGAAAGTTTTACCGCGGACACATTTTTTGATCATTAAAAATTTTGACAAGGCTTGCTCCTTTTGAAGGTTCCCAAGTACTGGAATGCCTCAATAGGGCCACAGTGTCACAGCTCTCAAATGCAGGGCAAAGTGAATAAAAGTAAATACAGCAGAAAAATAGATATTTTCTGAAAACATAATTGATTGTTCTCAAATTATGAATTGTACAACTCTATGTGAAAGCCGCACTAAGTAGTATTGAAAATTCCACCTATGATCAGGTATAATCCATCCATTCACAAATTGCAATTAATATCCCTTTGTGTAAAAATTTTAAATAAACATGTATTTAATGGCAAATTTTCTTATATACACAACATATTTCAGTTTCCTCTAATTGAAAGACTGAAATTCTTTAAATGATGTTTCTGTGCTTTTTCAGTTGAAAGCCAAATTCTGCCTACAAGAGGCCACAAAAGCTCTGATTAAAAAAACTAAGTGAATGATGAGTGAAGCATGACAATGCATAGAAGGAGAAATATATTGGACCTAATAAAAATGCAAGTTAAAGCTATTCAAGGGCTGTGATTTTTTTATTATTTTGGTGCACTTTTTTCTAAACCTGCTGTAGCTGTTGTCCTCCTTGAGCTTGCAAAAATAAAAACTTCACTTTGATTTGTGTCTTATTCAGGGAAATTCTAAGGTAGCTGGTAAACAGTAAAAAGCTCGATACCTATGAACGTGGCAACTGGGCACTGGCATGGTTTTCAGGAAGCTAGTGCTGCAACTCACTCTTCAATAGTGTGAAAGTGATAAGTGCAAGAAGGTTAACACTCCCACCATAGCTGTGTAGTTTGGGAGCAGGTAATGTAGGTGTCAGTGATGAAGATATAACTTCTCGCGAGTAGTCTTATCTGGAATTTCATTGGCAGACAGGAGGACAGGGAAAAACTTTTCCGAGATCCATAATTCTCAGAAAGCATGTGGCAGTCACTTGGATACAGGGAGAGGTATGTGTGTTTGTTGATTAGCACGAGGAAATTCCTAACTTGGTCCAAATTTAATTGTACTTAATCTCCAGCTGACAGTTATTAGTGGTTATTCAAATCATAAAAAGAACTCCAGGATTTCCTAGGAATATGAAAGAAAGGTATATCTGCAAAACAGGATTAAAATTGCTTATTTAATTTAAGATTTCCTGCTTACTGTTTTGATAGAAGGTTAAGATTGGTTATTCAAAACACTTTGACTGAAATCATTCCATCCACACACAGTCTATTTGCCAACATTCCTCGTTATTGCATGTACAGACTTTCATGTTGGCAGTTGAAGGCTACAGAAAGGGAAACGCTCCAGGAGTTTAAACCTCATCCTGAAAAGCTTGTGTCTCCTCTTTCCATTTTGGCAGCTAAGACCTTTGTTGTTTTTGTTTTCTCTGTTCTTGTCATTAGTGAGGAAATATCTTTGTTAAAAGAGTATTTTCTTGAGATTTCCTCCAACCCATACTTTTTCTGCTGTTCCACTGAGCTAGTAGGTCACTTCTATTTGCAATATGATACCCTGAAGAGGAGAATGAGGTCACCAAACAAATATTTTGGCTTGTGAGTTAATTTAGTTTCTCAACTTGAAAAATTCAGAGGCTGTACACTATTGTCCTAATTTGCTTTGCCAGCCAAACCTAGCTTTGCTACAAGGCTGAAGTCTGAAAAACAGGCAGAAAGGTCATGGCCTGACAAGGATCCATTCTCTATATTAAACATGTATATGTAGAATAGATACTGTCCATGCTTCACACAAACTTCAGTGATTTTTTGGGGCACTTACTAACATAAAGACAGACGGGGGCATCGGTTTATGAAAGGCTAAACTAGCCTTGCAAACCCAGTTTAAGAAATTCAGCTTGCTTTAAATTAAAATTTAATGCTTTGAGTTTTACAGTCCACTATACAGTAATCATGAAACTGAGCAATGAGACACAGCGCACTGTGCATCCCGGCCTCCTGTGCTGAATCCATTGCTTTAAAGGAGCCTGCAGATCAAATGCTGCTGATTCACATATCAGCAGGCATAAATTATTGCAGAAATCATTTGAAACCCTGAGCACCAGTTATTAGATACCATTTATCACGTGAGATTTTATCTAAAAAGATTAAATAAGAGAAACTAACAAATATTAAATGCAAGAATGTGCATTTTGTAAACATTACTCAAAATTTCAATGCTATGTTAAGTGAGGAAGCTGAAATTCAGTTTGCAAAGTGATTGTGGTTTAGACCCTGTGCAAACAGGCAGCAGCCACCACAGCAGACCCTAGCAGGACAAGTACATGGATGGAACATAAGAGTCTTCTCTCTGTATTTCCTCAGCACTCTGCAAGGGAAGGGATGCTTTGGGGCTTTGCATGGTGGAGGGTCGGTTGCCTCAACTTCTCCACAGAGTCCAGGTGACAGCTGGCCCCAATATGGGCCGCACTCAGCCTCCACAAAGCTGATCACCCCAGTTCCAGTGCCAGCACTGAAGAAAACTTAAATTCTCTCCCACCTCTTTAATTTGCCCATACTATACATCCTTTGCCCATCATTCACATAGGTATGGGACAGACTTAGTACTAGCACTGCATCCATTTATTTTCTCACCCTTCTACCTATTTATAAAGAAGAGGAAAGAGAGGAGATGTTGCTCTGTAAATTGTTGTTCAAAGACCTCAGAGGGGTTCACAGACACACTAGCAGAACTAACAGGAACCTCATGCGGCTCTTCGTCACTTATTGCTGCATGTTCCCAGATATAACTTGAGCACTCACTCTGTCCCTAAGGTTGAGAAAAACAAAAAGCAGTGGTGCCATTCTTGTAACACTACTTTTCTGAGCCTATGTTAATTGCTTGTGGAGTGTATTTTCTTCCATGGTTTTGTTTCACCACAGTCGGCAGGTCTGTCTCCACCCAGGCCTCAGACAACTTGTACCCGAAGCTTCTGTTTATTACAGGCAGTCCTTAAAAGAGAGCAAAAGTGGAAAATCCACATGAACTGGCCCAGTGGAACTGAGCGGTATACGTACATCCTTAAACTTTTCTCTGTTTTCCATGCTGGGGTCTGGCCAGTGAAATGGAGTCTGCTACTTTTACTTTAAAAAAAGGCTTTATTTTTAGGCCATGTTTTCAATGTTATTGGCATAGAACTTTTAATCACAAACAACTTGCTTGGTTTTGAGTTCAAAGAAACATCTAGGCAATCTCAATCACAGAAAATCATAGTTTTAATGTTGCCATCTGAATTAGCTAAGAACAGCTCAAAGAACCTTATGAAAGTCTGTCAAGAAGCCCTTCAAAGCATGAAAAAGCACAAACTATTCCAGCATCTTCCAAAAAGTAATTTTCATGGTGTTTTGAAGCCCCTGAAAATGGTGCTGTAGACTGTAAGTGCTACCTCATCCACGCCTACATATTGCCACAAATATGTCTGAAATACTCTAAGCTCTTCAAAAGCAAATCTATTTCTTCATAGGATGTAAGACAATTTAGAGTTGTTCTTCTTCCCTTTTTTGCTTCTCTAGATAACTATGAAATACTCTTAGAGACCTCACAGTGTCTAAAGCCAGTAAGATCTTCCACCAAATTTCTTTAGATAATTGGAGTAGTTTCCATCTTCTTTACAGTACTCACAAAACTATTCATCTCAGGAGAAAAGTAAGGGTATTTAAAACAAATATATCTTGAAACAACAACTTGTCCTCACTGACTCTCTACTGAGAGTTCTAGCACATCAGACACTAAAATGTAAGCTCCCATGGGCATGGGGCACTGTGAGAGCCTAGATTCTATTTGTTTTCCAAATGTGTAAGTACAAAGGGAAAATTGTCAAGACTTTTCCTGGTATTTTCTACACTGTTTCATCAGAAAATTCAAAAGAAGGTGATTTTTACCTTATTTTGACCAGATAAAATGCGGCCTCCTTCAAGTACTGTATTTAACTAGTGTTCTGTTACCCTCAAACTTATTGCACTGGCTTGATGTATGTTTACTCCTATTATCAACAAATCCATTACTATAGGATAGGATTAGCAAATTGTGGTGGGTTGACCCTTGCTGGACGCCAGGTGCCCACCAAAGCTGCTCTATCACTCCCCTCCTCAGCTGGACAGGGGAGAGAAAATATAATGAAAAGCTCGTGGGTCGAGGTAAGGACAGGGAGCGATCATGCACCAGTTACCATCATGGGCAAAACAGACTAGACTTGGGGAAATTAGTTTAATTTATTGCCAATCAAATCAGAGTAAGGTAATGAGAAATAAAAACTAAATCTTAAAACACCTTCCCCTCACCCCGTCTTCTTCATGGGCTTAACTTTACTCCTGAATTCTCTACCTCCTCTCCGCAGCAGCGCAGGGGGATGGGGAATGGGGGTTGCAGTCAGTTCATCTCACGTTGTTTCTGCCACTTCTTCCTCCTCAGCAGAGGACTCCTCACACTGTTCCCCTGCTCCACTGTGGGGTCCCACCCATGGGAGACAGTTCTCTACGAACTTCTGCAATGTGAGTCCTTCCCACGGGCTGCAGTTCTTCATGAACTGCTCCAGCGTGGGTCCCTTCCACAGGGTGCAGTCCTTCAGGAGCAGACTGCTCCAGTGTGGATCCCCCATGGGGTCACAAGTCCTGCCAGCAAACCTGCTCCAGCGTGGGCTATTGTTCCACTGCAGGTTTTTTTCCCCTTTCTTAAATAAGTTATCCCAGAGGTGCTACCACTGTTGCTGATTGGCTCGGCCTTGGCCGGCGGTGGGTCTGTCTTGGAGCCAGCTGGCATTGGCTCTATCAGACATAGGGGAAGCTTCTAGCAGCTTCTCACAGATGCCACCCCTGTAGCCCCCTGCTACCAAAACCTGGCCACACAAACCCAATATGCAAATATATTGAGGATTTTACTGCAGCAAAGCTCCTAGCAATTTCACTGGGAAGAGTTAGCCCAAATTTACCTGCAGTGTTGCAGCACAGGCAGAGACAAGATGAGCCAGTGCCTTTCTGAAGGAGATGTATAGTGTAGTTAATATCTCTGAGCTGTGCCAGCTTCGGCAGCTGAGGGCTGCAGTTGCAGGGAAAGCAGAAGATAATGATGGTGGTGGGTGGAAAGAAGTGGTTGTAGTGGGACAATTTCTGTGCATCAAAATGCCTTGTTATGGTTCTGTTCACCAGTATTTGCTAGAGGTAACATGACTAGCAAACCAGAGGTTCTGGCCACAGTAAGCATATTTTCTGCTTCTTTGCTCAAGGTTCTTTCATTAATGGGATTATTCTTGGTGAGAAATACTACAGCCCGTTCTTCAAGAGCTGCTTTTTGGACCTGTTCACATGAAGAGGCAGGTCTTGCATTAAACAGTAGAAAGCCCATGGACCAACCTGTCTTTTGATTAATTGACAGAGTCTTGATGGAGCCTTTGATACTTTTGCTGGGATAACTGTTTTCAAAGGATGCAGTTGTCTCCACAGTTAGAGCTTACTGAAATCACTTCCAGCAGTCTTGTATGAAGATAGTGAGATATAAGTTTGATAAAGTCTGCATTCAAAAGCAAGGATTAGTTTCTTCTGGACATTTGAGACAGATGGGCATGCAGGCTACTGCTGCTGTCTGAGTTTACCAGACCATCAGAGAACTGGTAGGAACATGAGGTCATTTCAGTTCTTCACATCCCCCCCTTCTAGTCAACACAACTTGCAATGTCCTTGAGATATGCTAGATGCACATATAAAATCTGAGAAGAGCTTTATAGTCTTGTTCTCATATCATCATTTACAGGATTATGATGACTTCCTCTCTTTAGTGGGTGGGAAAGTAAAAGCACATAACATTTGAACAACAAAGGTACAATGTAAGCAAGTTACAGATCTAATAATCCAGAAATCCTAACCCCTAATCCTTTAGAAATGCCACTATTTTCTGCATAGGAGTGTTACCAACACGAAGTTTGGTACGAACCAACCAACATGAACCAACAACGAAGCTTAGTCAGAGTAAATTTCGCTGGAATTAGAGAGTAAAGGTTCACTGGATGCCAAGAAGAAACAAATGGGAAATACAAGAAATGCCATTCCCACAAGGGCCAATTATCCTAAGAAAGAAGTCATTAGCTAATCAAAACCAATAAGCATATTTAAGCAAGTTTTATATTTTTCACCCTCATGACTTCAAAGTGGATAATCATTCTGGTCGTCTGTGAAGAAACAGAATGAATCTGGTCTGTTTTTTCTGCAAGCTGTTTTTTCTCTGTTACAGTGAATAGTTCTCAAAAGCAGAATTATCAAGTGAAACAAGAATGGGAAAACTTGTTATAAGCCATTTAATTACGCCAGACATTCTTTCTACCATAATTTTGATAATGTGGCTTTTAAAAAAACTGCTGACATCAGTAATGAAAGAGAAAGAACAAAAAAGTGCAACTCCCTTAGAATTACTTCCTTGGAAATATGGAGCACCACAAAATCTATAGCAAGTCAGAAAAGATAAAAGAGCAGTGGGTATGTGCACACACGCACGCGCGCATACACGTGCATGCATGCACACGTGAGAAAATGCCTTGGTTTTCAACCAGTTTCTTCTTCACCTCTCAGAAGCCATTATCACTGATGAAAAACAGCCACATAAAATATTGTACCCACAATCACCACATGCATTCTGGCCTTTTTCCCCCCATACTGGTATACCATGCATTAGTTGATGATTTTCAAATACTGTGAGAAGTTTATTAGTGATCCAGGGAGATTCAATTTTTTGCTACAGTGGACAGGATGAAACATTACAGTTATATTATTCTGAATGTATGTGAAATTAATGTCATCTTCCAGTCTGCATTATATATTTATTATATATTAGTAGTAAATAGCAATAATAAACAGAAGACTTTCAACCCCCAGAATTTGTGCACAGCGAAGTCAAAACTGGTTTTCTAAATGCAAAGTATATAAACTAAGCATTCCCTTAGCTTATTGGCTCCACCTATTTATTTAGTCCATTTTATATTAATGGTGGTGGTATCTGCCTGACAGAATGAAGTAATAGCTTTCAAACAGCAATGGCATTTAAAAAGCCCTTGAGACCATGTCATTGATTTGCCAACTTTGTCTTTAAATGAAGACCATTCTGTAATGTTACAGATAGACTGGAAACATGCTCAGGCCTAAAACAGCCTTGGTGTTTTGGGCATTAATGGATGTCCAGATATTCATCTTTCCATGGCCCAGAGGGGTACGCATTCACCGCAACCTGGAAAAGGTGGAGCTTAATGGCAAGGAACAGCGAAAGGGTGGAAGGGTTAGTTAAGCGTGTAGTCCAGTGAGTCCTTTATTCACAGATGGCCAGGCAGAAATTGAAGCGAAAGACAAAGGAGATAAGCTCTGTAACTCCTTGTTCCAGGTTTCCTCTGCAGTAACAGGGAAGGCATTTCAGACAAGACTTAGACAATGACAGATGAATTGATGCAGCTATAACCATAAGTAGAAGGTGTCCTCCCTACAAGGTGATTATGATCATTCCTACAAACAAAATAACATTAATGGAAAGAGGCCTCCTGGCGAAGGGGAAGGCTGAAGTCAAAATGCAGCAGGATAATTCTTATTTGGTGATCTTGCTTTCATCTATTGTTTCTATAATGCTTATAGCAGGACAAGATAGTCTGCCTGCTTGGGTTTGTCTATAGAAGTTCCTTGCCTTGGTATCCAAGCAGAGTCCTGCTGTGCAGCCTTATTCCTGCATGTTCTTTATAGCATCTGTATCCGTTAGATCCTAACCTTCAGTGCATCAAAAAGGCATTTGAGGATTTAAAAATGGGGGGGGGGAGGAGGGGGAAGGGGGGTTGTACGTGCTCCTTCCAATCTTTTCCTAATTCCCTTTGAAATGAATGTATTAATATTAATTTTTTCCATCCTCAGTTCATATCGATTTATGAACCGATTTGCCTTGTATGGATTATTGCTCTCAAAATGTGCAGATTGGCCACTTTTGATAACTTCAGCACACTATCTTGAGGATAGTAATTTTTCATTCTAAATTGTTGCACACAGCTTGCTCTCTTTATTTCTCATAGTTGAAACTTAATCTTTCTGAATCTCATACTAAACACGTTTGTCCCAACATACTTGACAGGAACTACAAATTGCTGTTGGCCCACTTTTAGTTTGGTAATTACACTACAGCCAATACAGGTAGAATAAATAGCTATTGGAATATGCCTGACATTCATGTGCTGTTGTAGCTTGACAATCTCTTTCATCTTGACAAAAGAACTGAATACCTGGTTTCTTTTTTATCTGTCTATGCTAAGCTATGATGACCACAGATCCTGTCAGTTTTGGTAAGTGGAAAAATGCAGGTAATGATTATGTTTCAGTTTTTAGAATGCATTTGACCTCAGTAGTTTAATTCTGGTTTGTGTCTTCAACTCCTTCTGTGGGGAAACTGATATCTTAAAATGAGTCAATACATCATTAAATCATTCTTGCATGCCTGCTTGCCAAAGGCTGTTAACACAAGAATGGTTATACTGGATTTCCTTCCCAAATCCTGTTTACTTTGGTTTGTTGGGAAGTCAATGTCACAATTCCATCCTGACTTTGACTCCTAGCATATTCGTAGCCTGTACACTAAAACCAGGTGAATATTCTTAAGAGATTGCATTTTAAAATTGCCTTTCTTCTGAGTTGTAATTATCACTTACCATCTCTCAGTCTTATCACTTTATAATTACAGACACATTATCTAATTTATATCAGGGCGTATTTCAAAAGTGGGCTAATGAACGGAGTTTCTCAGTCTCAACAGTGTTGCAATTTTCATACAACACAAGGAAGTTTTCTTCAGATATTTGAAGTCCAGAAGTAACCATTACAGCAATTAGTGCTGTGATTGTATCAAATGTGCATTAGAATTTCCTTTTTCTTCTCTTAATTTCCTGTATTCCTTCTCTAAGAACATACGAACTGTTAGATGGATTAAAGCACATCTCTTAAAGTAACCACTAAAAAATATCTAGGGGAAAAGAGCATGAGCTGAGAAATACTTCTTACAGAATACTCTGTTTCTCACATTTGACAATTTCAGGACAGCCTGTGATGGAAGTCGCACATGGACTATCATGATTAATGGCCCTTGATGAATCCGTCTTTCATGCCATACGTATTCCCATCTTTTTTGACAGATGCATCTTCCAGAGAAACCAATCATGATTTTAAAGTAACCAAGTAATGAAGACACTACCACATAATACTGGTAAGGTAGTCCAATGACTAAACGTCTCAGTTGTTAAAATGTGCACCTTTTTTTTACTTCAAATTTGGGCAACTTCAGCTTCCAGCTGCTGACTCTTCCTGTGCTTGCTAGATCAGAGAGCTTTTTTCTATCTGTAAGCTTCTTCCTGGATAGATGTCCAGATATAATCATTATGTGTTTTTATATTTGCTCAGACAGGAGCCAGGTGCTTACCTATACAGATCAGACAACTTTAGTTTTGTTTTTTGTTTTGGTTTTTGTTTTGGTTTTGGGTTTGGGTTGTTTTTTTTTTTTTTCTTCCAGGAGACTGAACTTGCAGCAGGTAAAGTACTTTCAGTTAAAAAATAGAAAAAGAAAATAAATCCCTTGGGAGCTGCAGATTGTAATTTTTCACTGGACCTTCAGGAAGCTTCCTTTCATTTAAGGTGCCTAACAATTTTGGATCTCTTCCCAATTTCCTTAGGAGCACTTACCTCCACTTTTTTTTTCTATTTGGGAAAGTATCTGGATAGTCTAAAACATCTGCTTACCTTTCTCAGGTTCTGACTCGGTGTTTACTAAGGGTCAGACTCTTTCAAAAACCAATAAGGTGTAGCAGGATTTCCCCATGAAATCATAAGTACCATGTGTGTTTTTATGTGTGAGTGCCCATTAATGAATGGGTAAGGGTGAAGGAAAGAAAGGAATGGGGAACAAATAAAGTGTCTCATTTTAAAAATCACTCTAATGTGGAGTTGCTTTTATACAAAATATGGACACATGAATCATCTTATGATTCAGACTGAGCTGTAGTGTGGGATACTATCATGTACCATAAAAAGAGGAGATGATTAAGAGATGCTACAGCTACACAATACACCTGAAAGCTTAAATAATCGATTCAGACAAAGGATGTTTAGAACATAAAACCCAAGTGTTAAGTAGTTGGCTTCAGTAGAAATAATGCATGAGCTGCAGCAAAAATTTAGTCAGTATGATAAAACCCCAAGACCTGATGCAGATCTGAGGCTGGTGAAAACCAGCATATTTATTGGTCTGATACAGCCATGCCAAGTTACCATAGCTGATGACCTGACTGTAAGTGCATTGGCAGATGCTGGGTTGGAGCTCTAAGCAACAGTAGTGAGAAGTGCTAACAATGTTAGAAATAACCTCCAAAATGAAGGTGTTACACTTTTGAAAACTTTCTGGAGGTGGCTTGGACTGGTTGTTTATTTCAATCTGTTGCAGAGATCTGTGACTGTGAGAGACAGATACTGTTTCAACCTCTCACAAAGTCTGATTTCAAGTGCTATCAGCTGTGAGAGGAGGAGACACTAACAACAGGAGACTTCAGTTATACTCCCCTCTTCATGTTCATCAGGGAAATATGGGTAAGTGTGTTACAATGTGATGGCAAGGTTAAATCTGTAGACAATGTTAGTGACATTAGTGACTAGGAATTAACATTAGTCAAGCAATCCACAAGAGGAGAAGTTGCTCTTGCCTTAGTCATGAACAGTGCAGAGAATCCAGTTCAAATGTCATTATCCAGAAACCTCTCTGTAAGAGTGACCTAACTGGCTTAGGTTAAACATTTCTGCAGAAACAAAAAAAACCCAAAAAAATCTAATACAGTAATGCTTAACTTCAAAAAAGGGAACTACATAAACTGAGGACTGTTGTTAATGGAAAATTAAGTAAGTGAAAGGACAAAAAGCTTCAGTTGTCATATGGGAAGTGTAAGGACATCATGTTGGCAGTTCAGAGGAAACACATACAACGTATCAAATCAATTATGTGAAAACTGCTGGCATTATTAGCCAGAAGGCAAAGGGAAATCATTAGCATAAAGACACCCCTCAAAATCATGGATAAACAAGGAAAACAGAAAATAATATCATCTTTAGGTAGCTAAGTATAAAACAAAATAAAGCTTTCTAAAAGAATTTGTTGAAAACTTGATAAAGACATAGGTATTAACAACAGATCCTTTTTTCAAACAGATCCAAGGAAGCTGACTAGGGAGAGTGTGGTAAGACTAATAGATGATCATCATGTAGAAGAGGTGGAAGAGAATCTTTGGATTGCCGAAGTCAGCTGAAATTTAAGGGAGCTGGCGGCAGGTACTCAAGCATTTACAGAAAAGGCAGCTGGATGGAGGAACAAGGTCAAGAAAAGGGGACCTAAAATCCAGGAGATGTTGACCTTGATAAGAACACTCATGACCAAAAAGAAACTGAGACAAGGAATCAAGAATCAGTTTTTTTGCTTGAAAACTATGTTTTGGGTCATTGACCAGTAAGAAATTTTTTTCACTGGAATTTCAAATTCAGGATTTTGTCTTATTTAATTCCTCAAAGACCTGTCCCAGAAGGAAACACTGTGAGGACCCACGAGCTTAAAGCATTACAGTTGATCTGTTAAGTCACTGGGGAATGTAGGAGTTGGCATTGCTTTTGGGCCTAGGGCAACTCTTCTGCAGGGTTCCTGTCACAAAACAGAGAGCAGAATTGACACTGCTGATTGAGCAAGCCCAAATGCCAAAGAAGCAGACCATGCTGGGAGCCCTCCATCTCTCTGAACACAGAGACTAGATACTTGATAGGATACAAAATAAGACTGAGTTTGCTGCATGTTTCTCAGTTCAATAGTTGATTTTTTTCCTAAGAACCATAATATGTTGTATTTCTCTCAATACTTAGCCTCCTGAAAAGGGAGATGTCATGCTATCAAGGACATACCAGAATCATTAAAAACCAAACAAAAATAAGTCAATTAGAGAACAAAGCTAAGTCTTAAATAGCTAAACATGTCTGAATTGCAAAAACATAATACATTCAAAATAATTCAATTACTTCTTGGCATAATATCCAGCATTCATCTTTAAAGATAAAAACATACACACACCTTATTTAATTGCAAGACAAAATGAGTCAGCCAAATATAAAATTAGTCATGACTGAAAGACTGTCCCAGAACAATTACCTTCATGATAAAAAATTGTAACTTTGTCACAATATAAATTTGCTAAGTAACATTTACTCATAACATTTATGGAGTGAAAAAGGTAAATGGTGCAAGAGAGCTTTGTTCTTTTGTTTTGCAAAATGAAGAAAAGTTTCTTTCATCTCCCTCCTGCTTCTGAAGAAAATAGAGACCTGAAATAGCAGGCTGAGAGAGAAAAAGCATTTCATTCCATCCTACGCAAGCACCCTTCTATTTTTTTTAATGAACATCAGTTTGCACTGTATGTCAATAACAAGCTACCACATATCTTCCTGAAATTCTTAATAGAAATTTTTTTATGAAATAATTCACTCTGATCACAACACGCATCACAAAATAATACCATTAAGATAATCCACTATTTTAAAGACATGCAGGGAAAATTAAGATACATGTGACTTCTTGTTCTGAAGCCACGTGCAAAAAAGCTCAACAGTCACCAAGCACTTGCCCTTTAACGCAGGAGACTACATGTTGTCTAACCATCTTTTTTGGGACAAATCCAGTTATGAAGGCTTATCAGAACAGAACGCCAAAATCCCTGATTTGATGACTCTCTTAATCTTTGGGCAATCGATCACCTCTTGTGTTTAAGGGCACTTCTACACAACAGGTACAGAGAGCCATGCTGTGTCTGCTTATGCTAATTACAAACCCACATCTAAATTATTTGTCTCCTCAGTATTTCCTATTAGCTGTCACCCCTTCATGATGCTGGCTTTTGCTGATGCTCGTCTTCAGGTAGTTCAATGCATTGTATAGGGAGCCTCATTGCCCATAAGGCTATAGATTATGCTAGGCAGCCAGGCATGTAAAAGGTCATGTACTGTCACTACTAAGATCTCGTGTAGATCTAGCTATAAATTCTTCAAAAAATAAGCTCTGTGGGTATATTTTTAATGGTTTCAGGTATCTGAAATTGAGTAGTGTATTATGATTAGTCTGTTGGAGTTCACTTCTAAATGATAGCTTTGCTTATACAATAGGAATGCAAAGAATTGTTAAAAGGTGGAAACTGGAAAAACAAATGTAAAGAAAAAAGGCATTTTATCTTCTTTAGTGCCTTATGCAAAGCTGTGCATGTCATGTCACAGTGCAGTGTTGTACATACTGGTCTTTTAAAAACTACAGTGCAGAACTTGTTGCCTGTGGAAAAAATATCCCACTTCTCTGCAGACCGCAATCATCAGTGTCCCCTTCAGGTATGAATACTTTAATCAGCCATTTGAAACAAGCAAGTATTGAGCTGATTCTTAACAACACAGTTGAGAGTGGCATCGTATAGATTCTTCCAGGAGAACTCAGTACTTCTCTAAGCATCCCTTCAGATATTATGATTTGAACAAGAACATCTAAAAAAGAAAATCCATCAGGATGGAAGTCAGTGGGGAAAACACCACTGATTTTGCTGGGGCAAGAATTTCAGTATTCATTTTTGGCAGCTTGATATAAAGAGTTTCTCTGTTCAACAGTAGCTCCTTTCTTTATATATATGCATATTTGTGAGACTGAAATTCATTCTGCTGACAGAAATATTTCTAAGGAAGCAGGAGCTAATCTGAAAGAGATGCTTTTTAAAAACCAGACTTCATGATTGAATAAAATTTATGAAAAATCATTTCCTACATGCAAGTTTGTGATATCTGGAAACTGTTATTTGTGCAGGCAGGCTGAACAATTAAACATGCATCTGTCTGCTTTGAGCTCATGTAAATGGTCAGAAAATATGGCATTTCAATGCTTAGATTTTAAAAAAAAGTATTCCAACGTTTTTGTCCCTGAGCCTGATCCCACTTGTGCTGTGAGCAAGGACTTATAAAATTTTACATGTAAATGCCGTTTTGCATTATCGGCTTGCGGACTGCCATGAAAGTGGTTTTGTTCCATTTTGTATGGTGCTACTCTTTGAATTTCAAGCACCTTATTAGATACAATTGCTGAGACGTTGGGTTTGAGTTGTTGAAACTACAGCATGTTAGTGATGATATAGCTTTATTACATGTTTTCTAAAGGCAAAGGGAATGAAGGGTTTCCTTTGAAGAAAAAAATGAGACAGTACTGTTGCTATATAGTCAACCTACAGTTAACGCTTTCTTTGATTCTTAAAACATGGTCTTCACCTGCTCTTGCATGTATTTTTTTTTTCAACCCCCATTAGAATACTTATAAATCTGAGTTCCAGCCACCATCTAACAGACATGCCTGGATTGGCTGCATGGGGTAGACAAAGATTTCAGTCTTCAGCTACATCAGATTAACATTAATAACAGAGAGAAATGATGGAGGAGGTGGTACAGTCTGTGAATATATTCAGGGGTGTAGGACTGCTTGTGCAAGGCGGCGTTGAAGCCTACACCAGCCTTTGCTGTTGTTACTACCCTTGCTAGCTAAAGCAAAGGTGTGGTGCATAGGCCCTCCTGCACTGGCACAAAAGCACTTAAACAACTTACTGCATGCATACCCATGGGCTATCTGGAGACTTCAGCATGGCTGAAGTTAGTGAAGTGGCTCCAGGTTGGGCAGAACACCATGCATTTTGGTCTGGCCTTTGCTCACCCCTGCATCTCTTTATTGTGTACATTATTGCTAAGGTAATTCCTGCATGGAGAGGGATAAAAGGTGCCATATAGATGGTTCTCAGCTGCTCTTTCCTCTCTGAGCTATGGAGAATGCTGAGTTGCCAAGAATGAGTTTCTTTTGCAACTTCAGTGCAGAGCTGCGTACAGGTAGCATAAGGCCAACACGAACTCGGCTGGAAAATCAGGCTGTTCTTAGATGTACTGATTCAAAGAGGACTATTTCATGGCCAGTTTTCCAGTATTACTATTTGCAAATGTGTCCTTGAATTTTGCTCTTTGTCTAGCATATTGACTGTGGAGCTTCATCACCAAGCAGGTCTAAAGTGTGATACTGAATTTCACTCTAAGATACTTTGATATGCTATCTTATCTGAATAGACATTTTGGATGAAAAAGACCAGGTGCAATGACATAGCGGCTAAATGAGAGTATCTATTAACATGTAGATAGAGTATTTATATTTTATTTTTTTCTTAAATTTCAGTATCTGTTTTGTTGTTTGTTTTTTTAGTTCATACAAGCTTTAATCTAATCAGTCAATCTGGATGGGGGAGAAGGGAGGAATGAAGGCAGCTATCAAAATACATTGCAAATCTCTTCCAGTTTTATTGATTTGTTTCAACTTTCTGACATATCTAGTTCAAGTGCTAAATTGACATCTGACTATCTGGCACCGGTGCTTCTTCAAAGTTGCTGATTACAGTTCAGATGGAGGCAATGTTTCTATTGGCATGCTGACATGACTCTCACACATGAAAGAGTTTTGTCTGTTTCTCAGTATTGTGACTGAGTGGTGGCAGAGGGGAATACACATTAGCTCTGGCATTTGGGTGAGAAGTGGTGGAAAAAAAATATTTTTGTAATGTGTTTTGCAAGCAAGTAGGAAAGGGGAAAAGAAGAAACCCACCATTTATTAACATTGTAAGGAACTGAAGATGAAAATGTAAAAATGTGAAAACCCTGCACAAAAAAAAATAGTAAGGCCACCTTGTAGACTTTGTAATAGAAATAAAAGATTGGCATAAATAACCTATGAATGCAAATGTGTACGTGAGAGCACCAGAAGAAACAGCAGAACAAGGGTTAAGAGAATCACCTATACTGATAATGAAGGACACCATTCCCAGGACACTGCTCCCAGGAAACCTTTCCCAGAAGCAAAATTGAGGCATGTATTTGTCTGCCAAGATCTGAAGGCCTGTGCACTGATAAGACCACAGCACAGATGACTTGTCAACTGGATGACTGCAGCCAGGTTGCAGCAAATCACATACACTTGTCTTATTAGTCCACCAGGAAAACAGACACAGATTTCAAACAGACAAGGAAGAACAGATAATGAGACATGACTTTGCTTGCAATTTATACAGACTGAAGTGATCACGATTCTGAAGCAAAGGACTGTCCCATAAGAACCCCTAAAGAGTGTAAAAGATCTGTCCCCAAAGTATTTCACCATTGCCAGTCAAAAGAACATCAGAGATGTAACACTCAGTAACTCATGTCCTCTGTTCTTGGCCAGACCACAAGGGCACACATGTCCTGATATTTGTGGGTATGTGGATGTGAGACTGTGAGTGAATGAAATCTGAGACTGAATGCGTGCAAGTTGGTAAAATCAACTTACTTAGAGACCCTATAAATAAATAGTGCCTTCCCCTGCACAAGATTTCACTTTTACCTTTGTTACACTACTTTCTTACATACAGCATGGACTCACTACTTCTTGCAGCTTCAGAATACTGTCTACTTTACCATTCTTATCTGAATGACAATACCGGAAAGGATTAAGTTAAAGTTTTTCTATATTCTCCTGCTAGAGAAAATGAATCACCACTCCCTTGGTGTTTGAAGGCTGCACACAGAACATGCAAGCACAACTCCATGCCCCTCACAATGGCCCTGTGACAACTCTCAAAATATTGAGCTGTTTTTCTGAACTAGAATGTTAACTTCAGCATCATCATAATATTGGCTTTTGGGCTTGGTTTTTTTTTAAATTGGCTTTTTGTTCAGGCTGAAAAGACTTCCCTTCAGGGGACTTAAACAACGAATACATGATAACCATTTAGATGTTTTTCTGGACACTGTGCAAAGTCTTTTAAAGCAAAAGCCTGCCTGATCCCCTTGTATACTGTGTGATCAAATATAGCCTGATGTCTTGAGAACTCACTTGGCCTTGTGTGAGTTAGTTTCCAGAACAGCTGGAGCATAACCCCATCAGAAATGCCCACAGATTTATGCAAAAAGAAATGGCGAAGTCACCTATGCACAGTTTCTGCATGCTGAAGAACTATATGACTGAGTTAAAGTAGCCACAATACTCTATAACTAGGTGCTGTGCCCAACTGTACAGGTAGATATTTTGGTAAAAATGCTGTCTCTGAGATAGAGGAATACATATCATTTAAGTTAAAGAGAATTGCTTTTGCTTTCCCCAGAACAAGAGATAATGGTCCCTATTATACTTCCAGGTCCTGCTGTGCAGCTCTATTCGCTTTAGTGGGAACAAATGAACTACATTTTCCTGACTGCTTCTAACATCAGAAATGTATGTCAAAAGCAAGGCTCTCTGCTATTAAACTTCATGGATCCAACTCAACCCACACCGATCTGAACCGGTTAGTGAAGTGAGATTAGATGTGAGCTGCAGTTGGGAGGGGGGGAGTTCTTCGCTGGTTTAGGCTCTCGAAGACTGGTCTTACTCATTGTTTATACGAAATAGGAGCAATGGTGTAAATATAGGGATGGTATATGCATATTCTGTCCCTTGACCAGGGGCTTTCCTGTCTTATGTCAACATATGGATGTCTTCCAGCAGTGGAAGATGTTCATTGTTCCCTAGTTATATGGCCGTCATTGACACATCTGTATCATAGGGAAGGACAACTGCATGAGATGCATGTCACCCGGTGGGCATCTGTCCATGTGATGTGACACATACAAGCGTCCAGTTACCTAGCTGAGGTGGATGTCATGTTGCTTGCAGGAGAGTGATCATCTGACAGCACAGAGCCTCAGCATGTTTTTGAGCACCTCCATAAGCTGTCTGTGATCTATCCTGCACTTACTGAAGCTGAAGTTTTATCTATGATTTTTACCTGGTGAAGGAACACAACACTTGTCATGAATTACATCCCACCTAACGTTGCAAAACAGACTATATACTTGATAGACCCACTGAATTGCAGTATGTATGAGGGCAAATAAAGTAGCAAGTCAGATGTTTTTTTCCTGAATTAGCCTTTCTAGTAAAATACTTCATTTTATTATTGCACTGGTTAACAGGTAAAGGCTGAAACTTATCTCTGTTACTTTGATGACAAGTGACTCAGTTTCCGTAATAAAAATGTTCACTAGAAGCCAATTTTGCCTGGACCAACTGTACCAAAAATAATTTTTACACTGTCAGAAATTCTGATTTTAATTCTTATAATGTATAGGTCAGTGAATAAGGTCATATCTCTTGAGCCATAAACCAGTGGAGATCCAAAAAGACACTTCCCCCCCCCCCCCCCCAAATTAAATGTCTCATATGACTGCACTAACTTCTGAAGAGATATGCCAGGGACCATCAGATATGGTGAACATAGGTACTCCAAGAAGAAGTATTAGTCAAAATAAGTAATGCGGTACTCGGTAATTGAGAGGCACATTTTCCAGTGACCTACAAGAACCAGTTCGAGGCTTAGTAGCATGAGATGCAGCACCTCCTTAGAGAGAAACCTCCTTTGTCAGATGCAGCCTGTGTCTGGTCATAGGCAGGGAATGAACAAGGTTCACATGAAAGAGAACTGCAGAGAATGTGCTCTGGAACAGACGAATAGTTCCACAGTGCTGTACCCAGACATAGGTACAATTCACTCACAGGTGCAATTGTTAATTACCAGTTTTCTTGCATCCATTTTTGCTTCTTTCATTTTTGGTCAGCTCTGAGTATTTATTTATATTCTGAGATTCCCTAAGTTTTATGCTTTCTTTGCACTTCCACCTTCATTTTATCTTTTTGTCTTTGATTACTGTAAACATTTATTTCCATCATGCAATTGCTTAAAATTTCAAATTTCATTTGATGGCAGTATGTTCCATCTTCTATACTGTGATTTCCAGTTACTTGCCTGTGGCAAGAACTTCACAGCATTCTCAGATAGGAACTTATCTTTTGGATTAAGCAGCAAAAAAACCTTCCAGAGATCTCTTTTTCTCTTTCAGTTCAGATTTCATGGTATTATGAGATGACAAGTTCTAAGTTCACCTCCATTATTTAGATATAACCTGATCTGTCCAAATCTGTATCATCAGTTTTTGCTTCCTTCTTGGGTCTGCCTTGTCCACAGCATACAGGTTTTCTTTTTCTTTGTTTTAGGAATTAATGTCTGTCACCTGGAGTGAACAATCGGCCATAAAATGCCAAGGGAACTTTGCCACCTTGGCACCACTCCTTTCCAAACACAAAGCAAGCTAGTCTTGCTGAGTGAAGGCACAATTAACTCCCGTCTCTTTGATTTTAGCTTGTAAAGGGCAGCATCTGCTGAAATTACAAGCCAGCATCCACATTGCCCGTTGTTTTCCATAGTCAAGGACAGCCTCTGGCTCTGTAGCATGTTAACTATCCCAAAGTCTGCCCCCAAAGTCAGCACCACAGCTGCTTTTTGGAGTATGATTGATAGAGTATTTCTGACCACTGTTTATATCGCACCCTTCTTTCTACTTGTCAAGAGTCACTGGATTGCATCTGACAAAGGAGATTTCCTCCCACAGATGCAGCATTTGGCATCATCAGGCCTTGAACTGGTTCTTGCAGCTCTATGGAAAATACATATCTCATCTCTTTACAACTCTGTTACGTATTTTGGGTAATCAGTCCTCCCAGAGCCATCAGTGATAATCCACTCTTCCCCCCAGCAAGGCAGCAATCTTCAGCCTGACCTAAAGCCCATGCTTATTAGCAGGTGGAGCTTACTTGTAGGCATGCATCCAGTTTATCACTGTAGAAGGTCACCCTTTCTACAACAATATCGACAACTAAGTTACAGAAAGTTTAAAGATAATTAAATCTGGTTTAAGTCATTACCCAAAAATTTTAAGTCCACTTTCATGTCTTCATTAGCATTTCTCTCCCAGGTATTCATCAACCATGAGGCTGAAGATGAAACTAAGTAAGTGTTCCCCCTAACAGCAAAATCACTCTGGTTATGGATGGAATTGAAAGAGTAGCTAACGAATGCAAACTAACTGTAGACACTTACCGTTTCACTCTCCTTTGTACAGTAACTTCAACTAAAATGTGAGTATTGTTTTAGCTAGTTTGTCTTGGACAGTGACATTTGTAAATGTGGAGTCTGTCACCTTTGATTTGCTTTTTATAAGAAAGCCAATTTTACTCAGTACAAACACTGGAGGGAGGTTTGTCCATTCTCCCAGGGGCTGAAGCTCATAATTTCTCTTGTGCTTGTTACTGCCTTTCCAAAGACAAACCATTTCTTTCACCAAATTATGCATCCTTTTACATGCCATCCAGCTCAGGACACAGTAACTACATGTCCTAGTATCACAACAAAAAATCAACTTGTTCTGGAGTTTATGGAATTAAAAATGGTATGTAAATGTACTAAGTGATGAAACTTGAAATGGGAGGTCTTGACTGCATAGCAACTACACCAGTTCATTGTAAATGTTAGAGAATCTTATTGCAGATATTGAGAGTTGCTCTGTCTTTGCTTGCTGTTCTCATTGAGCAACAAATACCGAGTGTCCTAATTGAGCTATTTTTTTTCCTAATTTTCTTGGCTGTGCTGACTCTTTAAACATGTCAGGGAAAAGTACCACCTGAATGATTGAACCATTCTTTTCCAACAATTACTCAGGTTACAAGTTATTCATTTCAAGGTGATGTACTCAGAAAACTCAACAACAATAATCACACTCTGGAAACATTCACAGAGGCATAACGTAAGTCTTAAGAGGCACTTTATGTCTCCATTGCCATCCTTGGAGAATGTAAATATCTTACTTTGAATATGTTAAAGCATACAGTGAGCTCATTGTGAGATAAAATTTTATTATTTTAGCTCTGCTTCCTCTTAATCATCAGTTCAAAGGTTCTTTCAGATTGACCTTTTCAAATGTCAGTGTCCAAAGCAAAATGTAAGGGGTGTCTTAATGCATCACCGGACTTAATATGCACAAAAATCCTGACCCAAAGTCTTTGAAACCCATTAGAAAGTTCCCATTGACTAATAGCTTTAGGTCAGGTCAATAATTATTAGAGCTGAGGCTAACTCAGGATCTTACATCTAAGCACAGACCATCTTTTAAGAATATTGGGTCCAGAGGTGGTGCTAAGCTAGGAGCTCAGTCTCATCTTGAATATTTGCATTCTGTAAGGGAATAATAATTTAAAGTTTGCACTTTTTATACAGAAAAGAGATGCATGGATCTAGAGGGAGGGTTGAGGTGAAGGTGCTAGTCAGGATCTGAGACTGCACAGAATGGCAAAGAGGAGTCAAAGAAAGCTTGCAGGAAGGAACAGCACTCAGACTTCTGGTTTATTTCCTTTTTTCTGGTACCTTACAGAAAAAGGGCTTTCTGGCTCTTCATAGTCTTGAGTGAGTCTCAGTGCAAAGAAAAATGCTGCATTTTCACAGACTGAAGCTAGCCTTCTTTCTAATTATTCCCAGAAAGATAAATTACCTAGAAGAAAATTACATACAAGGAATTGCAAAGACAAAACAGGATGATTGAACCTTTCTCTTATTATACTATTTTTGAGACTAAAGACAGTGAAAATAAAGTGCTCAGCACTCAAAATTCTGTCTGCTTTTGTCTTTGAACAGCTCTGCTGATCCCTTCTGTTGAAGCAGAGATGTGCAATTTGGCAATGGGTTGCTTTTATATCAGATATGTGTTTTTCACCTTCCTCATGAAAATCTAGCTGTGTCTTAGACCTGCTGCATAGCTCAAGATGATGGCAATTCACAATAAGGCCCTTGAGATAATTGATATGTACAATTCCAAGTACAATAAGTGAACAACAAGTTTGTACTGCATCCAAATTTGCAAGTACAATCAGATTATGGAAGTGAAAGCTGTTGAGCGATGGGGCTCTGCACAGCTGCAGAGACTGCATGGGTGCCAAGCAACTGTCCTATTGCTATATCACAAGGCATTGCAGAAAGTGCATATGGCACTGGAAATAAAATTCTGGTGACCATCTTGTTAGAAACCTCCAAAATTTTCAGACAGCATAGTTCTATAAGCAAAGATGGCAATGAAAGCATGATGCAGGTGAAATAAAGATCACATTCAGTTGTGCAAGTGATCATTAGAGCCTCTGTAGGGGGTCATTGTACTAAGCATTATTTTGTTCTGTGCAGATTTTCATATAATTCATCCATTTGATACAGGCAAACTTCTGGAAAACCAAAAGACAACTTAATGTTCCTAAGGAATAATTTTTTGTCTGCTTTGGAAATTTTTGCCTGTGTCGTGGTTTAAACCCTGGCAACAAAAAACCCCACCACCCAGTCACTCCCTCACTCCCCCCCCCCCCCCCCCCACGCCCCCAGTGGGATGGTGGGGAGAATCAGAAGAGTAAAAGTCAGAAAACTCATGGGTTGAGATAAAGACAGTTTAATAAGTGAAGCAAAAGCTGTGCACACAAGCAAAGCAAAACAAGGAATGCATTCACTACTTCCCATTGGCAGGCAGGTGTTCAGCCATCTCCAGAAAAGCAGGGCTCCATTACACAGAATGGTTACTTGGAAGACAAGACACCATAACTCCAGACATCCCACCTTTCCTTCTTCTTCCCCCAGCTTTATATGCTGAGCATGACACTGTATGGTATGGAATATCCCTTTGGTCAGTTGGGGTCAGCTGTCCCAGCTGTACCCCCCCCAACTTCTTGTGCACCCCCAGCCTCCTCACTGGTGGGGTGCTGTGAGAAGCAGAAAAGGCCTTGGCTCTGTGTAAGCACTGCTCAGCAATAACGAAAGCATCCCTGTGTTATCAACACTGTTCCCAACACAAATCGAAAACATAGCCCCATAGTAGGTACTATGAAGAAAATTACTCTCCCAGCCAAAATGAGCACAGCCTCCTATGTGAATCCAAGCAATCACTGGAGGGGTTTTTGTATGAAGTACTAACTTCAGCCTAGATTTATTTAAAGAAGTTCAGGATGCTCAAAATAAAGAATAACTTTCCCAAATGGTTCATATACCTCAACAAACCCGAAGGCCAACCTGTCCTCATCACAGATTGCAATGCAATATCTCTTTGATCTGGCTTGCATTACAGAAGTGTTGTTTTGTTGTGGTTTTTTTTTTTTTTTTCCCCCACAGTTCTATTTCTAGCCCATTTTAAATGTCAACACAATAGAAGTTTTTTTAAAAAATTGGGTTTGGTTAGACATAAAACAGCACTTGCTCTGTAGTTGTTCACACTTTTCAAAATGCTCTGACATCGGAAAATGATTATTATTTTTTCATCTACTAAATTGATCCTAAAATGTTAGCTACAATAGATCTAGTGCAGGAAATGTGGTTATTAAAAAGGCTGGAAGGTATTTCATTAGTGGTAAAAGTGCATTTCAGAGACATTTTATTTTAGTGTGAAAAGAGTGTTAGGCATTATATTGTCGCTACTTGTCTATGGTGAAGTGTTACTGATTTTTCCTTTTGAGATACTAACAGCAATTACTAAATAAATACAGTACAAAGAAGTCTTTCTAAAATTCTACGTAGAAGTATTAAACATTAAATACCTAAGGACTATAGGTTATACTTTCAAAATAAAACTTTAAAAAATACTTTTAAAGAAAGCCATTCCCTCCAAGAGGGGGGCTTCAGTAAGAAAAGGTGGGTCTGCTCCTCACAGCTCTGTGTACCTTAGGGTGCCTGAACTTGTTGGGTATGCAGAGGCAAGTCAGTGGCATCAGCACAGCATCCAAGTTGGCTAAACTGGTATGAAAATCTGGCTTATGTATACTGCACCATGCTACAGACATAGGCTGAAATACTGCCAAAGCCAGGTTTTTGTTTGGTACTGTTTCACCACAAACAGGATCCAGGAACAAAGGGAGAAGTATGACACAATAACAAGCACCTTTATTATTTTTACCTCAACAAGCATTTGTTTGCAGACCAACAATGGGCTGAAGTGAGGTCTATTTAAAAACAGAGTGCATGGCCACGGTAAATCTGGCTGGCTGTGAGGAGAGGAGAGGGGATAGCAATGCTATCTTGTCTCCTGCCTTGATGCCCAGCCTGAGCACGTTGGCTCCCTTTTGCACAAGCCTGTGGAAAACAGCATGATACAGGTGAAGAAGGATAACATGCCATCGCTCTGTCGAGCCTTGTGACGTGATTGAGGGAAAGTCCTTTCAGTAGTAGCTTTGTGCTTTGGGAATATATGGTCATTGTCCCTTGTATGTAGGCTGTGACGTTCAGGCAGGGACAATTTGCAGAGACATTCTGAAGGTCTAGGAGGTCTGGATCCAGCCCCCACTGGTTTGTTTTGAAAATACTGTCATATAACACTGAGCATTTGATAAGATCCTTGGTACAGGGCAGTGAGATGGAGTCAATGTTTGGACTAGTCAGAGGTGGTGAGGAGTGATAGAAGAGTTTTGCCTGCTGGGTACAATAGGATGGATCCACTATGGAGGGGTTGTAAGGCTCTACAGTGTGGCTGCAGGGAACTTCTGATTGGAATCTTTCCCAGGGCAGTCCTCAGGAGCTATCTTGCAGAACAATGGAGATGTGAACAGCGTGAGGGGACTCTCCAGCTCGTCCTTTGAAAATAAACCTGAGACAGAGTGCCTGCTGCATTGAGTTTATTTAGCCACTTCCGGTAACTGAGTTTTCTGTTGTTCTGTTTTAACTACAAACAGTTCTGGCCAAATAATAGATTAAAGAAATGAACCAAAGTTTCATTTCACTTTCCTTTTTACCTTTCCCAACCCCAGTGCTCCATTATCCTTCTCATTTAGGGGTACCATTGGTGTCTGGGACACCTTGGTAAAGCCTTAGAAACTTAGAGGTCATGTATTTGCTGCTTTGGTTTTCTGCATCATCTGTTGCTCATTTGTCTGTTAAACAGACTACAGAACATAAAACCACATAGAATGACATTAAACAACAGATTGTGGGACAAGTAGAATAGCTTTTCAACAGAGAAGTCTTTCAAGGAAAAAAAAAAAAGCAACCTGCATGAAGTGTTTAACCTGTTCTTGTGCTCCTGCTCATTTGTATTGGTTTTATAATTAGTCCATATCTGTAACACCAAAGTGAGGGCTTGTGTTTCAACCTGCCCTCTCTGTCAGACCCGCAACTCAGCAGTTAGCATCGCTCTCTTATGAGATGACTGGAGGTCGGCTGAGAGCACATCCTTTAGAAACTGTGTTTCTAGAAATACTCCCTGTGCAACACTCTACACTATGGTAAGAACAAAGAGATACACAGACACAGATGAAGCCTCAAGGAATTAAGTTTTATTCTAATAGGAAATATTTCAAAATTTAAGAAAGTGTAGGGAACTTGGCCAGGTGCATGACATTGGAAAATCTGACTTACAAGAGAATTTAAAATAAATGACAGCATCACTGGTCTCCAGAGTCAGGGAATACACAGTTCTTTGGGATTTAAACATCTAATTAGTATTAAAAGATATAGAATTCAGAGAAACCTTGAAAAGCAAACAAAATAAATGACAAAAAAAATCCCAGTTCTAATCTTAAAATGGAGGACTGATATTTCCATAAAAAAAAGCTTTGAGGAATTGAGACACACATAGAGTGTAAAGGTAGAAGTATATAAAAGGAAAACATAGATTTAACATATCAGCTATAAGCAGGTACCTCCAAAGAAATTTCATTGACATTTCTCATATTAACTCTGTACATAACACAATTAAAGAGGCTTACCCCGCAGGCAATCTGCTTCTTATCACTTCTTGTTAGATAAAGCAACCCTTCTCGTTGCTTTTCATGGAGATGGCAGTGCAGTGGTGTAGCAGGACTTCCTCATGTTAGGTTCCAGAAGGACTTTCTATTTTGGGTTAAGTACATTGAACAATTCCTTCTTCTGCTGATCACAGAGGTTCATCTTGCCTCCTGCTGTTTTGGCACTCATACTTTGTCTACCATTTTATGTTCCTACTAGACATGCCACTGAGCTGTGTATGAGTCCTTTTGCCATTGAAGTAGTTTGGGGATGTTCTGTGACTTGTGTTCCTTATTGTTTTCCCAGCATTGTTTGGCTGCCCAAACTCTGGTTCTCAAAATTATTTTAGATAGTTTCTAGATAAAAACACTGTTTTAAGTGACTGTTTTGTTGTTAGCATGGTACAGTTTTATCCTCCTTCTTCTGCCATGCTTACCTTTTTTTCTCCTTACCACATGTTCATACTAATTCAGAACCATATTAAATTAAAGCAGTAAAGGGACATAGAGTGTCTCAGCTCTGTATGAGGAGAGGGATTTCACTCACAGATGTACTGCTGGTTGGATGTCCCATGGTGATTCTTCAGATACCTGCATGACTCCTAACTCCAGCTGTTGGAGTCTCCCTTTTCCCATTCCTTTTGCTCTGGAGTCTCTTAACTTCTTACCAAGCTATTCCAGAGCCACAGATCTCCCCAGTGCCTCCCAGCTCACCTACAGTTCTTCAGACTTCCCAAAAGCACTTCCTCTCTCTCAAATCTGATTTCTGGGTCTCCCAAGAGCAGTCTCAACTTCTCACAAACACCTCTCTCATCGATACCCCAAGTCCTTCCCTATTTCACTCTCTTCTGATGGAATAGCCCCACTCTTTCAGAAAAACTGCCCTAGATCACTTCACCAGCTCTGATATTCTCCACCAGTCACAACCCCTACGCCCATTTTTATGTCCCAGCTCACCTTCCAACGTAGTCTGAAACATGTCTGCTGTACCGCTGTCTTACAGCTTCCCTTTCTCCACTTGCTGCTTTGCCCATACGTAGTTGATGGATTTCTGATTTCACAAACACACTCACACTTTTCTGTTAGCTGCTCATATCTGCTGCTATCTCCCATTGCCAGCTGCCAGCCCAGCTGCTCAGGTCCTGGCTTTCCCAGAGCAGCAAAGTTTCCTGTAGACAACCAAAAGCCCATGATCAACATTTACCACAGCATTGATTAGGACTTTGAGGGCAAAAATAAAGACTTTACACACATAAAATACATTTCTGAAGGGATATGATGTGTAGAAGGAGAAAGACTTTCACCCTTTACCACTGCACTTAAAAATTCATGAGCCTTGGCAGCTGCAGCCAGAGCAGTGAAACTACCCCAGCTTTCAGTTGAATTTCTTGACCAAGGGACATTCAGCATGTTATGAGACCACAGTGAGATGTACGGTGAAGTGTATCACAGCACAGTGTGGTGCAGTGCTTATTGAACACTTGGGCCTTCCTCTTATAATTACCACTAACTGAGAGTTAATCAGCCACCAGATCCAATTCCAACTGTCCCAGTTATCCAGTGAGTAGCCTCAGAGGTGTCCCAATTAAACACAATGTAAAGACTGTAAAATATGTGCATAAACTTGGCTCCTAGTGAGACTTCTTGATTAAAAAGACATCATTATTTCACACCTCTGCTAATTAGCACTGACAGTACCTCTAATTTCAGAAGAATTTCATTGTTTCCAGCATATTACCACACTGACAACTGATGCAGTCCTGTACACTGCTCCAAGTGTCAATCTTGAAAACAATACCGTAAAATGACCCCACATGACCTCTGATAGTTTTGCTAGGAAAGACTTTGGTAGATAAATATTCAACATAGCTAGAAGTTCTCATATCAAAGGAATATAACTATATAACTGCAGATAGCAGAAATTTTGATTCTGCAGTTTACATAATTTTCATTTCCTTATTGCCCTGGTTCTGTATATCCTGCTGCAGGTCTTATTGCAAGTTAATCACAAAGTGGCTACTAATGCACAGTGTAAAACAAGACAAGAAGTATAACATTAAAACCAGAATTACAGTTGAAAATTTACCACATTTTTTTAATTAAAATGCACAAGCTACTTCACAAAATTAAGAGAAACCAGTAAGATCTATTGTTTGTGATGGCCATACTTAGACTCCACTAAACTCAAAAATAATCAAATGGCCCAGATTACATCCATCTGTAGGTTGTTTAATCATAATATGAGCAGAACAACTGAACGCTGGTAAGTGTTCCTGAATTGCAGGCCTGTTACTTAATCATGTTTTTTAATACATAAAAAAACCAAAAACAAACAAAAAAACCCCACTTCATTTCAGGTGTAAAAGAAAGTGTGCCACTGTCTTATATACAGAGCATTTTCCACACAGAATCCAGGAAGTAAGGCACAGCAAATTATTTGTATTTTGATATTATTCACAATTCAGGCCTTACTGAAATTAGCACAGAGTATGCAGCGATGCCAAATATTATGTATTAAAATATATATCCTGCTGGCAATTTTTAAAACCTCTTTTAAAGGATTGTTACAAATGTAAAATCCATGATGGAGCCATCTAGCTACATGGTTTTTCATCTTGTGCAGTTTTCTAGAGACAGAATGTGCATATATTTTCTGCCTTAAAGTGAAAAACACTCACATAGCATGGTTTGATTTTTCCCCCTTTGGCTACAGGTGAACAAATCTAGGTGAATTGCAGCTTTACTCAGTGCAGTAATTCAGCATTCTTGCAATATAATCCCCCAGTTGCTAACATTGTCTTTAAAAGGCTGAGTGGTACGTCAGCTTTGTGATGCACATTTGGCAATAACATCTTACCTGGGCTGGCTGCTGGCGCTGAGCAGCACCAGTCTCCTACATTATACCTCAGCAAACTCATTCACAGCAGGAAACTCTGCTGTTACACCAGGGTTTGACCCACGGTGTGTGAAAAAAGGATTGATAAGGCATACTATACTGTTCCAGCATGCAATACTAAATATACTCAATTACTCTGAACAATTTAAGGCATCCAGATAACTGAGAGAGTTCTTTATGAGAACCATTCTTTTATCCTTGTTGTGAATCAAAAGACGTGATTGTATGGCAGCTTTCTGTTTTTACAGATCTGTGCTTTGAAACACATATTTGAAATTGCACCATTTCTTGTAACTGCATCTTACCTGAGAATGAACTTTAAAGAGCAATCTTAATTCCAGGGTGTTCCTCCAATTTGCCAGTCTTTTGTTCCGTAAGTACCTGAGATCATTTTCCATAGAACTGGTAAGCATTTTGGAGGGAAAAAGATGAGACTTCCCTTAAGTTTTTTAATCATGGAGGGCAGTTTCAACCATAATGAGCTTTCAGAGTACAAAGTACAAAGGAGAGTCCAATATAGTTTTCACAGAATTATGTAGCTTTTATTTGAAGTTTATGATGACTCAATTAGGTACACAGTGCCAGTAACCAGAGATGGAGTGCATTCCTTCACGCCAAGCAAAGTTTGACAATCTTCAGCCTCCAATTATTCTCTTAAAAGTCTGGCAGCCATGCAATCTACTCTGCAATCATTTTGTGAACAGTGTGCTATTTATATGGCAAAACATCTTAGTATTTTATTGCGCGTTTCTTAGACTTCAGATAATGTGGTTTTCCTCACACTCTGACCTAGGAATAGTGGAACATTTCCAATTTTGTGCAAGTCCAGAAGGGATGTGACTCAAATTCAGACTAAATGTGATGCTAAAAGAAAGCTGCAGCAACTAAACAGCTCTCTGTCTCCTTCCAGCAACTGTAAAAGAAGTTGAGAAGATTAGCCCAAAGTGCATGCCTTCATTGCAGATGTCCATAGTTAGACAATACAAATTCTATTTGACTAGAAAGACAGACAGCTATCTAATGCTAAGAAAGCATTGATGTAACTGATACCAGAATTATGCAGAATTAGTCAGGTGTACGTAATAAAAGAGAGACTGAAAAGTGGTAGAGGATGCAGGGAGGAATAGTACGAGGGCTTGAGATAGTGGTTTGCAATGGAATGCATTACTATACATGATATTAGTTCAGACTGTATGTTCCTATAGTCCACTCTGGGCTTCAAGTCCACATTTGCCTCAAAGAGCAGCTTCAGGAGTGCTGAGAAATACAGCTTTCTCTAACAGCTGTCCCAGGCTCCACTTCCATGCAGGTTTCTGTGCATCAGCAATCTGCCCAGATGTGTTCAGTGGCCCTTTAGTGTGGCCAGTGGTACAAAAAACACATCATAGCTAATGAAGAATGCATAGGCTTCAAATGGTCTTTCAGGCTATGCTGGGTTGCTTGACTGCAGTTTCATTAGCATCCAAGAGCATAGCAAAAGAGGTTACACCACAGAAGATTGCACCAAGCTAACTGCCCATCTCTTCAAACTGTAGCCAAGTTCTGGAAGAACAGAATTGTGTCAGAGAGGTAACAGTAAGGATGAAATGCATAATTATATTCAGTTGAATACATTCTGTTCAGTAATGAAATTGGCTTTTATTTAGATTGCAAACACTTACATCAGAGTATTTTTACACCAGGCTTAAACTACAGCCAAAGTGCTAAGTAAATAAGCTCCAAGAGAAATAATCAGTATGATCATCATTCAAGGTACAGTATTTTTCTTCCAAGACTTGTGGAGGACTTCAACAATATCAATTTCATATGTTTCACAACATCCTGCCAAGGTCAGCTCTCCTGAGAAGCTGTGACTCTGTGCTGCTCTTTGGGTCATTATCTGCACTAGATGCAAAGTATATAAAGAGTACAAAGCTCTACCTCAACAGAATAATCTTATTTAGTGGTGCCCTGCACAGATGAGAATTACTGCTGCGGTGACATAGCCTTGCTGAATGCTCCAAAAATGTCACTGGCATAAATTAGCTCTGTATCCTAATGGAAGAGCAGGAGGAAAACCTGTCTCCTAGTTCAGTGGCTTAGCCACAAGATTTTCATTTTTCCTTTACATTATATATTAACCTCAATACAAGTACTTGCACTGCAAACATTTTCAGGCAGAAGAGTACTCGCAATGGAACAATTTTTGTTCATCAGGTTAAATATATGCACATTGTAAATCATAGGATGGGAACCACCAAGTTGTACCTGCACTGGGAGGTACTGTACCATCCAGTTTTTTGAGCAGGATTTCCTTTTGTAAACAGTGAAGGGTTTTGATTTATAATGTATTTGCATAGTAATACTAAAAGTATTTACTCAAAGCATGCCACTGAAATGTGTGAAACCAAAGCTGGGTTGTATATATTTCAAAGCTGAATAATGAAATAAAATGTTAACACTGGAGACTGTAGAATGTGCAAACACATTACAAATGCCCATCTGAGTATAACCAGTAGTAACAAGTAGGAATCTTGGAAATACAATGGACTCTAATTAAAATAAAAGCATCTGTTTGCCTAGATTGCAGTCATAACTTTGAGCAGCAAGATCCAACTTCAGCCAATTATTTCAAAAGGCTCTGGCATATGTGCTGAGGTTTGCTGCTGTTAGTAGTTAGAGAAGCTGATGCTCCTTGGACTGAAAAATCATGATGTTCAAAAAATGTTGCTTTGTGGTTTTTGACATATTTATTTACAGGCTTGCCTGGTAACCTTTATCTTTGTCTCAGCTTTGTGAAGTGGCAGGATGTGTGGGAGTAAACTACTTCCCCATTAAATTCAGAACCGATAAACTAATGATGTCCATCTGCTCTTACCATCTACCTCTTTAAAATGTTGAGTGTTATCCTTATTCTGTTTGAGAACCATCTATATCATTTACACGTTACCTGTCAATCACTTGATGCAATGACAGGCCAAGATTAAAAAAAAATACAAAAAAGAGGGGTTTTGGTTAACTGAGGACTACTTGTTAGCAACTTTAATCAGTCTTGGAAAGATTACAATAGAGTCATGAAACAGTTGCAGGGAAAGGGGAAGAAAATTTTAATAAATATTAAAACAAATGTAACAGCCTTTGGGCTACATTGTCACAGGCCTTACCCAGCATGAAGGGAGCAAGGCCTTTCCCATTTCTTGCTCAGACCACAATGAGCTTTATCTTTTTTATTTTGAATCATCTCCCTGACCTAGTTTACAGCTGTATTGATGTAAATAATGCAGTAGTGAAGAGAACAAAAAATATTCCAGCTGACAGGATGGGAGAAGAAGAGAGGGAACTTTGTGAACCAGATTTACAGCAGAAGAAGATGGGTGGTAGAACTGCACCCTGTGAACTATGTCTGGAGATATGGGTGGACTTTGGTTTCTGAACATCCTCCCCCAGCATTGAAGAGACCTAAAGATGTGGGAGGGAGTATGCAGATCATGTGCAAGGAAGGAGAGTGTCACAATTTTATGTGTGTGTCTGCCAACTAGCTTGCTCATCCTACTCTAACCTTGGCAGATTAGTCTTGTCAATGTACCCTCACATCAGGTCTGGCTGTCCCCCTCCCTGTCCCCCTTTAGATCTCTGTTACATCCCATTTCCCTTTCATTCCCTTTTCTGAGACCTAAGTAGCAGGGGAAGGTGGAGAGGAGAGGTCCATGACAGGGGCAGCTATCTCCCAACCCAGTCTGCCTATGAGAAGGGGAAGAAAAGGACCCCAAAAGAGAGGGGAAGCAAGGACTCACTGAGCGGGAGAAGGCTGCAGATCTGCAGCACCCTTTTCTGCTTTGCACTTTCCTAAGAAAAGCATTCCTGTAGGAGCCAAAGAGAAAGCTCTGCCCATGCCTTACAGGACCCTTGACTATAGCAGGAAGGCACATGAATGAGAAAAGCCTCAGAGAGCCTGTCCTAGATTTTAAGGAAATTCCTTGCTCATTGGTGATAAAAGGTTTGTTGTGAACCCTTTTTTGACTCCTGCCTGGCAACATGGATTCACTAGGCTGTGTGGCATTCAAACATTCAAAAAGCAACTTTAGTGTGAAACATTTAAAAAACCTGCTTACTGCTTTAGAGAGTGGGCAAGTAAGGGTAGCCAAAGGGGCTTTTCCCCTCCCTGGCTGAGAATAAAAGTGGGCAGCCACCTGCCTACCTTTTGAAAACATTACCGTCTCTACCTGTAATACAATGTGCCATTAGCCAAACTCTTTACAAACAGAAAATTTTTCAGGTTTAAACTTACGTATGTAAGAACTCAGCTAGTGGAAGGCTTATTGCAGTCTATGTATTTTTCCTATTTATAGGTCCCCAAAAATAGTCTCTAAAGGATCACAGAATTAGAAAGACTCATTTTCTGCCAGACTGTCACACCCTTATTCATGATGAATGGTGGTTTATGCTTCTGAAATTATGACCAGCTTCATTAACACTTTCCTCTGTTTTCTAACCTATTCTGTTGAGGTTACACTTGGCTTTCAAAGTGGGGAACGTTGTGCTTCTAAAACTATTTGTCTTTTTTTCTGACATCTATTTTACACTACAAAATTACATTTGATAAAATCCCAAACCTCTGATGATCCTGTGGAGCAGTTACACAGTTTTGTCCTTGGTTAAATAAATGCAAAGTTTAGGATGTTGCAAGATAATCATTTATTGATGGAAAACAAACATTCTAACTACTCGGTGCCAACCTGGTGATTAACTTCAAGGACTCAAACATGACTCAGAAACAGCGGTGTTCAACTGACAATGCCTTTACTCCAGCATGCCCTTACATTCTCCATTTCTCTGAGGAAGCAACAGAATGAGTAAAACAGTGCCTTTGCTGTGATTTTCACTCTGCTTTTCCATGCCCCGCTTCCACCTGGTCTTTAGATGTGGCAGTGAGAGGATCCAACAGAACTGGAGAACCTGCCATGAGGGTCGGTCCCTTTTCTGACAGCCTCCTTAAATTTATGGAGACAGTGAAAGGGCTTGGATTTGTTCCTTAGTAATCAGTAGGCTTTGTCCTCACCCTACTGAGGTATCTAGATCTGGAAGTTCATTTGTATTCTGTAAAGAAAAATGTGTCTAACCTGTAAAGGGACGAAGAAGTGTTCTACTAGTCCCATGGTAAATGGTATGAGGATCACTGCTGTACAGAACTGCACCAAAAAGTAATTAACACTGTGCTCATAAGTGATTTTTCAATTCAGCAAATGAACTAAAAAAATTGAAAAGTTTCATTCCAAACCACAATTTGCTTTTTTGAGGAAAAACAACCAAAACTATTTTGTTTCATTGACACTTTTGTATAATAATCATTTCAGGTGTGTGCATGGGGAAAAATAAGCAAATGAAATTATGTATATCATTCACTAAACTGTTGAAGGAAATACTATCTTTTGCAGTTAGCAATCATTTGAGGCTGAGCAAGCTTAACCAGAGAGGAGGAATTTTGAGTGGTTCACAGGCTGAGAAGCTCTAAACAAAATTTTTACTGCCTAAATGAATGCCCTAACCACTAAGCAACTGGGCAGAAAGAGATAGTCACCCAGTCAGTCTCAGCTGCTACATTTTTTCTGATTTGTACAAAATACTGACTTTGTCTCTGATATAGATCAAAAGAATGGTCGTAGTCTGGAAGATCAGTCACTCAACACAGATAAAATACCCAAGTACTCTAGGGAATGTTTAACTGTATTTACTAAATAAAACAGCTCAAACAAGAGACAGTGAGAAACCATCTATTTCCTCTGATATTAACCCCAGAATACTTGTGGCTTAGCTGTTGTTCCCTGGCAAGGAAGTGCGGGCAGGATTTAGATCTTGCACTGAATCTTGAATTCCATTTTCTGCTGGACAAAAGGAAGACAAGAACTTCTCCATAATTGTTGTATTTCTAGCCCAGAAAATATATTCCAACTTACATAGTAAATGCCACTTTGGATCACAGTTTTAGGGTAACTAAACATCAAAGCATAAATTTTGCCATGAGCTCAGTTTTCACTGAAAAGAAAAAAGGCTCAGCTTTAATGATAAGAATGATAAAATTGCATGAGGGTTAAAATACCATTAAACAAAGGACTTGTAAAATAACAGGGACTAACTTACTTACTGAGCTGGAAAGCTGTGGGAGTTTTTTATTATTATTAACTGTAGCTTTTTGAGGTCATTTTGAGAACCTGTCTTATTTGAAAAATGTTTAACTACTTTCATGCAGCTATCTAAAGCATATATCAAATTCAGCAATAATAATTTGAAGGTGCACCTACTGTTAAGGCATATTCTGGCCAGATTTTGATCTCCTATATCATTTGGCATGGAAATGGAAAATGCAATTTAATGAAAATAAATGTGTAATATTTTCTGAGGTCAATAAAGCTAATAGACAGTATATACTTATGGCATAACTATGGAGAAAATTGACCAGTAAACAGATTAAGAGTTATGCTATAAATAATCTTTATGCCACCATCTCAGCTCATCAGTCATGGAAAAGCAATTCACAGGGGCACTAGGAAGCCAGAGTACCTTTAGCTACTTTCTTTGAAAACACCAATGATCTTCTGGATTGGGGAAATGTAGTAACCTAAAATAAGCCAGTTATCCATTTAATATGGGGCCAGAAAATCATTAGCAAAACTTGGAGGGGAAGGATTAGTGCAAAGACTGTAACACAGATCAAGACCTAACTGGGAGATAATGAAAGCCATCACAAGCAGAGCACATTGGTTAAAATGGGGCTCCTTTTGATGTTCCTTAAGGGTAGATGGAGGCACTGAGTCCCTTTGACATCTCCTGTAAAGACATGGCACAAAACACTGAGTTGACAAAGTTTCCTGAATATTCAGTGATGGATGTAAAATCAACACAGGAGCCAGAAGGATGACATTACAAGAAGTATAACTAATCTTGAAAACTGAAGTAATAGGAACAAGGTTAAAGTTAGCAGTAGCAAGAACAAAATCATGTATTAAAAGGCTGTTTACCAGGAGTTCAGTTGTCAAAGGCAGCCACTTTTCTGCCTTTACGTTGTTCCCAAACTGGTAGGCATGCTTTGGTAGGCACAATCAGAGCACAACTATGTACTTCAGCAGCAGACAACATGGCAGTCCAACCAGCAGCCTGCGCTCAGAAACCTCAGCTAGCATAGTCAGCCCCACTTGCTGGTACACAAGATTGGCACCCAAAGCCATTTGTAACCTGACTATTGGGATCTCTTGTTGGAGTTGTTTTGTCTTCTGTGAAAAAGTTTTATGCTAACTGGAAGAAGAACAGGAACTCAAGTCCTCTCTTATCAGATGTGCACCCTTGCTAATTTACAAGGTCACATCCACTCTTTTGACAGCTCAGTGAATACTGAATGACTGAATAGTTTTTGATGACAATTCAACAACTTGACTGAGAATTACCTGCTACACATTTGTCATGGATCACAGTATTTCTTTTAGTGATGGCTGACAGGAGATTAAGCCTATAATTCACAGAGAGGAAGTCCTTGATTCTATCTTCTACATCCTACATTAATGCTATCAGCACTGAGCTCTGATGATTACAACGCTGCCAACTTCACCCAATTTCTGAGGAAGAGCTGAGCTCCAGGTGAAGCAGGTGTTTCTATTTAACACAGAGACATCTAATTACTTCTGTGCTCCTCTCTGCAGCACTTTGTATTGGGCAGGCTGGGCAGCATCCTGCTCACTTTGGTAGCTCCTATGAATTCCATTCCTTAGTGAATGTAGGCCACAAAGCATACAGATGACCCAACTTGCAAAGGCATGCTGTATCCCAAACAGCCGTGATACCAAAGGATGTACAGAGCATGTATGGCTTTTCTCCTCTATTTGCTCTGGAAATAGTTTCCAGAGCATCAGTTACAGCAATACTCCTCAACACACAAGCCAGTGAGCAGAATAGTTATGGGTCTTTCAGCATAACTCTTTGAAGGCCTCTTTTCTGCCTTGCTAATGCTAAATTTGATTCAACTGTATTTTTTCTTTATCCCATTTCCTCTTTTCCAACTAACAAATCTAACAATGCCATCTGCACCTGTCTTCCCTTCTCCCTCTTGATCTTCCCTCAGTTCTGCACCAAAAAAAACCCAAAACCCCCAAAAAGTAGTTCTTTTTTGAAGTGCCAGACCACTAGCCAAGACATCTGCAGAGCAAATTAGCCCTGTTATTTCTCCACCGGGTCTTTGGTCCTTACATCCTATTTCTCTGCTGTTTTCCACCAGTACCTGTCTGTCTTTATATAAAAATAGAAGCTTCAGTTCACAAAAGATATCAGTGAGCAAGTCCCTGAAACTATGTGGCATCCTACTGTTCACTACCAGTTCATACCCACACCCAAGGGGGTGACTACACTCCAGTCTTTGCAGATCTCAGGTCTGTTGAGTCTGAACTCTGTGATTTAGACTCTTGCAATTGGTTTCAGTCTTGTGACATCTCTGAAGCTAGTTCCATACCTCACTCACTTACATTACAGCAGGAGGCAGGAGGGGAGAACAGGACAAATAGTGTGAGTCAGAAGTAGACACAGCTACAATTTAAGCACACTTAATTTTTCTCCCCTTGAATTTAGGGTCATCTTTGGGTAGTTTGTCCAAGCAAAAATTTCCTCTTGCTTCAGGAGGAGTTTTCCCTAGAGAATGAGAGTAGGACACACTATTTCAGGAGTATTCTGGAGGGAAATTATGTCTTCCCTCATCATTTGCTCAGACTTGATCCATTTCAATTTTGCACATGTTGGTGATTACGTGGCATTTTTAGCAGACATCTCCAGGAAAAAGGTTTGGAAAGGGCTTATCTGACTTCTCTGGAACAGTCAAATAAATACTGATAAAAACATGTATGCTTTTCTGCATATGATAACAAGGATCACTCAAGTTGCCCAGCAAAGTACTGTGTGCATTGACCCGGCCTCATGCCCTTCCCACCATTAAAGAGCAATGCACTCTATCTTTTAATGCTTCTCAGTCCACACTAGCTGGTCTGCAAAAACACCACAGGAAAATAAAGAAAACAAATCAAGCTGGGCATCAAGAACTTTTCACTTAGAGTCTTATTTATTAATTTTAATAAGCATGAGATTTATGCTGATCGCTTTTACTTTATTAATGAATATAATTTTATTTTGTTCCACTACCTTTAATAAAGACAGATTTATCTCCATTAGTTCTTGGATTGTCCACGCTACAATCATGGAGGTGAAATAACTGCAAATGAAACCTCAGCTCACATCCTCCATATCAGTTAAACTTGTGTGCTAGCAGTTTGAGCACTGTCTTAAAGATACAATTCCTGTGATATCTTTTCTGTATGCTGTGTGTTCAGACAAGTTATTGATGAGGGCTGCTGTTAATAGCTTCCATATTTCTTTACTGTCTTCAATAATTCAGCAATATTTGCCAAAATGTGACAAGTACAAGACTCAGTTGTAAAGATAGAGCTGTTCAAATTTGTGTTTGGACATAAGGTATCGAAGAACATGGGACGTTACATGAAAATAAGTTCTGGTAATCAGTCAGGACAACAAAACCTTTGTTATGTTCAGATTAATTATGAGAAAATCATCATGGTAATATGTGCAATGTGTTATGCTGAGATAGGAAGTATACCACAGGAAAATAAAGATTAGTCCTGTAATTGAGGAACTGTTTTCATACTCAGTTTGGATTAATCTCTTTCCTCTGTAACAGATGTGCTGTGTGGCTGGGCATGTGAGCACAGTGATATTTCCATTCACCTACCATCAAGTCTCTTTAGATTTTGTACTCTTACATACAGAAGGTCTCTTACTATGCACAAGTGCTGCCTCTCACATTATATGGTCCTTTCTGTTCAGTGGATTATACATCTTGCTATGTTTGTACCTGTTAAAGTAAAACACATACAGTAACTCAGAATTACCTCTGTTAAAAATATTATTTCAGAAGGCTCTTGCAATCAGTTTCACAACAGAAAAATTCAAAAGATGGGAATATTTCCCTCCTTTACAATGAGAATACCACCAAAGGAAGGATCTGGAGTCCAACAGTGATTTTTTTATCTTAGAAAACTAGTGAGCAGTGTCTGAAGAATTTAAGTGTTTTCAGGATTAGATACATTTTAAATACATTCCAATATTGTGAGAAAGGTCAAACACCTGATGAAAAAAGGGAGTTGCAGATGTTCAGGGTCTGCCTGGATTTGAAGCGACAGACCTCCATAATCTTCACATATTTCAAAGCATAACATCTTGCTTCAGAGATTATTCTCTCTGGGATAGATTCTGTCTCTTTTGTACAATAACCCTTCTCTCCTGGAATGAAGCATGGGCAAAGTGGAGGCAGATACATGACACAATTACCTTACATTTGCTTTTTCTCCCTATTTCTCTTGTTCTTTCAGGATACTCTTACCGTCTTTCCCAATGTTGCTCTTCTCTCTTCTCTTTCATCTGCATCCATGAGGATGGGAATCAGGTTCTTTGAAATGGGTGAAGCTCCTGTGAAGCTAAGACTGGAAGGAGTCCTCATTTCATGATCAAGTAAAGGGAGGGAAATCCACATGTAAAGTAATTAAACAGTAAATAGTGAAACCTGAGCAGGTCAGTGTGCTTTGAAGTCTGCGGTTTCAGGAAGGTGCAAAAGTGAAGAAAAATTATATATTCCACAGAGCATTGAAGATGTGCTTTTGAGCTTTGCAGAAAAACAAGAAAGTATTATGTTCTTTGGAGCAAGGCTGAACCCAATGTCTCAAACCAAACAGCTGGTTCTTCTAGCAATGAATTCTTAAACACACAGTAATATTTTTATCTCTGCCTCAGCCTTAAAGAAGAATTTAGAAATCTTGAGAATTCATCTCTCCCAAACCACACACTCTCATCTAGCTAAACAGATTTCAGGGAATTGCAGATGGAAGAAGAGTATCTATAAGTCATTAGAGTGTCAGGACATCCTCAGTGCTTTATGGCTTCTGGGCATTATAAATTAGCTTCTCAGCGTTATAGATAAAGTCTAAATGGCTAATTTACAATGAATAAAAGCAATAAAAAGAGTGTTACCCTGGATGTGACTCCAGAGAAGCCAATGAACAGGCACTGGATTTGAACTGAAGTGACAATGTACAATTTTCTATGCACACCTGTAATTCACCTCATGCCAATGGCGTATTCCTGATCAGATAGAGATATAGTACATATGCCCTTTCTGTTTTCATTCGTGCTTTATCTCCCTCAAGAGTCCTGTTACAGTCAATGAGTAAAGTTATGGTATGGGATGTTATTATTAACATTGAAATACTGAAGGAAAAAAATAATGTTACTTACGCCAGTCTAGTGAATCAAACAAGGCTAACTCCTACCCTTGCAGATATGGGGGCTGAAATGCCAGCACTGTGCTTTCACTTCCAGTCCCTCTAGCATTAAACTTACTGTGCTCTCAGAGAAAAGCATACCCAAGAAATAACAAAAGTGTTTATAAAAGGAAGAGCAATATGTTCTCACTTCTTTCTGTAAAGATCAGCTTTGAACTAAACACAGATTGACTGACTCCAGATGATGCCATCATTTTGTGTAGTATTTAAGGACTACGGAGGCATAAGAGTTCTAGCACTTGGCAGCATTTTGCATGGGATAGACATATTCAAAGAGTCATATTTTGTAAAAAGTAATATGGAATTTCTCAAATCCTGCTTTGCTCTCAGCATCCTGGGGTGACAGCCTCCCTGGTTCTGAAACAGTCCTTGTGTCTCCCTGGGGACTCAGAGCTGAGAGACAGTCATCAGGGAGCCTGGCAGCATCCTTGTGTTCTCCAGGAACAAGTGAGCATCAACAAAACCAGGCTGTGGAGCACTTGGATTCCACCCAGTCACCATTTTCTCATGGAAAATCATTCAGATGGAAATATTTTAACCAGGTTCACTAGATATACAACACTTTTGATACAGCAGCCCTTTAACCCTAGGTTTCTTTCCAAGCTTGGGACCAAGATGCTAGCAGCAGTGAAACTGTGTAGCCTTGTCAGTGTTTGCAGAAAGCAAAAAGGTTGCCTGCAGAAATACTTATTCTTTAATTTGCTTAGCCCAACTGCACTGGGTGACAATATACAAAAATCCAGCCAGTCCTGCTGCTGGGATTAATCTATTCCTGTCACTTTGATTGTTCTGTGACTGAAAAGCAGAAAGTAATTTGTTCAGTTCTGAGAGAATGAATTAACACTGTTATGGAAAAACTCATGTGATTCATACAGGGCCTGATCCTGGAAGAGGTTAAACACCCTAGGTTGCTACTGACCTCCAATGGGAGCCAGGAGATTTACAGGTTCATTATTCCACAGACTTTCTCTTGCTATACGCATTAAAATGTACCCCCTTTAAACTCTGGCCATGATACCATCTTAAAAAGGAAGACAGACAGCAGAATTGTTTCAATTGGAGTGCCATGTTCTGCTGAAAATAAAAGAATTCTGCCTTTAAAAAACTTGTCAAGTTATTATCCCCTTCCCCTCTGCTAACGTATGTCCTGAGCTTCCTCTTTTATCTTGGCAATATTTTAGCAAGCTGATAACAGCAAAAGGAGAGGAAAAAATGAAAGAAAAAAAAAAAGTAGAACACAAACACTTTCAAAACTGTCCTTTTGAGCACTGGAAAAAGTTGCCTGGTGAATCCACCAAATATAGTGTCAAGGGGGTTTCATGTTTGTTTGCTTTATTTTTTACACATTAGCTACAAAACATCAGACCAGATCCTGGTTTTAGCTGTACTGTATTGCTCTGTACAGTGTAGGAGATGTTCATCTGCAACTACACCTAATAATGCAGGGTCTGTCCCATGACAGGGTTTTTGGATATCTAGTGATAAGCATCTTTGAGAGAAAAAAAAAAAAGAAGAAAGAAAAAAAAGCCCCAAAAAAGAGCCTTTTCCCTTTTATGAAATCTGGTTTGGCTTAATTCTCAGGAGAATACACCTTGTGCCTTTGGGGATATCTGTTCATGTCACAAAATAAGGCTCACATGGCTTATCAAAATGCCGAAGTGTCTACATTAGAGAAGCTAATAAAATTGTCTTTTTAAGAAATTTTACTGTCATAAACTTGAGTTACTCCTGCTGAGTGGGGTACTGAGCAATAAAAGCATAGGAAGAGGAAGAAAACATTTTGCTGGCCTCTGCAAAATATCTCCTCCTTAAGTGTCCAATGCACAACTATAAGCTTGGGTAGGGGAGGAATCCAGTGAAACTGGTCACTGCTGAAAGAGTAGGCTCTGCACTATCGGTCTCATGAAGGCTTCAGTCTTGCCTGAGCAGATTGCTCCTTCATAATGAATGTCAAGCTCAATCACTTTACGTTGGCTAGTAGAGAACCAAAAAGACATGTCCCTCTGCTGGGACCTATGGAGTGCTGGGCTCAGTTTTCCTCAATTTCTGATGCACTTTCTGGACTATTGTCCTAGAAACCAGCAGAAAACAGATACCTAGTCATATAAAGTGTTTCTCGGTTCTGGCTATACTGCAATTAATATGTTTTCTGAGAAGGCAAAAATATTTGCTTCTGTGCAGGCAAAACTGTTTGGTGGATGTGTCTAACTTGAAGCATCTGTTTACTTAGTATGAATGAGAAATATAAGGGAAAAAACTATGGCTTGATAAAAAGATATTTCACATTTGTAACATATCTTTGAAACGTTTGAGTTCATGACAATTTGAGAATATAATGTGAGCTGCTGCATTCAATGCTGTTGCTACCTGACTTGGCAGATTATTTACATTAAATTACTGTTTGCCACATTACTGATGTATAATTTTGGCACTAATTCTCTTAAAAATGAGAACCACCTGGGACAAAAACAGACAACAAAGGGTGATACACCCTATGATTATGCTAAATAAGCATCATCAAAGAAATGAATAGGAAATTCCTTCAGAATATTCTCTCAAATATGTATAAACAGTTCTCTGATGATAGAGAAATGGTGACCCAAAGGCATATTTTGAGGAGTTATAATCACATATAGCTTGTATTCTATGCATAAAGATGCATGTATTGCTAAAATGCATTACTATACCTGTCCAGGCTGCGTTGCCTTCTGGTGTAACTTTTTGTTACATGTTTATATAGTGCAGAACACAATGAGGCTTTGTTTCATTACTGAGGGTCCTACAGAAGAGGAGGATGAGAATCCTGGACATCACCGCAGTGCTGCTTGTTTACAGGAATTCACGGATAATTATTTGGTCATCAGTATTATTAAAGTATGCAGAAATTGGTGGTTTAGGAAATCCGAGTACTGAATTATCATCATTCCCAACCTCTAATCCTCCTACCTGTAGTACAGTTTATGGTCTGGGCTCAGCGCCCTGACCTAAAAACCTGACAGAGACGCCCCGCTTAAATGCATAGTTGCACCTTGTGCCCTGTGGAGTCAACAGTGAGAGAGGCCTCAGGTGTCCAGAGATGCTATCTCAGATCTGAATCACTCCCTGAAGTGACCTTTCTATCCATCAACTTAGGGAAGTGAGTTTTCTAACAGAGACACCTCAGTTAAGTGACCAAAGTTAAACACAATTATTGGAGGCCTTTGTTATGTTTCTGGAACATCATGCAATTTATGGCATCTCACAGCTGACACATAAACACCTCAAGCATGGTATGTCTTAAAGGACCCTGCTTAAAAGAATCATGTGGACATTTACATTGGCAAATCATCTTGATGAGCTATAGGTGGTTTATCCAGATTTTCAGAAATGCAGATGCCGGGATGCCAATATTTCTCAATTGTTAATATTCCTGAATATTAATGTAGGGCATAGAGCACCGAGGCGTGAATTATCACAACTGTCATTAACAAACACTGGTATCTGTTGTCACTGCATCGGCAGGATCATCCTGTCCTTGCCACCTCTCCCTTGTCTTTCACTCCTGGTACCAGAAAGTCACAGTGTGTGACTTTCTTCCCCTAAGCATTAGACAAGCACTGCTCTACTCCAAAAGATACTTGCTGCTGAGGCTACACCAGCCACAGCTGTAACACCTTTGACTGTCCCCTCAAGCCAAGTGTTAAAGGTCGGCGCAAACAATTCGCCAACATAAGGCTTTTACAAGAATCTCCGAAATGATTGTTCTGAACTTCACAAAGTGCTCTGATGACCAGGAAAAAACAACAGATCCTCCAGTCTTACTTCTGTTTACATATCAAAGGATTGCACTAGCCTCTGTTGCCTGCCTTGACTCGTGGCCATTTCTTCCATGCCTTCGCAGGTTGCAGACCAGCATTCTCTGAATATGGCCTGCATTACTTGTTCCCAGAGACATGGTTCTGCTGCACTGAGATCCTGAATGCTGAAATGCTGGATCTAAGCCCTGCAGGTTCTGGTTTAGATAACCTCTTTCAGTTATGATTCCTTACTAGAACCTATAGTTTAAAGTCTTTCAGTTAACTAACCCTATGTATTGCATATTTGTAAAACTCATTTTTAAATGAGAAAGCCCAGCATCTCACAAAAATAACTTTTATTACATCTTTGCAGTTACCTTCATCTACCAAATCTGCAATCTCCTTAAAGAATCTCCTATGACATGACATCTATTCTCCACACTACCTTTCTGGTAGGCATTAATTATATCCCTCTCCCTATCCCTCCTATGTCCTTGAGAAACAAGAATGCATCCTTGGTTCCCTCAGGAGTGTTTACTGAGCATTCTGCTTTTTCTGGATCACGCTTAACAGTTTCACCATTTCAACCTCATAAGAGAAGAGCACCGTTACTACCATTGTTTTGTTTTAAAATCAGCTTATACTGGTTGTCCTAACCTGCCATGTGTAAGGGAGTTTGGGCTGTCTTGAGTTTTCTTGTGAATTTTTATCAGTTGTAACTTCTAGTGCCTATTCTACAGCCACTTTCTATTTGCAACATATCAGTTGCTTATTCCTGCTGATTGTGTTTCTCACTGATACAGAACTAAGCTTATACTTTTAAATGTTCCTTTCCTTGACTGTGAAGTTAGAACTTTTTGTTCCTACAGTAAAAAGGTCTTAAAAAATCCTGTTTTTTCTGCCAGCTTTTTTCTTTCTTCTTAATAAATTACACTCAGTTTCACTCATAGTTTTCCCTGAATTTGGCCATTTAAAGCAGCATATACTCCCACATGGGTATGTCCTCCATTAGTCCATACTGAATGCTATCAGGTCTACTAGAAAGTATTGACTTTCCAGTCCAGCTACAATTTCATTTTTGTTTGATGTAATGAAGCTTGAAGCAAAGTAAATACAGGAGGGTAGACACCTTTTTACTAGAAAATTTTCTTTTTATCAATTTTTAGAACTAAAGATATTTTGCATCAGTGCCTGTCACCATCTATTTACACCTTCCAGGCTGGGGTCCTTTTGGGTACAGTTTTTCCTTCCATACATTACCAAAGCAAGTGCACACAGAAACATTCACCCAATCCTCTGGTGCAGATCTACAATCTATTACAGAGCCCACCTGTACTTCCTCCTGAGCATTTGAAAGAGTACATTGATTCATATGCATTCAAGATGTTGTAGTTCTGAGTTATCAATGGTATCGTTAATATAGAATTTAATTTTCTCACTCTCTATTTCCTAAACAGGTTACAGATAGAGATTTTAACATTCTAGTCATACAGATCCTCCCACCACATTTCCGTAATGCCAGTTAAATCAAATTGCTTCTCATCAATGAGAATTACCAGTTCCTCTAGCTCATTAGTCAGTCTTGTAGCATGAGTAAATAATTTAGTGAAAAATGTCTTGCCTTCAAATTCCTTGCCACATCAGACCACTTTGTTTATGACACACTGCCTTTGCTATTTTATACCCCTTGTTCATGTTGCTACTTCTTTGCTTACTTATTCAAGCTTGGTCTCCAGCTGAGAAAATTAGCTCCCTATCCATAAGATACAGCCTGTTCTGGACAGTGGCATCAATTCCCAGTAAACTGTAGCAAAGCTCAGTGCTCCACAAAACCAAACCCTTCTGTTTCCACCAGTCAGCTGTCCAACCACTCATCTCCAAGATGTTCCCTCTTCTGTTTTTCATAAAACCAGAAAGATCACTTGGACTTTTCTCTTCTTTGCTTGTCTTTTGTACCTCCCACACCTTTATTATTTGTACTGTTCCATGTAATGTTTTTTGTTCCCATCTGTATTTTCAGCAGAGCAAGCCTTGCCTGACTGATCAACCCATCCAATATTACTGTTACATTTCTATATTTTTCCACTTGGAAAACAGGACATTTGTTGTCCCTCCTTCCTTTATGAATATTCTTTGTATTTGTTTTTATTTAGCTTATGGACAGCACCTCTTTCCATTTAAGACATCTTAAGAAGCTCTTCATTCCTGTTCATTTCGTATGGTAAAGATGTTTGTTGGAGAAGTCCCTCTAAACTTGTCCTGTGTTTCTCAGCAGGTGACTCAATAGGTATCTGATATTGACACAATACCATTAGTTGGATAAAGCATCTCTTAGTTACAGATCATTAGTCCACTGACTCAATTTACAACCTAACCAGTTCACTTGCCCCTAGTCCTTTTTCTGTGGAGTCTGTGGCAATGAATTCCAAATCTCATTGCCATAAAAACAGTTCTTTAATTCTGCACTATGCTGAACTTGGCATTTCCAGATCACATATCTTATCCTCCAGAAAAGCAATCAGTTTGCACTTCGTGCACCATAAATCTCTCCAGGCTTTCAACAGAATGATATAACAGCACAAAGACAAGTCACAGTAAGGGTTTCTTTATCACTCATATTAAGCACACAGCTCCCCAGCACCCTTTCCCTTCCAACATGGGCTCTGCATGATATAAATATTAATAATGAACATTTGTTCATCATATATGTATGTGTATGGATCTAGACCCTCATTGATCCAGACCCTCATAGCAGTATCACACAGGGCTGCATTCATAACAATGTTTTAAAGCACTGCTCCAAAACATTTGAATCAATGGACCTTGTCAATTTGTTCATGTCTTGCAGACTACTGTGAAACTAAACAACTCTAAATGTTGTTTAGAGTTGTTGGTGAGGCCACCCAGACAACTTCCACTCAGAGCAGAGACTTTACATCTATTGCTGCTTTGTATGATTCCTGACCATGTCTTGTGGACCAGAGACACTTTACAAAAACAGGCTTAAAGAGCTACAGTTCTTCTATTAGCACTTGTGAGACACGGGGTCCTGAGGAAATTAATACATACAATCTTTCAACTAGGGTCTGAAAAACTCTGATTTATCTAAGAAGGAGATTTTATTGGACACTTTTGTAAAAAAATCCTTTTCACACAGCATTATGTTCGTACATAAGCTAAAATAAAACTAAACTGCAAAAAAGGTGAACACAAGCTAAAACCCCAAAAGCTTAGTGTAGGATTCCTGTACATTACAGCTCTGACAAGACTTTATTATCTTACTGTCCTTACTTATATAAGGAGGAAAATGACCAAAATGGTTAAAGTTAACAATGGTCCTGTTGTGAAGCAAGGATCAGCTTGGATATAGAAATCACATACTACCAACTGCAATAGAGACTGTCTATATTCCAAGATTTACCAGTTTAATTAAAAACTTAGGCCAAAATCACCCTGGTGGTATTGCCAGGTTTCACTAAACAGGTTTAAGAACCACATCCTTAGAGAAACCTGTATAACTGAGCAGATATAAGGCTAGCACGAAGTGCTACCATTCGTGATAATGCAGCAGAGAGTCAGAACTACTTCCAGGTGTAACAAAAACCCTGGTATTAATTCTTCAAGATTTCTCTGCTTTTTTGAAAACAGTAACAGAATGTGCTGCTCTTGTCTTCCATCTAGCATCATGAATCTTACAGCAAGCCTTGCAACTTGCAGGTTTTTAAAGTCCACACTTCACCTCTGGACATATACTTTTATTATTACTTAATTCATTCACCCATTACTTCTTCAGACTAAAATCAATTGTGCCACTTTAAAGCTATTTGTTTTAGGAAGTGTTTTAGTGTCAGGCTGCTGAAGGAAACAGTACAACCCTTGGTTTAGTGACAAAAACATGGAAAAACACTGTTAAGTGACTAACTTGGGTAAGTTCATGCACTAGCTGGTCTTTGCAAATCACGTAATTTCTTTATGATAAATGCAGCATTTCAGCTGTCTGAATATATGTCTATGCTACTAAAAGTTACAAAAATATCATGTAACAAAACACAGCACACACGGAAACACTCTCTGAATTTCACAAACAGAATTGTATCGGAGAGCTACCTACCTCTCCAAATTTTTCTTTTAAATTTCTAGAGTTTCTGAATTTCCCCACTCAAATCAAAATGAAATGAGTAATGAAAGCTTTTCAGGAATCAAAGATGGTCAACAGGAAGCTGGGAAAAACCTGAGACAAGTTTTTAAAAAGTGGTGGAGGAGGGTTCCAAAAAGGAATGAAAGCAATACGTGATGTTTTCCCGGAAAGGTCTGGCTGATAGCCTGCAGACACAAGCAATGCCTTTGCTGTTGAGGCAGCATTAAAAAGTGTCCTGACAGATTGGCAAACTCAGCTGCAGCACCAATCTGGGATGAAAGCAAGGGCCAAGAATAAGAATTCTTTCTTCAGGAACAAAAGTTACCAGGAGTGTTGCAAGGGTGTGCTGGAGGATTTCAAAAGCACCCAAATAAAATTCAAGGTCTTGAATCTTTTCTTTGAAGGGCCTTTTGGTCTGGCCCAGGTTATCCAAAATATCTACTGAGATTTGGAAAGACCCAACAGTACCTTCTACAAGTGCAGGTTTTCCTCTCTCAGGAAAACATAATTGTCTCAGGGGCTGGTCCATTCTGTGGCATAAACTCCCTCACGAACTGGGAACTTAGAACATCACTGACATCCTCACCTGCTCTAAGGTCAAGGCAGATTTCCATTTATTTTTACACATTTGTCAAAATCTATGCCAACAAAAATCCTATCAACTCAAGGCCCTTTACTGAGCACATTACACTTCCTACAGAGAGGACCAGAGGACAATCATATGCCAGACGGCAGTTATGATGCTTAATGCACTGGTGAATAGTACTCCAATATTGTGGTGATAAAGGTTGTAGGAGAGCCTATATAGAGGAAAACAGGTAGGACAGAGGATGCTGGAGTTATACAATAAGGCACTGACAAGGGGAAGGATGGCTGCAGTGTGAGTTCAGTATATGGAAAAGTACATGCAAAGGATTCAGTTTACCTCCAACACAAAATCACACACTGTTGTTAAAGAGGTTTCAATGATCACAATCTTAATACGTATGTGTTTAACAGGTTTTAACTGAGGGGGTGACATGTTAGTTTAAAAGCTTGCAAAGAGGACTCTGCCCCTCAGAGAATCCTTTTTTTCCTTCATTCAGTTCCGTATGTCTGTGATGTTGTCCATCTGATAGGTATGTGTTATTAAAGGGTAGCTGACAACCTGGTAAGTCTGATGAATGTACAGCATGAGGTAAGTGCATGTTCAACTGCTAAGTACTCTGATACAGATAGTTTTACTTAGATAAATATATTTAAAACATTTGGACACTGCTTGCAGTTTAAAACCAGGGGGGAAGAAAAGGAAAGGGTCAAAGAGAAATAGCTTTATGCTAATCTGCATTTAATCTTATTTTCTATTATGCAATGAAATGCGGTCTCTCTCTCCTGCTTAATTTGGAGATGGAGGCAAGGTTAGAACATGAAGGAGAAAAGGTCAAGGGGTTCAGTAATATAGTGCTGGGTAATTTAAGCCATATTGTTAGCTACCTCAACCTTTTTGTTCAAAAGAAAAATACCTTCCCCCACTTCTGAGTGTTCCTCTTTTTTTTGTAATAAATCACTGGACATTTCTAAACCCCCACTGTGCCCAGAGAGTCAACAAGTATAGATCATGTTTACGCGAATCCTCAAACATTGTACTCTCTCCCTGCATAAATCATGACCTCTTTCCAAATTTAGTAACTCCAGTTTCACCTTCTGTAGTCAAAAGTCAAAGTCCATAAGGCAGGTATGGGATTTAAGGCTATGGAAAGCTACTGGTTATTAACAAAACTCTGCATTGAATTAAATGTTTATGCTGCTATAATCCTGACCCCTCAGCTCTATGCTGATCAACTATCGGTACAGTTTTCAGTTCAGACAGCAGCATTTGTTCTTCATGAAATCACTCCAGCCCTGCATCACTGAACTCTTATGTAAATTCCCCATCTATCAGCCATTCACTTGACGCACATGTCCAAGATCAGCTGTGCACCTCAGCACCTGAACCTAAACCCAGTGCTGTAGTACAGCTCCGGAATCCATGCTGCACAGAAGCAGTAGGAGCCACAGAACTGCCTTCTCTGTTTGTGTTGGCTTAGGGACACAGAAATGGAAGAAGCAGAGAGGGTACAATTTGGAGATTTTTTTTTTTTGTGCCAATATATTCCACATTAAAATATCATGTTTTAAGTTGTGAGGAGATGGCAAAAGAAATGCATTTCTTGTGGACGTGATTCAAAGCTCACTGAAGTCAATGGCAAGAACTCATTGACTTTAACAGGCTTCAGATTAGGCCATTGGTATTATTCAGTCCATTATCCTGTGTCCTCACTGTGGATTTATGTGATATTGCTATGATTTCCACTACATATTGCTTTGAACCTCTTACCCTACTGTTATAAAACAAATGTCCCTTTGCACAAGAGTATATATTAAACTAGATGTGAAGAGGGAGGGGGAACATATCAGGCTTGCCTGTGACAAGCTACGGGGTGGTATGCAATGGTTAGAGGGACGGGGTGCTACTATGAGCCCTCAACCTGTTGCCCAGAGGCATGATGGGGACGCTGCAGCACAGCTGAAGTCTTGCAGAGATGAGCTGGGGGCTCCTGAGATAGTAGGATCTCACAAGGAAACCTTCGTGAAACACCCCAAGGGAAACAAGGGATGTTCCGCTAAGAAGGTGACACAGCCAACAGCCCAGATGAAATGCCTCTACACGAACGCACACAGCACAGGGAACAAACAGGAGGAGCTGGAAGCTGCTGTGCTACTAGAAAGCTACGACCTGATTGCCATACCCGAAACTTGGTGGAACTAATCCCATGACTGGAATATGGCTACCGATGGCTACAAGCTGTTCAGAAGGGACAGGCAAGGAAGGAGGGGTGGAGGCGTTGCCCTCTACATAAAGAAATCAATACAGTGTGAAGAGCTGTCCCTGAAGAATAGCCACAAGCAGGTCAAAAGCTTATGGGTGAGAATCAGAGACAGAGGCAACAAAGGGAACCTTGTGGTTGGTGTCTACCACAGGCTGCCTGATCAAGGAGAGCCTACTGACAAAGCTTTCTTCCTCCAGCTCCGGGAGGCTTCGTGCTTGCAGACTCTCATCCTACTGGGGGACTTCAATTGCCCTGACATTTTCTGGAAAAGCAATACGGCGAGCTGTAGGCAATCCAGGAGATTCCTGGAATGCATAGGTGATAACTTCCTAAGCCAAGTAATAGACACCCATACCTGAGGGGATGCAATACTGGACCTGATGGTCAGCAATGCAAGTGAGCTCATCGGTGATGTCAAGACTGGAGGCAGCCTGGGCTGCCGTGATCATGCATTGGTGGAATTCACACTCCTGAGGGACATGGGAAAAGCGAGGAGTACAGTCAGGACCCTAAATTTTAGAAAAGCAAAATTCCAGCTCTTCAAGGAGTTAGTCAGAAGGACCCCCTGGGAGACGGTCCTCAGGGACAGGGGAATGGAACAGAGCTGGCAGATCTTTAAGGACACCTTCCACAGAGCGCAAGAGCTCTCAGTCCCCAAGTATAAGAAACCAGGCAGGGAAGGGAAGAGACCAGCATGGCTGAGTCAAGACATGCTGGTCAAACTAAAGAGTAAGAGGGAACTGCACAGGCAGCGGAAGCAGGGACAGGTGTCCTGGGAAGAGTACAGCGAAGCTGCCTGGTTGTGTAGGCAGGGGGTCAGAAAGGCCAAGGCACAGCTGGAACTGAATTTGGCAAGGGATGTAAAGAATAACAAGAAGGGCTTCTACACGTGTGTCAACCAGAAAAGGAAGGTCAAAGAAAGCGTACCCCCCAGATGAACAAGAATGGCAACCTTGTATCAACAGATGAGGAGAAGGCTGAGGTACTCAACAACTTCTTTGCCTCAGTCTTCACCGGCAACCTCTCTCCTCACCCCTCCCAAGTCGATGGACCACAAGATGGGGACCAGGGGGGTAAAGCCCCTCCCACTGTAAGGGAAGATCAGGTTCAAGACCACCTGAAGAACTTGAATGTACACAAGTCTACGGGACCTGATGAGATGCACCCCAGAGTCCTGAGGGAATTGGCTGATGTAGTTGCCAAGCCACTCTCCATGATATTTGAAAAGTCATGGCAGTCAGGTGAAGTCCTTGGTGACTGGGAGAAGGGGAATGTTGTGCCCATTTTTAAAAAAGGAGGAAAGGAGGGCCCTGGGAACTACCAACCTGTCAGCCTCACCTCTGCCTGGGAAGATCATGGAGCAGATCCTCCTAGAAGATATGCTCAAGCACATGGAAGACAGAGGGTTGAATCGAGACAGCCAGCATGGATTCACCAAGAACAATTCCTGCCTGACCAGCCTAGTGGCTTTCTATGAAGGAGTGACTGCATCAGTGGACAAGGGAAAAACAATGGATGTCATCTATTTGGAATTCTGCAAAGCCTTCGACATGGTCCCCCACAATATCCTTCTCTCTAAAATGCAGAGATATGGGTTTGATGGGTGGACTGTTCAGTGGATAAGGAATTGGCTGGATGGTTGCATCCAGAGGGTCGTGGTCAATGGCTCGATGTCCACCATTGACAAGTGGAGTCCCTCAGGGGTCCATACTAGGACCAGTGCTGTTTAATGTCTTCATCAATGACATAGTGGGATAGAGTGCACCCTCAGCAAGTTTGCAGACGACACCAAGCTGAGTGGTGCAGTTGACATGCCAGAAGGACGAGGTGTCGTCCAAAAGGACCTGAACAAGCTGGAGGGGTGGGCCTGTGTGAACATCATGAGGTTCAATAAGGCCAAGTGAAAGCTCCTGCGCCTGAGACGGGGCAACCCCCAATATCAATACAGGGTAGGGGATGAAGGGATTGAGAGCAGCCCTGCGGAGAAGGACTTGGGGATACTGGTAGATGAAAAGCTGGACATGAGCCAACAATGTGCGCTTGCAGCCCAGAAAGCAAACTGAATCCTGGGCTACATCAAAAGAAGCATGGCCCGCAGGTTGAGGGAGGTGATTCTGCCCCTCTGCTCTGCTCTGGTGAGACCTCACCTGGAGCACTGCGTCCAGCTCTGGGGCCCTCAGCACAAGAAGGACATGGACCTGTTGGAGCGGGTCCAGAGGAGGGCCACAAAAATGATCCAAGGGCTGGAACACCTCTCCTACAAGGTCAGGCTGAGAGAGTTGGGGTTGTTCAGCCTGGAGAAGAGAAGGCTGCGGGGAGACCTTGTTGCAGCCTTTCAGTACTTAAAAGGGGCCTATAGGGAGGATGGGGACAATCTTTTTAGCAAGGCCTGTTGTGACAGGACAAGGAATAATGGATTTAAACTAAAGAAGAATAGATTTAGACTAGACATAAGAGAGAAATTTTTTACAGTGAGGGTGGTGAAGCACTGGAACAGGTCGCCCAGAGAGGTGGTAGAAGCCCCATCCCTGGCAACATTCAAGGTCAGGTTGGATGGGGCTCTGAGCAACCTGATCTGGTTAAAGCTGTCCCTGCTCACTGCAGGGGGGTTGGGCTAGATGACCTCTAAAGGTCCCTTCCAACCCAAAGCATTCTATGATTCTATGATTCTATATTTGGAAAAGAAACTTGAAAACAATTTCAATTCCTCCTGTCCATTTTTTCCAACTGATCCAGCTTTACTGCCAAAAATTTAAAAGTTCCTGAACCTTTTGCTAATATGTGATTTCTAATGAAGACACTGACACATGACTGTATCATAAAGACACTGACATATGACTGTATCATAAAACTAGATATTTTAGAGGAAAAGTCTATTAAGAAATACTAAAAGAAAAACAATTTGACAGCCCACAGCAAAAATAGCTTGGCTACTGGTTCCTCCAACTTGTTTTTTATTTTGCTCTGAATTCAGCACTGCAGGTAAATTAATATAATAACAATACTCAGGGGACCAGTATAATTAATATATTCATGTGTGACTATAATGCACATGAAAATTTATGGGAAATGAGTCAGAATGTTATCCTATGCCAATATGTACACACAGTCCAAGTCTTATAGTCTTGTGTTAAATAACAATCTGAAAAGACTTGGACTGGTACAAAGAAAAATTGTTCCAATAGATGTATTTTGTAAAATTATAACTGTTTTTTTAGCTTAAACTGCTTTACTGAAGTAAATATACTAACCTTTTCATTTAAAACAAGCCACACTGAGGCACCATCACAGTCTCAAAATATTTGCAGTCATTTTTAGAATTTGAAGACCAATTGACTAAGAAGAAGAAAGTGGGCAGAAAAGAGAAAGGATAAGAAAAATGGGGTCCGTAATGAAGGATTTCCAAAGAAGAGAAATCTAGACTAAAAAAACCAAACAAATAAACAGAAAAGGTGTCTATATACTTTGTAAAACACAGTTCGTAAAGATTAAAACTTCTTGTGAGAGAAAAATCAATGGAACTTTCAATTTAATAAAATTTGAGGAAAAGTGTTTATGTGGTCAAAACAACCCATATGGACATTTTCAGAATGAAGATTCTGTTCCTCAATTAAGATAAAATCTAGTTTGGAATTGTATTTTTTTCTATATTAAAAAAAAAAAAAGGGAGGGGAGATTACCTGAGATCACAAGTACAGCAAAGTTTTCAAATCCCCAACACTAATTAACTGTTTGTGACAACCGGGGATTCACAATCCCTTTCTTTAGGTGAAAGGGTGAAAACCTTGTAACTTCACCGTCTTTTGAAATGAATAAACTGTTTTTTTCTCCTGCCTTACTTCCAAGAAGAGACATCCGAGGAAGGACTATATGCAATTGCTCACCACCCGCCGACCGATACCCAGACAGTTCCCGAGCAGCAGTCGCTGCTCCCTGGCCAACCCCCCCAGTTTATATACTGAGCATGAAGTTATGTGGTATGGAATAGCCCTTTGGTCAGTTTGGGTCAACTATTCTGGCTGTGCCCCTCCCAGTTTCTTGTGTGCCTGGCAGAGCATGGGAAGCTGAAAAGTCCTTGACTAGCATAAGCAGTACTCAGCAACAACTAAAACATCAGTGTGTTATCAACATTCTTCTCCTACTAAATCCAAAACACAGCACTGTGCCTGCTACTAGGAAGAAAATTAACTCTATCTCAGCTGAAACCAGGACAACAGTTTGGGTTTCATCCCCCAGTGGGGAGTTATTTGTCACCAGCATTGCTCAAAAGAGCTGCTTCTTTTACTCCCTTAGCTCCCAAACCTGAGCGTTCAGGACACCTCCTACCTACTTCTGGAGCAAGAGCTTCTGTACTGACACTCATGCAGTCACAGCTTCTTAACCTTCCTTTCCTCCAAAGACTTCCCTGTACATTACCATTACACCTGCCCTGGTCGTATGCTACATCCCTCCACGGAGGAGTGAGGAAGCAAGAGAAGCTGGGTTATGAACCTGAGTCTGGGCTAAGCTCATGAGGAATCCCAGTTTCAATACAGAGATGGGGAGAGTTTATTTGGGAAGGGGCAGTAATGGGGCCTTATGGTAGCATCATCTTACAGTAGCACTCAGGGCTTCTTAAAACAGTACAGTCACACTGTTAAATGTAACCTTCAACACCCAGTAGAAGAGGACATTCCAGGAAAGACACAGCATTCTGAAAAACAGCTCTAAAGGAGGGGGGACAGATTAGCTGAAGGCAGGCAAAGGCAGGGACATGAGCAATCACAGATGACTCACTGCGGTGCAATGAACTCATGCTTATTTCAAATGGATATGCCACACTGCTCTAGAATATTGTAAAGTATTGACTTAAATAAGCAATTAAAATGGAAAAGAAAGACTGCTTAAATGATAGATTAAAGTTTTTTTGGAAAGCACATAACTTGTTATTAAAGCTAAAATTTATAATTCTTAAAACGTGTCATAATTTGGCTTTTAAATGTTATAATTTTTTTTAATGAATAAATATAATGACAAAGTTTGTACCAAATATAATTATGCTGCTAGACAGAGAGAACTGAGAAAGTTCTATCGTTCTGTGGTAAAGATTGTTTACTTTCAACAACTAAGTAGTGATCTAAAAACACTTACTAGTCAACATAACATAAAGGCACATGAAGTTTTCCCAAGTCTCTCTTGTCTCAACTGATAAAGACCATCACTTCTTATGAACAAAGCACTAGCTTCAGCTGCAAAAGTGTATGTGATATTTGGTAAATGTAGCAAACCGATGGATTGTCACAAACATTTTTGTTAAAAACTTCATATGTCACCATGCTGATAATTAAGCCCAGATTCAGAAGGGAAATGTTGGATCCTGCTTTATATTTTTCTGCCCAAAAAAGTGAAAAATAAATAATCAGAACGGGCTATTTTGCAAAACTTTGCAAAACATTAGTGTTCTGCGTTATCTGGGGATTTGTTTGTTCCATGATACTTATATTCTTCCTAATTTTTTCAGGCCAAATGTTATTCTCAGAGATGGATGTGTCAAAAGATATGACAGTGAAAACATACACAACATTTTATGTGCATCTTTATTGGCCTGGTACTCATAAAGCAGAAAATAAATACTGTGTACTTAACAGCACACTGTTAATGCATGACACTAAGTTATACACAGTATGCTCCAGAAAATAGCTTTTCTATTATGAACTGGCAGTGCTTAAGAAGACCATAGTCACGAATCACAACTTCAGCATGTGAGTGGTAGTGCTAAAACAATAAATCTTCAAATATTTGAGTGACACATTTTTGTACACAGGTTTGGAATAACCCAACAGAGCAAAAAAACATGCTTGGGTAAAAAGCATAAGGATATGTGGCTAGGATTATAAGGTAAAACACAGGTCTCCCAAAACAGAATTCAAAGCTGCAGTGCTCACTTCTATTTCTAAACAGAGCAGTGTTAATTGTATCAGACTGAATTAGAATCATAGAATGATAGAATTGTTTAGGTTGGAAAAGACCTTTAAGATCCTCCAGTCCAACCATTAACCTAACATTACCAAGTCCACCACTAAACCAATTAAGGGTAGAGCAGCATTTTCATGTTTCCTGGCTTGGTGGCTGGATTACTTTTTAACGAAAGTAAAAACTAGGAATCAATAAAGGATTGAAAGGAGGTTGTAGTGAGGTGGGTGTTGGTCTCTTCTCCCATGTAGTTGGCGATAGGACAAGAGGAAATGGGCTCAAGCTGTGCCAGGGGAGGTTTAGACTGGATATTAGGAAAAATTTCTTCATGGAAAGAGTGGTCAGGCATTGGAACAGGCTTCCCAGAGAGGTGGTGGAGTCACCATCCCTGGAGGTGTTCAAAAAACGGGTAGACGTGGCACTTGGGGACATGTTTTAGTGGGCATGGTGGTGTTGGGTTGATGGTTGGGCTGATGACCTTAAGGTCCTTTCCAACCTTATTGATTCCTAGTTTTTACTTTCATTAAAAAGTAATCCAGCCACCAAGCCAGGAAACATGAAATTGCTACACTACCCTTAATTGGTTTAGTGGTGGACTTGGTAATGTTAGGTTAATGGTTGGACTGGAGGATCTTAAAGGTCTTTTCCAACCTAAAAAATTCTATGATTCTATGAATAATTGCTAGCAACTGGAAGGAATTTGTAGTTATTCCTCTGACAGCCCCAAATGACTTTCACTAACAGAACTGCATTTAAAAAGCCGGCAACAATATTCTATTCTTTGATATGTTTTATGTAAAAATGAAATAAAATGTGTCTTTACATTAGTTCCTCCTCAGCCAGAGTTAGAGCTGTGTATCAGTGATTTCCAGGCCATTATGGCACGGCCTGCAGCACCTCTAATGAGATTTACAAGTGCAGACTGTCTGCTTTGTTGGATTTGTTAAATACATTTTTTCCAATTACCTTCTAAAATGTCAGTTTCTCATGCAAATGAAAATGCTGGAAAATCCAAAGGCTGGTTTGCGGAGGTGGAAAGGAAGGGGAGCTGGGAAGCAAATCAGTCCCTGAACTACTTGCATTGCCTATTACATAGCCTTGAGAAAGAAGCAATAATTTTAAAAAAGTACAGAGAAGTCAAAGTACTTCTTGACATAGCAAATACTTCTCAACATAGCACATACATTTAGACCACTGATGACAACTGGCAAATACAGAAATCAGCACCATACTAATATACACAGCAGGGAGGTTTGTTTGATAGGCAATGTACATGGGTGTGTATGTATAAGTCCGTATCATCTCCTCCTCTCCATGTGACTCTCAAGGACTGTAGGCAAGATCATGAAAAAGGATGCTAAAAGTTTTTGTTACAAAAATGATAATAAAAATAAATTTGTTTTAATCTTGACAGGAGTTGGCATTTTTTTTCCCTTAAAACCAAAAAATAGGTCACTCTGTCCTAAGAATCTCTAAGTTACAGGAAACACTAAAAGCTAATGTATTTGCAGTTTGCCATGTTCATTTTCAAAAAGTTTGCTTTTTCCACTGCTTTATACAGAATCTGCTTCATGGAAGTAAAAGCACTTTGAAAAGGCACTGCCTTTTCAGAGATAATTGAGTTCTAAAAACCCAAAGAACAGATTTTAAGGGCACTCAGGCATCTTTTTTGCTTTAATGGGAACCAGGTGCATAAACGTCTTTGCAAACGTAGCTGCTGATTTTGACTTTGCAACTGACAACCGAGTTTTACTGGACTCGCTACAACAATACTGGTTTACATTTACACTGAGAATCTCATCTCCTTCCTGTAACTTTAAATACAAAAATGCAGGATCATTTTATGAACTTTTCTTGCCCTTTTAAATATTTCAGTTTGTTGCCAGCATGTATGGTACTGCATTGTAATCAGAAAAATCTGCTAAATCCAGTTTGGTGGTGCTCTGTCTTGTCACTGCATGAGACTGATCAAGACTATCATTGTGCGGTATAACTTCCAAAATGGAAATGAGACAAGTAAGCTTGAGAGCTCTCATGCTTGAAGTAGCTGGGGAAGAGGCAGGGAAGTAGTGACCTTCCATTGTACATGCTTTTTTTTTCCTTAGAATGTGTAGCTTTACGGTTTCACTACTGAAATAGGAACTTGCATCCAGAATAATGTCAATATTGCTCACTAGACTCAGGGGATGACAGCTAGTGGTGCTGACACTTCTCATTTTCTACTTTTGGCAGCATTAAGAATTCAGCATGGAGAAAGTGTTCTTGCATTTTATGCCTCTTTTATATGTTCCAATCTAATGTAGTTAATGTTCATTGTTTGTGTAGCAAAAACAACCACATATTTTTCAGCTATACTATTATCACAGGACTGGTAAGAACATAATGAAATGTTGAAGACACAAACCCAATCTATCCCACTTGAAACTTGGTATGTAAAATATTTTGGTATCCAGCGTACAGACACACAAAGATATTAAAGTAGAGCTGACTAAGCAAGGTGCCAGAGACTATCAGCCAGCTTTCAGTCAACCATATGCATAAATACTTTGAAATAGATCTTATGCCTGGGTCTAAAAGCCCTGCTTGCTTTTGCATAGAGTAACAGGGAGATTCCTTTGCTGAGTTAAAGGGAAGTGTTAAGTACCTAAGCACTTAAGACCAGTGCATACAAGATGAAGATTTTATTGCAACCACTCAGGCATTGAACTACCTCCTACCTGCCATACTTGGAAAGATCAGCACTGGCTTAGGTGTCTTCTGAGTCATGGTGCTGAATGATACTGTTCGCTTCCCTGAGTACTCTTTTCTTCTTCAAATCTTTCACATCTTCCTTTCTCAGATTCTACAACATCCACTTCTGCCTTTCTCACCCCTTCTAGCTTCTGTCCACAGTTACTCAAATCACAAGTCCTTAGTCTCTTTCTGGTGCAGGTACAGCTGCCTTCTCTGTCTGTCCAGAAAAATGTAAATTTCTTAACATCCCTACAGAGAAGGGAAGGCATTAAAGACTCAAAAAGTGCTGCAACCATTGAGGAGAAAGAAATGTCCAAGCAGTGAGAAGGAAAACAGGACCCCTGGACCAAGGCCAAGACTATGGTAAGGGTAGAAGAGGAAAAGAGTCTGTGGTAAAACTGAAACCTAGTATCATGAGTTTTCCTTACCATTAACCTTTGATTATCAAGGCGGTTGAATGTTTCTCTTTGCTTTTTCAATTTCTGTTCCTTCTTATTCTCTACATAGAGCTAACATTTGTGTGCTATAGGACTTAATGAAAAATAAAGTCAAATGTAAGTAAAGTGATTCCTGCTTACTTGTTACATATCTTCATTAGCTGTAGATTTGGTGAATGCATTGTCAATTCCTCATTTGTTACTTATCACCTGAATCTTTCCTAGGAAGTAGGCAAGAAAACACATACGCTTATGTTCTAAATAGACTTTGTAGCTTTAAAATCAGGTGAAGCAGGTTAAAGAGAGGCTAAGAATGTATGAAGGCACATTTCAATGTCATCAGAAAGCAGTGTTAAGTTCACATTCACTTTTGGTTCAAGGCAGTATGTTAGCAGCAAGACTGCCAAAGACAGGTATTTGTTAACTTTTCACCACAAGTAATACACTCTGCTTAAAGGGAGAGGCAGGTAACCCATATATCTTAAAAATGTGAAAGTATCTTCTCAAAAGGATGATTCTCCCTGGAGTTGGATATTTCAGATTAGATAAATCTGAAATCTGCTTACACTGCCAGATTTGTAGGTGTGTGAGTGCCTGGCATTGCTTTCCAACACATATTTATGTCCAGCAGGTACCATATGACCATGTCATAAGCCTAACCCAGCTATCTTGGAAAGAACTTACTGCAACTCCTAACTAATATGCTAGGAAGTGTTTACATCCTATCCATTCTGTTGAGCACAGTACCTTCATTGTGGGTGATGTGTCAGCTGCATTTATCATCTCGGTGCATTTTTATGACACATTTAGGTTGTCACTCGATTTGCCTCCTCTCCAGAACAGTAACAGAAAGTCAATGGACGTGTATTTATCACCACTACATTTCCTCTCATCAGCAGCATGATTGATGCCATTTGTATTTTTAATATTACCCAGGGACATAAGTGGTGATTGAGATAGAAAGAGGAAGCACTTTGGTTTTGTGTACATAAAGGAAATGTGTGGCTCCAGATACACAATTACTAACAGAAAAGTAAAACATCTTGTATCTGCAGAACACCTACATGGCTGAAAGAAGTCAACACTTCACCAGACATCAAAAATCATGTTGTTCGAAGAAGTTTGTCTCTAGCAACATACTCTATTTTAGGGACTGCAAATTCCTTTTACACATATTTCCATTCAAAGTTTAGAGTTTACTTGATGTGACAATAAAGCTATCATTATAAAGGTTTCAGGAGTACCTCTACAGAAGATACAAGGGATGGATGTCAAATATTTGGGTTTGTCACAGGTACTGGAGATTTTAAACTTGATCCCACCTGAAGATTCATAGAGACAAGAAAAATTAACTTATACAGGTTTCTAAACAATGGGCAATTTTTAATCTAGTGAAGTTACATTTTAATAACTTGCTAACATATCATAAGATTTACTCTAAAAAAATTTGGAAACAGGGTCTCAAGCCCAATAGCAATTTACATCCAAAGATTAAGCACAGAACTCTCTACTCATACCATTCAAAGCTCTTAGCAAAAGGGCAAGCAAGGTGAAACTAATTAATTTGTATTGAAGATGGAGTGTAGAAAGAAAACACAGAATAAAGAGACAGACACTATTCTTTGACTTTCATTTTAATTTGAAATCTCAACAGCATATGCTTCATGTGATGAAACAAGCATGCAGGATATTTGAAGCATATATTATTTATCATTCAAGCAACATTTTAGCCTTCCATAACTTAATTTATTAGTACTTAGAAATGTCTGCACTAGAGACTGAGATTCATCTGGTGTACAGTCATGAATTTTTCTCCAAACTCTCATTTTAACAAGACTCTAAGAAACACTTCAGGTTTGATAGGGACGTACAAAGAATCTATTCCTAGTGTCATAAGGTTGCCTCTTTCGCTGCAGGTGACCGGAAGTATCACTCAAATCTTAACAGCATTTTAAAGACAGATTCTGCTTTTGGTTTTTATATCTAAACTCAGCTTTTTGTAAAAGGGAATTAATAGCTTGCTGAAAGAAATGATAGACAAACCATGAATGTTTACCTTGTTCACTCTTTCTTGCTGTGGTGTCACACATGCAGACTTCAGGGCATGTTCCCTCCTTCGTTTCAGGCTTTCAGGAGAGACAATTTGGGTGGTTTTTACTTTTCTACTGATTGCCATTGGGAGCTCTCTAGGAAGTGAGTCCTAAAGCTTTCCAATCAAAGAGATTAACTTGTAGTGCTTAGAAGTAATAGGTTAGACAAGTACCAGCAGCTTGTCACTTCACTTAAATTCTTCTTTCAAGTGTATTAGCTGGGTGTCACCAAGTCAGGAAAGAGAATTAAGAAGGCATTTGGTTTTTCACAGTTTGGTTTCCACTAGTATAAGAGGGGTTTGCCTAGAAGTACTACTCCCCGAGATCCAGGTGGCAATCTCACTGTTCAGAGAACTAGTAAATTCTAAAAAATCGCACCCCCTGGGGAGCGACGCAGCATGTACCTGTTGCATGGCCACAACTGCTCCGAGGCAGGAGCACAAATATGCCATGTGCCACAGAGCACTGGACATGAAGCGGTGCTTGTGCTTGAGTATCTGTTCTGTAAACTGCGAGCTCTCACATTTGCACCTACCTCATGACCATTCAGCCTCCAGATCTCATTTCAGTTCAGCACAGCTTGCCCTGCTGAAAGAGCTCATAAAGATTATTCAAGATTATAGTGTCTTGCTTAACTCTAACACAAGTTTTCTTTCTTTTCTAAATAAAATACATTCCGTCAATTGTCCAAAAATGCATTGTTCTTCCACACACAGATTATCTGCCTTTCCTTTCTCCCCCATTACTACTGCAGGTCGATATCATGGTACAGGTACAGACATGTAGTTCTGCAGCTTCCATTGTATAGCTGGACCTGGTTCCAGTCCTCACACTATCAACCTATGTATTAAGACCAAAAACTCTGCAGTGATAAATGTAGCCACTTGGTTCATACTTTAAACTGGAAATAAGAAATCTCTGAATCTTTTACTAGCAGAGCAAACTAGATTTTTAATAATAGCTTCACAACACTCTCATTTAGCGTCTGATTTGCACATAGAGAATTTTCCAGAGGTTAAAATTTTAGTTCTTGTTCATTGTGTTTGGACATAAAAAACAAATATTCATATAGTCTAGCAGATTCCTATTTACTCACTAGGGTGTTCTGCTTCATCTGTTAGCAAAAAGATTGTGCCATTTTCCAGGAAAGACAGACACCTCCTAGCTGAAGCTGGATATGGAGAGAAGGACATTAATTGCTTTGCACTGGCTATGACTGCCTGGAACAAGGGCAAACCTAGAGCGCGCAGTGTAAGGTTTCTGGCTCTTGCATGCCACCATTGCATCCCTTCTCTGGCCAGGTGCCTATATCTAGAAAAACATGTTCCAGCTGAGCATAAAGATGTATCATTTGGTGTGTTAAGTTCCATATCAAATAGTAGGAGACTTTATAACTAAGACAGCACCGTAGCCCATGCAGTTTCCTGTTAACCACATAAATTTGACTCTTTTGATCCAAAATAGCAACAGCTTTAGATATGTGCATACTGAACAGCAGATTGCAAAATTCAACAGGATTTGCCTGTAACCAGGTGCACATGGAGAATTGCAGAGCTCTATCAGTCAGGAGCAGCATGAATTGACAAGAGAGAAAAACTGGTTTCCAGGTGTGCCACATTAACAGGGAAGTTTGTAATGAAATCATGGACCAGTTTAAGCTGTGGAACACTGTAGAACTGTCTGCATATACCAGCATCCTCAAAATAAATTGAAAAAAACATTTTTTACAGAAATAGACACAAATATAAGAGGAAAATAAAGAATTATGTGAGTGAGGACAAGAGAAAGTGACTGGGTCTTAGAGAGTGAAATCAAAGCCAAAATATTTCAGATTTACTTCTTTGGTATTACTTTTTGTCTTCACAGATTCTGGTAATGAGAACTCCAGAAATATACACTGGACCTACACAGAATTATAAACATGTAAAATACAAAATGCTAACCACAGAAATAGAACTCATGGCATTGTGGTGGATTGACCCTGGCTGGACGCCAAGTGCCCACCAAAGCCACTCTATCACTCCCCTCCTCAGCTGGACAAGGGAGAGAAAATATAATGAAAGGCTTTTGTGGGTCGAGATAAGGACAGGGAGAGATCATGCACCAGTTACCATCACGGGCAAAACAGACTCGACTTGGGGAAATTAGTTTAATTTATTACCAACCAAATCAGAATAGGGTAATGAGAAATAAAAACTAATTCTTAAAACACCTTCCCCCAAACCTTGTTTTCTTTGTGGGTTTAACTTTACTCCCGAATTCTCTACGTCCTCCCCCGCAGTGGCACAGGGGGATGGGGAATGGAGGTTGTGGTCAGTTCATCACACGTTGCTTCTGCCGCTCCTTCCTCCTCACACTCTTCCCCTGCTCCAGCATGGAGTCCTTCCCACGGGAGACAGTCCTCCATGAATTGCTCCAATGTGGGTCCTTCCCACGGGCTACAGTTCTTCACAAACTGTTCCAACATGGGTCCCTCCCACGGGCTGCAGTCCTTCAGGAGCAGACTGCTCCAGCATGGGTCCCCCATGGGATCACAAGTCCTGCCAGCAAACCTGCTCCAGTGTGGGCTCCTCTCCCCACAGGTCTACAGGTCCTGCCAGGAGCCTGCTCCAGCGTGGACTTCCCACAGGGTCACAGCCTCCTTTGGGCACATCCACCTGCTCCGGCGTGGGGTCCTCCCTGGGCTGCAGGTGGATATCGGCTCCATGGGTGCAGGGGCACAGCCTGCCTCACCATGGGCTGCACCACGGGCTGCAGGGGAATCTCTGCTCCAGCACCTGGAGCACCTCCTCCCCTCCTTCACTGACCTTGGTGTCTGCAGGGTTGTTCCTCTCATATATTCGCACTCCTCTCTCCAGCTGCAGTTTTGTGTTCCTTTGGGTTTTTTCCCCCCTTCTTAAATATGTTACAACAGAGGTGCTACCAGCATGGCTGGCTGGCTCGGCCTTGGCCAGCGGCAGGTCCATCTTGGAGCTGGCTGGCATTGGCTCTATCAGACATAGGGGAAGTTTCTAGTAGCTTCTCACAAAAGCTACCCCTGTACCCCCCCCCGCCCCAAAACCTTGCCATGCAAACCCAATACAGGCATCTGGGTCCAAAAGCCCACAGTTTTGTATTAAAAAAAGAAATCCCTCACTTATCTGCAAAATATGCTGGAAATTCTTTAATAAAATTTTGAATAAAAAAAATTTGTACAAATATCACCCTTAAAACCTGCTTTAAAAAAAAAAATTGCTTGTGGCTCTGGGTGTGCCTACCAGCATATGGAGCATATTCATTTTCCAGCATAGCTTTTGGCTTAATACAGTGAAGAGTGCGTTAGTGATTGTTGTCATGACATTTCCCTCTGCAAGATTAAAGTGTTTCCATTCTAGCACCCACAGCTATTATTGAAATAACATAATTTGCAAGTTATATGAACTTGCCCTTGCCTAGGATAATGAGTTGATGAAGCATTTGTATGAAGAACAATGTTTCATTATTAGCAGTAAAAATATGAAGGTCTTAACAATGGCCTTCACTGCAACTTCTGCATGACTCCGCTTTATTTTCATCTTCTGATGTTGATGAGAAGCAACAGCAGTTGTGCTGTGGCAGCGTAGTACTAAGCAAATTTCACTCTCATAACAGCTTCTGCAGTGCTTGGCCATCAGAGAGTAGTAGCAAACCCCAGCAGTGCCATCTGAAACACTCATCCAGTGACTCTTCTGTACTTGGCAACTGCCTCTGTTCTCAGTGCCTGCTGTCTGCACCCTTTGCAGGGTTTCTGTAGGGCACCAGCTGATTCCAAGGCAAATTTACTTTTTTAATAAAAGTGAAATTCACAGCCAGCATTATAGTGAAGGCACTGGATAGCTCTGAAGCAAAACACGCAGCACAAGGGACATGTAGCAGAGTGGTTGGTTCAACAGCTGGAAAGGCTTCTGTCTTTCTATGTAGACTACAGAAGGTGTCTATGATGATTACATTCTTCTATTAGCTGCCTCGGATAAATGCCCAAAGCCCTCATAACATCTTTCCCATAGGTACCTGTGCCGTGCTGTTCTACTCCAGTCATGGATGTTTGTGGCACAAGCACACCTTGGTTATTTAAGATCTTGAAAAGCCTCTTAAAGCAAAAGATGAAAAAAGGCTGTTTTGCAGTACACCTGGGAAAGATATTCCAGGAAAACAATTAAATTTTAAATTATTAGATGGTTGCTACATGTCCTTCCCAGGTGATCAAAAGGTGTTTGCTAGTTTGCTCTTCTGAAAAATAACCTGAAGCTAAAGTGAGTGAAAACATGCATGGTATAGACCACAATAATCAGATGTAGTTTGCTGATCCATAGTTTGTCATGCATATCAAATCATATTTCTGATCAGCCTTTTTTATCGGAAGCTAGGACTTGTAATGTTGTCTGTGTTTACTTTTGTTAATTCTGACTGTAGTCTGCCAGATTGTTCTGTTCCCCATATTAAAGATCTAATTAAAAGGCAAAAGATATTCCCAGTCTAAAACTCAGTGGCCAATAAATTCAAATTGACAAAGAAAGGGCATGAAAGCTCAGGTATTGCATGTAATCAAGCCTGAAACTTACTTTTGCATGGAAAATGTCACAAAAAGTTGTTTTTAGAAACATTGATTCAAATAAAAATCAGACATCATCTGAAGGCATTTCTGACTAATATTATTCACCCTTAAGGAGAACAGTCATATGAATAAGGTTTTGTTCGTAAGAACAGTTTTGAGAAAAAACATGGTAAATGCACACAAGTATGAATTTGCATGATTATTCACTTATACAGGCTGATCAGCTAACTCAGAAGGTGTGAATTTAGAGGGGAAAACAATACAATATGCTTTAGGTGACCAAACATAAATTGCAATTAGTAATTTAGAAGTAAGTATTTGAAGAAACAGTGAGTTTTACTGAGATATTTACACATTTACAATATTCTTATAAATTATTCTGAATTTTGGTCTAATGCTTTAAAACTATCCATGGATTGCTTTGAAGCAATGAAAGAATGTGATGCTTAAGATTTTTTTTTCTTACAACTATCTCATGGTTTTCTACTTGCAGCTTTCAGATAAATTACTTTCAATTTGTACAATATGCCATTCTGTTCATTTGCAAGGCAATATATACATCCTGCTTCGTTTTACTTCAGAGAAATTGCACTAGCTTTGCCTACCTCCTTTTTTTAATTGTCAAACTAGAGCAATCTAAGCATCCTATAAAGATATATGAACCACCGCAATGGAGTTAAAGCTGCAGTATATATATCTCAGGCTTGGTGCCTGTCAGCCAGTGGGAGATGCTCAAACAAAGGCTGCCCAAAGAGTGGGATTGCATCATCCAGGTGGTGGGAAAGGTCTGATGGAAAAGAAGCCATTTGGCTTGGGCAAGTTGACTCATTTAAGTTAGAATTTTCTGCCATGTTAACTACAGCAGAATGCAATTAGGTGTGCACTTGGTTGTTTAATATGACACTGAAGTTTTCTGATGGTCTTCACTGGAAAATGGAGAGTCAGCAAGCCTGAATCAGTATCATTATCCCTGATTTTTATCACTAGCTTCTCTGGTGGAAACCAGGCAAATTTTCTGCAGAATGGGAAAACCTGGAAATCTTGCTAGTTGGGGCTGGGCTTCTGGGTTCTCTGCCATGTAGCTCTGGAAGACCATTTGAGCTGGAAGAAAGCTGGAAACAGAGTTTCCAGCCCAGAGTTAATCCATCAACCTTGTCATATTTGTTTCAAAAAAATCATTCTGCTTATCTTTGGAAAAGAACCAGGCCAGGGTTGCTATTCCACAAGAAAATTTGAAAAGGAAATATGAAAATTTCCTTTTCAGTCATCTTACAAGAGACTGGGCTGCTTGGCAGGGTGGGAGAGAGGCTGTGTTCCCCTTGGTGCTACAGCTAGTTGCATCCACTTTGAGAAAGATAAATCAGCAGCAAACAGAATTTTGTAGCTTTAGAAATGTCCCTGCTGAGGTTGACAGTGTTTAAAAAATTGCTTCCCTTCCTGAAATAGCCTTTGTCATAGCCTTCCTAAATATGGCCCCATTTGCCACACGACATGTGTAAACTAGTGAGTCTGTGAGGTTTCGGTGAGCTGTGATGAGACACAGCTCTAAAATGAAGAACATACATACTCAAGTGAAGTGCAGTCTCTTAACTTCGTAAGGGTCATTCACTCCATGCTTACCACTAGAGAAGTCATTAGAGGAATTACATAGATCAAACACAAAAAATATGCCATGGTAGGTATATCTTCTGCTTTGGAAAAGTTTACAAGAAGCATATGAAGCCTGGCAGAGTCTTCAGAGGAAAAGAGAAGAAAACTTTGTCTGTCAGTCTAGGTGAACATCAAGGGAAATAATATGTTACACAGGAAAACTAGTCCATGGATTTCACTGTACAAGAAACTATCCATGCAGGGAAAAAAAAAAAAAAAATCTCTGTCCAACTAGTCTAAATCTTTGGAGCAAACTTAGAACCTGAAGGTGAAAAATAATGGGAATTTTTTTCCATTCTCACCAAACCAAATCAAAGACAGTCAACATCAGATTCATATTTGGTAGTTTTCAAGGGCAAAAATTATTACCTATATTGTTAAAAGTCATGGGAAACCGAAATATCCAGATCATGAAATATACATCATATATCACAGAACATGCAATTCTGTTTCTATTTCTTGGCTCACAACAAATGAAGAAAAGGTGTATGGCATGGATACCTCAGAAACATCTACAGGAAACAGAACTGGAAAAACATCAGAATTATTAATAAAAGATACAATGCCCCACAGGGCTGAAAAAATGGCGATGAGCATGAGCAATGATAAACAGTTCTTGCTTTGTGTAATGTGTCAGGTTTAGAAGAAAATCTATTTTCCAAGCAAGTGTGGTAGAGAAACCATTTCAGTCCAATAATAGTTCAAGATAAATTTTTTAACCAGTGAAGAAAGCTAATTTTAAATACAGAATCTGCCTGTTACTGATTGAGTTATTTGGCTTAGCAGACATGTTTAAGCAAAACTGTCAGCATATGCCCTAAACCTAAAAATAATTAATCCAACGGCAGAATTGAAACTAGTAACAACATTTACAGATGGAGAAGCACAGAGGATTCAAATATGTGTTTGAGATTCAAAGCCGTTTGCTCCTCTCACTGATGCCGATTACCTTGCCTCCAGAAACATATCACAGCTCACATTGTTTAATAAAACATATTAGATTCAGACATAAAACTCAAGTTTCTGCCAAGTCTAAAGCCTTCAGATGGTCTCAAAACAAGTACACACACTTAGCAGAGGAAAAAACATCCTCTGTTTATCTAGGGAAGAGACACACTAAGGTCAGATTGCAGATCTAGCTTTTAGCCATGTGCATGGAATAGTCACAACTGTTCAAAAGCTAGTTTTGACCCATTAATTTCATGACAACTGCTGAACCTTTCCTCCTAAAATTATACCACTGCCCGTACTTAGTGGCAGGTGTATCAGACTCCAATTTTCAAGTCTGGTTTGGGCAGAAGAAGAAAGCAAAGGCTGTCTCTTATCTGTCATTATATGTAAATGTTACTGAAAATTTGAGTGTCCAATGGTAGGAGCCCAGAGCTTTTTAGAAGGTTACGCAGCTTCAGTGCCAAAGAATATTTGTGTCACTAGCTTGGGATGGTCAGCAAACTGCGTTCAGCATCAGGCTTTATCCTGAATGTCCTAGGTAAACTGAGAACAGTTTTCTCAGGGTCTGGGTAGAAGGTTTTCGCAAAGGTTTATCCAAGAGAGCCTAAATAGAGGTAAGAAAATTTTGCAATTTCTATCCTAGGGAAAGGTTAACATGTGGGTTAATAATTTGCTTTCCAAATCAGGATAAACTTAAGGTTTATATGTGATGGATTTGAGTTAAAAAATATTGGCAGATGTCAACATGATTTTAGCTGTACCTGAAATGTTTTATTCCAAGTGATTACATTGACCCAGATGCTCTGTGATTAAATTAGCATTCAGCTGAGTGTTTCCCCTTGTGGACATTGTACATAAGGTACCAACACCCCCATTTTCTCCTCCTTTTCCTCACCTTCGGTGCATCCTGGACAGAACATTTTTTTCCACAATGCATGCAGAGGTGTGTGCCGCTAGTGGTGAACCATTTGTTTTGAAGATACCTCCAATGAATTACAGGAATATTTATTCTTTTCTGGGAGCACGGCTTAGAGGAGAGACAGGGAATTTGAAAAAAACTCTTCCATAGGGAAATGAGGTACCTGTCAAATGCAGCTAGGTGCTTTAAACTGAGTTGATATAACATGTTTAATTTTTAATTTAAAAAAAAAATCTCCTGATTCACATGAAATCAGTTTGATCTAAAATGTTCTGAATTTTAACAACCTGAATGATCAGAGAATGTAAAAAAACTACATTACAGCTAGAAAAGACTGAGAGGTATTATTATTAAATGTTGTAAATACCTCAAGATTTAAACAACAGGGAGAGAGAACAGCTATTGAGCTAGCAAAACCAAACCAGAATTGAAACCAGAGCAAATAAATACAAACTGTCCCAAATAAAAGCAAGCTGTAAATCAGAGGAAAGTGTGAGATGTTATTTCCAATAGGGCCAGCAGGTGTAAGAATCTGAGCTCTTTTAAGGATGGAATGGTATACATATTTATTTAAAAACTTTGTTGTTTGTCATAGAATCATAGAACAGTCCAGGTTGGAAGGGACCGCAAAAGATCATCTGGTCCAACCTTTTGTGGGAAAGGGAGCCTGTCCAATCGCAGCTGGAAAATCTCCAGTGATGGGGACTCTACCACATCCCTGGGGAGGTTGTTCCAGTGAATGATTGTTCTCACTGTAAAAAAAATCTTTCTTATATCAAGATGAAATGGCACCAAAGAACTTTATGACAATAAACTTAATAACTCAAGATCCCAGTATGACGACTGCTAAAGCTGGCTCACTCTTTCTCTCTTTCCCAATGAAAAAAATAATTGGGGATGTAAAATCAGTTTCCCAGGAAAACTACATTTTTGTGGAAGCTGAATTTCCCATTGAGAAAGCCATTCTGATATGTCATCACCCATACACTAAACATCTAAGTCTTTGAGATAGCTTCAAAACAGACAGCACAACCTTGAGCTCTCTGTCTCTAATCCTTATCAGTAAAATGCAGCTAGTGAATCTTCCTTGCTACTCCCCTAACCTTTTCACATGACTTATCAAGGTGGATGAAGATATATTTTAGGTATCTATTTCCTGGTGTGTTCAATCTGAGTTAAATGTCAAAATACATCTGAAACCCTGGCCTGTGTTCTCATAGCTGTCTCTTACTGTGTATTCTTATAGTAACTAGTACAATGAAACTAACTTTGCTGAGATTTCTGGTTTATAATGAATAAATAGTCTGGGGTTCCCACAAAAAAACCTCTTTCCTAATTAAAATTGGAACTGTCTGTACATTAGAAGAATATTCCAAATAGCTGAAACAAAAAAAAAAAAAACCCAAAAAAAGAGGAGAAGATGGTGTTTGCCACTTGGCATCACAAAGTTCAGAGACTTCCTAGAGGCAATACTGCTGAACAGAATCCCAGTGTGATCACATTGTCAGAGGTCCTTTATGCCACAGATCTTGGGCAGGAACTGTGACTATTACTTTTAAATAAACAATGTTTATTAACTGTCATCCATGATCACTTCAACATCAATTCTTACAGATGCTTTCTGAATCTTGTAGCTTTGTATCTGTTGCAGTTTCTTTGCCTCAAATACTCTGCACAAACTCACAGAACTGAGGAAGACTGAATTCTGGCAATATCTAATAAGCTATTACTTGGTTTGCTAAGCAAGTCAAGTTGCTTAGTGTTTTTTCCCTGTAGAGGTAGATGTACTTGTGTATGTCTGATGTTTCTCTTAGAACAAGCTGCTCAGATAATGTCATTGCTACTAAAAAATGTCAAGGACATACTTATGTCTAAGTTAAAATTCTCTTCATTAAAATGAATGATTGGCTCATCTTCAAGCAAACTGCATAATTGGCTGTCTCTGTGTAAAGCCCTCGCCATTCTCTTTTAAGAAAGAAGCACGTTCCTCTTAGTGCCCAAAACATAGATCCCAACCACTCTGAAGGTGACTGTAATACTTCAGACAAACTAATATTGGCTAGCACCGACTTCATGCTGGCAGGTTTCCATCTCCATAATAAAGTTCAGTGGTCAAGGACTTGTGAGCATTTCATTTTGAACTGTATGTAGAGGGCTGACTTTGTTCCACTGTTAAAAAGAGAAAAAAAGAACAGCCCTATAGAGTAGGACAATTCAATTATACCTTTAACCTCAAGTGAAGAAAACTTCTGAAGTTTTTTCTCCAGCTCCAGGAAAAAAAAAAAAAAGCTGCAAATTTGATTTCAAGTCTCCTGACATCAGAATAAGTCAAAGCATTTTTGCTGTCCTGAAGAGGATGTGGCATGAAAGTGATATGACAAGCTATGCAAAATTGGCACATAGGCTGTGTGTCCCTCACTTAAACAAAACACACGATTTATTTAAATAGAGCCCTGGAGGCACAGACAACAGCAGTAATTCCTAGTTGCCACACAAGCCAGTGTAGGCCAGTAATCACCAAGAAGTTGCCCTGGTACCCTGGAGTTAGCCCTTCCACACTATCCTGCAGGCAAGTCTGAGGCTGTGCTCTCTTTTTAGTCCCCCATAACCCAGAGGGCCCAGACACAGTCTGTGCAACGTGGCAACGACTGACGTAGAAATGTGTTCAAAAATTCACTGTGTGCCCTGAAGGTCTGTGTTTAGTAAAACTATGCTACAGTTTGTGGCTTATAGCAATCACAGAGAAAGGCCCCATACTTCTCAGAAAGGCTGTGAGTGATCCCTCCCAGGGGCAGTTTAATGCCTCAGAAGTTCCACCGACAGGAACGGGTGCCCATCCCTCCCCACACAGTAGATTTCAAAAGCAGTTCAGCAATAAACACAAACTTCAGGAATGACAAAGAACAGCATACCTAATTAACATTCCCATGAATCATTAGGAACTTACATTAGTTGGGTTTCAAAAGGCTTCTAGAACGAAGGAAATTTTTTTCAGGATGTTCACCTGTATTTTTGTTATAAATTTTCAGCTGAAATCTAGCAGTTTCAGACACAGCCCTTAATGATGTCAGAAGTGATGCACTGTGCTCTGCCACCCTGGAAAAAGAAGCTTCTTAAGAAGAGCAGATAGCTATTCAGCTATTAGCTGATCAGCTATTAATTCTAGATTAATAACGTCCATTGACGTGTGGACTGTCCAGATATTTCCTAAACCTTTTGATTGTTTGACATTGAGGTGAATTTAGCTAATTTACCAGTAAGCAATTGAGTTTCACAGCTGACATTATTTCAGCCCTTGCTTGACAGCTTGTTCACCTGCAGGACACAGAGGTGGACCTCTGTGGAGCCCCGGCTTTGTTTGCACAGTGTCTGCCACCTTCACCTGTGATTGTGAGCAATAAACACTGGCAAAAAAAGGAAGGGAAAGTCTTAAGTTGTGTTGCTGAGTAACTACATTTATGGCTACATAAAAATCAGAGCGCATCCGCACAGAATCCCTTTCAGAGTTGGAGAATCACATGAAAACCCTTTACAAAACCGATTGATTTTCAGACTTCAGCATTTCAAACAGCACAAGCATCTTGTGGGAATAGACACGATGATTCCTGACACAACTTGAGTTCGCTGAGTAGCAATATCAGTAGCTTAGAACAAAGGAAAAATGAGAGAATATTTAAATCAAGAAGGGCCCAGTGAGGCATGTAATTGAGAGAAAACCTCTGGTGAATGTCCACTGTATCAGTGGCAGGAAAGGGCATTGTTTTAGTAATTTACATGAATGAAAAAAGACAACTTCATAATTGCCAGAACTACACTGGGGTAAAAAGCTGAAAAGAAATTGTTAGAAAAGCACAGGAGTCAACTCAGAAATTTAAAATGGCAGACTGATGAAGCCCATTTCTGCCTGATTTCTTGGAATATGTAAAGGAAAGTGGGAAATAATTCATGGGAAAATTTAAGATGTTCACTTTCATTTTTTAAAAGCAAAGCCTATGCATGCAGTCATAGATTATGCTAGGATCTGGGATTGCAAAAAGCTCTAACTTGTGGCATGCATTTCCAAATAGCGCCAGAGCACATCAGCAATTTCAGTCAGGGGAACGTGAGCGATTACTGAAAATCTAGTACCTGATTAGTACCCTGTCTAACCCAGTTGTATCTTTAGAGAGTATGGGAGGTGTCCTGCCTGTAAATGTATATTCTCAGCCTAAGGGCCTCTGCACAGAGGTCTCACAGAGACAACTGGCAAGATATTTACTAAAACCTTCTTGTTCCATAAACACACACAGAGAGACATTTTAAAATGCAACAGTAGCAAGTGTACAGGACTCCACACAGTAGCTTTTCAATACTGCTTTCAAACCAGTTATGAAAGAACAAGTCATCAGAGCCAAGCTTTTTAAAAGATACATATTTGTCCATAAATAGCAGACTTTTAAATGTCTGCTAAAATACAGTTACAAATAATTCTGCCCAGCTTTCTGATTTCTGTCCTGTTTCCAAGATATGAGATAAGAAAGAAGTTCTTTTACCTACCGTGAGATTTCACCTAGATTCCTGTGAATATCAGAAAGAGAGAGTACTTATGCTGAAGCCAGGTTCCCATACTGCAGACAAATGAATGGGATGGCTCAGGGAGCCATTTGCTTTTTCCACTGGCCTGCCTAGTCTCTGAACTGCCTGATTTTTTTCCTTAGTTAAGAACTTCAAAACCTGGCAGGTGGCTGAAATAGTTTTGTCTACTATTTTTTAGATGTTCTGCTCCTGTGTAACAAGAGAATCAGTGACTACCCATCAGAATGAAATTAGGTAAGGTACAGTAATCTTACTCACAGACCCCTTCTGTGACCAGGAATTACTCCTTCCACCTCCTCTCTCAGAGCAGCTTGAATTCAATATGTTAGCACAGGCTTAGCATATTTCCTAGTATGTTCAGGTTTCCTGTTCATCCTCAGCCCCACAGGCAAGGGAAAGTAATTTCATGGGAATGCCTGGGTAAGGAGGAGTCACAAAATTTTAAATCCCTTGCAAAAAGCTTCCTACATCCATAGTGTTCTGACATGGAAGTAATGGCATATTTAGGCTGGTCTAGATACTCTCTGGACCACCCTACTGCCTCTGACTTCTTTCCAAAGCAGGACCAGGAATGGTACCAGCACTAACCACAACAGGTCTATTCAGATATCATGTCCAGTTTTGATCAGCCATAAATACATTGCTACCTAGCAGATCCCGCTCTGCAGAGGTCACTCATTATGGGCTGCGGTTATTTCCTTGTCACTATGTGTGTTTTAGAATCAGGCCCTCTTCTGTACCTGTACAGCAACTACATAGGCAAAATGCCAGAATACCGGTATTTTTACACTTAGCTTTTTGATTCAGAGGAAGTGCCAAATACTTTATCATCAACAAAACTATTTTTCAGAGTCTGGCTATAGTAAGGGATCTCTTCTACACTTTCCATAAGACTAAATGCCAGCTGCCCTGTGGTCTCGCCATGTACCTGTTGGAGGGAGGGTGTCATGCTGGTGACATTCTCCTCTGAATCTACTGGCAGAGCTGGGTGGTGGAGGAGGCAAAGGCACTCTAAGCTGTCCACCACAGACCAGGAAGCACACAAGAAGTCATGTTTTCTGTAGTCATGAAAGCCTGGTGCAGTTATTCCTCAAAGTCCTCTGAAACTCTGAGTAGGGAAAGAGGGTGTAAAGAGGGAATTAACCACTTCTCTGGAATGACCAACTCCTTTTCAGAGACAAGTGAGCAACAGTGAAGCCAGCAGTTCCCAGTAATAATAGTTTCAGAGGAGATATAGCCCCAGGTTGCAGTCATTCACTAAGTGCACTTAATATTTGGGTGGCTTTTGGTAACAGGAGGGAAGTTCTGAAATGTGAATATCAGGCAGCCCAGCCCCACAGGCATCTCTCAGGATACTCAAGCACTGCTGCTGACATCGTGGCTGACCCTGCCGGGTCCTAGGACCCTGGAAAGGAAAGT